>NC_056582.1:266165-574598 GCF_018340385.1 Cyprinus carpio | reverse complement strand
CTGCCCAGGACGACTAAGACCGTTTGTTAGATGAGCGAATTCAGTTCCTGGATTCGGGGGGCTGTAGCAAAGGCTCTGCCATCTCTAAGTCCCGGAACATTCTGCCCAATCAGAGAGTTCAGACGCAGCAGCAATGGCATCACGTGAGTCGGAGCTGAATCACAGGTTAGAGATGAGACCGCAGCGCACGTGAGCGCCACAGGGAGAGTTGGGTCAGCTGTATTCTAGTTCATTCAGAGTTACTTTAAAAAGACATGACTTCGAGTTATACTGGGTTACAGTGTGCGTACATGTAAAGTAAGTAAACCGCGATATATATTTTCTGTTATTGTTAAGTGATCAGCTGTTACTCTTGTACCGATTAAGGAGTAGCCAATTAGCATAGCACTGCCTGTATTTCCTGCTCAATTTAGTGCAGTCACGAGTATTTATGTGAAATTCCTTGTGGTGAGATCCTTATGATGCTATACATTGTGTTAGTGAATATTAACCTTATTAACATTGTGTGTGGCGCGTTATGTGACGGTTGTTTGTTTGCACGTAGCGATCATCTGCTTAGTACATGTCCAGGCATGTTACCCTGCCCCTTGCTGCATTCATGTGCGAATAGTGCCCTCTTATGGACATTTAGAGCATAAACGCCCATGTTAAATAGTGTAATATAGCATGGTTTTGGGTTGTTTATATTTCATATAGTGTGTATATATCTACCCACAAAGTTCTTCAGTAAATCAGACATCAACCAACTGCATTGTGTACTTCTCTTTCAATTAAGAAATCATCTCACTCAGCCCTGACAGACTGCCTACAGTGTTTCACACCCCCATAATTAACTCATCAACGAACCCTACATTTCAGATTGTGTTCCGGGTTGGAATGAACGCTGGAGTAACGCTGGATTGCATACTGGAGATGTTTGGTCGGTTGGAATAGATCTCAGCGATGATGACTTGGATTTAGTGGGATTGCTGTGCATGAGGTTGTCAATCTTTATAGCAAGATTCACATATTCTGAGAATGACTGGTTTTCACCTTTGCATGCGAGCTCTGCCTGTAATTCCACATCCAGACTCTGTTGGAACACAGCCTTGAGTGCAATATCAGTTCAACCACTCTGAGCTGCGAGCGTTTGAATTCAATAGCATAATCTGCGGCTGATCTGCTGCCTTGTGACATCTGCAGAAGTTGTGTCGAGACATCCCTGCCCCCTGCTGGATGTTCAAACACGTCTCTGAGTTGTTGAATAAAGTATACGTATGATCTTTGAAACAAACTATCCGTTTCCCAGACTGCCGCGGCCCACTCGATCGCTTTACCAGTCAGCAGTGTCATGAGGAAAGCACATTTCTTGTCATCAGGCTCACAATCATCTTCTTCGTGCTTAAAAAAAATTTCTACCCGCCGGAGAAATCCTTGCTCAGCTGTACCATCGAATTTATCGGGTAAAGCAAAGCTTACATTCTTAGGCATAGCAGGTGGCAGCGACTGGTTATACTTGCGTAAGATAGTAGTTAGCAGCTCGCAGATTACTCAGCAGTTCCTGGTATCCCTTAAGAATATCGATCTGGTAAGCGAACGCCGCTTGCAGATTAAAAACTTCCGCTGGATCCACTGGTGACAAAGTATTATGTAATGAGGCAGAAACCGAGTTAGGATCCATGTGCAGTAGTTTAATATAATCCTTGGTAGACAAGACAAAAACAGTAGGCAGATAGTATTAACGTGAGACAGTCAGAGTTCGTAACCAGAAAGGCAGTCCAATCCAAACAACTATGCAAGGGAAAATCCCAAAACGTAAACGGGGAAAAAGGCAGGCAATGGTCATACACAAGATAGACAAAACAGTGGAATAAGAATGCTCAGTAAGGCAGGTAAACTGGCAGTACTTCTCACTGGCTTGTTAGCCTGGCCCTGCTAAATACCACACTAACAGGAAGTAACCAGAGATGCAGAGAGAGTGGAACACAGTCAATACTCAGGCGAGGGCTCCCTCTGCTGGCTAGGCTTTACAGTAGGCATTCTGCATATGTGTTTAGTTCGTAGGTGAAGAGCTTCTTCCTGTTCTGCTATGTACCTCTCAGTTGATCTTCTCTACATAGAATATCTTGACAGTCAGAGAAAACATTGAATCTATCAAAAAAAGACAAATCAGAGTCAGAGGTCAAAGATCAAACCATTTTAAAATTGGAATAACTGGATCATGTCTCAATTAAACATTTTATTTAATTATATTTTAACAGGAGAGTGTGGCTGTCAAATGATTAATCACGATTAATCACATCCAAAATAAAAGTTTTGTTTACATAATATATGTATGTGTACAGGGTATATTTATTATGTCCGATTAATCACATCCAAAATAAAAGTTTTATATTATATAAATATATAAATAATTTTTATTTATATATTTATATTCTTATATTTTATATTATATATAAATATATTTAATATATAAACATAACATATTCTTCTTAAATATATACATGCATGTGTGTGTATTTATATATACATAATAAATATACACAGTATACACACATATATTATGTAAACAAAACTTTTATTTTGGATGTGGTTAATCGTGATTAATCATTTGACAGCCCTACTTTAAATGTTATGTTAATGACGTTCCAAACCTGTATGAGTTGCTTTCTTATGTTGAACAGAAAAGAAGATATTTTGAAGATTGCTGGTAATCAAACAGTTAGTGGCTCCCATTGACTCCCAGTATTTTTTTTCTCTACTATGACAGCCACCAACTGTTTGATTACCAGCAATGTTCAAAATATCTTCTTTTATCTTCTTCTTTTTCTTTTCTTTTTTACAGCATAGCTCCTAATAACTATGAAACACCATGTTACATTATGATGTAGTAGACAGCAATCATTGTAATGTCCTTATTTATTATAAATGTCTAATGTAAAAGTGGATTTAACTTCAATGTTACACAAGCACTTTTTACTAAAATAGTAAACACTGCATGTCCCAAATCAAATGGCACCCTAATATACCTGTGTGATCTTCATGCAACTTTGACTGGCAAATACCTCTCTGTGTAATATAATATATTTTGTGTTCTTCATAGAATTATTGATGCTTTTTTTGGTGGATAATTCTTTTTTTTGTATTATATTATAATCATCCAAGACTTAATGCCACTTTGACTGGCAAATACCTCTCTGTGTAATATAATATAATAAAAAAGGTGTTCAATTTTATCATTTGGGACACAACCCTGTTTATTAGCTCATAGTTGTAAAACAGGACATGTGCTGATGACTGTCATGATCAGCAGGTTGTGATAGTGATTGTTAGACGAAGCTTTGTGAAGAGGCTTTCCTCTCTCAAGTCTATCAGAAAAGGATTCATTACTCGAAGCTTTTCAATACAGTGTACTGTAAGTTGTGGCCATCTAGTGATCATAAAATGCATAGCACCTTCCAAAGTGCTGTTACAGCTGCTGGTGAGTGTGATTTGTACAACATATTCCTGGATCAACATCCTTGTTAATCCTGGAAAAACATTCCAATCAACCAATCAGAATAGAGATATAACTTTTCAGGAAATATCTGTTTCAGGCTTATGATCGGGGTTAGGTGCTTCTATTCACTCTTGTTAATCAGCTTTCATTTCACACTGATTTTAGGATTGGGATAAATCTAAATTTTTGGACCACAGTGACCCTAAAATGGTCCTTTTTTTATCCACACTCCTATACCAACCTTTTCATCGATTGGATATTTAGATCCATCTAATCTGTATAAAAGAATAAAAAGTGTATCTCATAAAAACATTAATTTCATAACAATAACTATATCCTCCTCCTGCTTTTTATCTGGGCCTCCAATAATCTCAGTTTAACAATAGGTTCAGATTCCGTACTGAAACTTCATTAATGGTATGTTTGGACAGACTTTATTCTTCAGACCACAATTCTTAACCCACTGTTTCCATCCAAAACGTATTTCCTCAATTATTCTCAACAATAATTGAAAATTGTGCGTGAACGATTTTTATCAATACCCCACAAGCAGTCACGTGATTTTCAGGAGAACGAGTATTGACGTCACAGATCACGTGCTTTTAGCAAAACAAATCAAGCTTCGCTCTAAGCGTCCAAGAAAAGTTTTTTTTTGTTTTCCCTTAACGTCAATGCTCCACATTTCGGTAAATGCGCCTATCGCTGGTTTGCCAACTGCCATAAAACGTCAAAGAAAAAGAAGAAGTAGAAGTTGAAGTAGTGTCCCAGATGTTTTACATCTGTTTTATTTCCATTTAATTTACTTTTTTTGTTGTTGTTGTTGTAAAGACGAAAGTCCGGTGAAAATGAATCCCGTTTTGTGGGCGTTGGCGAATGTTTTGCTCGTGCTTGGTAAGACATGTATTGCGATCTCTTTTCTGTATCAATTTGTATTTCCATTGAATCACTTTATACTCGACAGAAATCAATGTATTATTTCTTAAATTATGCTGTTTTATGTAGCTGAGGAGTGAAGATGACGTTGTTATAGTTTTAGACGCTTTTCCGAAAGAGGAACGTAGCAGGCAGCTGTGGGTTCACAGTTAGAATAACGTTACCACACTTACTAAACAAAGAGAGCTTTTTAATGAATTTTAGTTAATATTTTAAATAACCGTGAACAGTGTTTTCGCTTTTTTTTAACAATGCATGGCAGCGTTTTAAAGGCAAGGCGTTTTTTTACTGGTTCAATCTGATTCAAATTTTATTTGCCCATGCCAAAAAATTTAGCGGCCTTGCCACAAAACAAACAAAAACCGTATTAAAAAAAAAAAAAAAAAAAAAAAAAAAATCATTTAAAGACATGTAAACAGTTAATAAGAACAAATTTGAAGTAATAATACAAATAAACACAATAGAACAAAGATACAAATAAATCAGGTATGAAATACTATACTATAGTACTATACTATAATACTATAATAGATTACCTAATTCTTATTAAGGCTGAAGATATTAAGTTCACAGAATATTTGAGCAGAGTGATTTTTATTATTTATTTATTTAACATTAATGACACAAGACAACTTTTTTGAGTGGATTTGTGATGTTTTATGTTTGTTTGTTTATTTGTTCTTCACTTCGTTACCTAAATTCATTTCTTCAGACTTATGTGCCTCTAGAAGTTTGCGTTTTGCAAGTGAACGTCACTTTATTGTGCCGTCCCAAAGAGGCACAACTCAATTCCATGAACTTTTAAAATGAACTGTTCCCTCCTGGTGGAATGATCTGCCCAACTCAGTCCCAGCAGCAGATTCCTCAGCCATCTTCAAGAATCAGCTAAAAACACATCTCTTCCATCTTTATTTGACCCTCCAACTCTAGCACTCTGTATTCTAATTCTATTCTTTATTAAAAAAAAAAAAAAAAAAAACAAAAAAAAAAAAAAAAAAAAAACACTAACACTAGCTTTTTTTAAATCTTTTTTTGTTCTAACTGTTTTCTTTTTATTATAAAATTACCAAATGCAAAAAAGGCATTTAACACTAGCTTGCTCTATTCTTTCATTTATTTATTATATAGTTAAAAAAAAAAAAACTTGCAAAGTGTACTGCATTAAGCAAACTGAGACTTGTTATAGCACTTGTTTATCATTTCTCTTTTGTTGATTTTGATTGCTTCCAGTGTCCTTATTTGTAAGTCACTTTGGATAAAAGTGTCTGCTAAAAGACTAAATGTAAATGTTTGCATTCATTAAGAATTTTTATTATTATATTATTATTATTATTTTTATTTAACCCTGCTGTTTATGAGGATACTCACCAGAGGCATTTTGACTTACTTTTGTTTGTAAGCTAGGGACTCCCGATCAGGTTTTTTGTTCCCCTGATCCCATCTCAGTCATTTAATATTGAGTATCTGCCGATACCGAGTCCCGATCCGATACTTTTCCTATTGCTTGGTGCACAATTCAAGTGCATTAAAGTTGATCCACAGACTCTAGGCCTGAATCCTTTGGTCTAATCCTGTAAACTCTAGAAAGACTAAAACAGCTATATACTGTATATCTGATCATCTCTCAATCCCTTTCCCAGAAGGTCCTTGGCACTCGCTGGTCTATTCTTTATATTGATAAAAAGATTACTCTGGTCATTGTATTTACTGTGTTTAAAAAGCACACACTGTGTCTAAAACATCACATTCATCACACACACCATTTTCATGCTTCCCCATTAATGCAAGTGTTGCATTAGTTTCACTCTTAAAAATAACTACTTTCTTTCCTTTCTGTGTCTTCCCTAAAATGGTCCTTTTTTTATCCACACTCCTATACCAACCTTTTGATCGATTGGATATTTAGATCCATCTAATCTGTATAAAAGAATAAAAAGTTTATCTCATCAAAACATTAATTTAATAACAATAACTATATCCTCTCCTCCTGCTTTTTATCTGGGCCTCCAATAATCTCAGTTTAACAATAGGTTCAGATTCCGTACTGAAACTTCATTAATGGTATGTTTGGACAGACTTTATTCTTCAAGACCACAATTCTTAACCCACTGTTTCCATCCAAAACGTATTTCCTCAAATTCTTAACCCACTGTTTCAACAATAATTGAAAATTGTGCGTGTACGATTTTTATCAATACGCCACAAGCAGTCACGTGATTTTCAGGAGAACGAGAATTGACGTCACAGATCACGTGCTTTTAGCAAAACAAATCAAGCTTCGCTCTAAGCGTCCAAGAAAAGTTTTGTTTTTCCCTTAACGTCAATGCTCCACATTTCGGTAAATGCATCTATCGCTGGTTTGCCAACTGCCATAAAACGTCAAAGAAAAAGAAGAAGTAGAAGTTGAAGTAGTGTCCCAGATGTTTTACATCTGTTTTATTTCCATTTAATTTACTTTTTTTTTTTTTTTTTTTTTGAAAGACGAAAGTCCGGTGAAAATGAATCCTGGCGTTTTGTGGGCGTTGGTGAATGTTTTGCTCGTGCTTGGTAAGACATGCATTTACGATCTCTTTTCTGTATCAATTTGTATTTCCATTGAATCACTTTATACTCGACAGAAATCAATGTATTATTTCTTAAATGATGCTGTTTTATGTAGTTGAGGAGTGAAGATGGCATTGTTGTAGTTTTAGAAGCTTTTCCGAAAGAGGAACGGAGCAGGCAGCTGTGGGTTCACAGTTAGAATAACGTTACCACAGTTACTAAACAAAGAGAGCTTTTTAATGAATCTTAGTTAATATTTTAAATAACCGTGAACAGTGTTTTCGCTTTTTTAACAATGCATGGCAGCGTTTAAAGTCTGTTTTCTGTCCTGTTCTGTTATCATGGTTATGTTTGTTTGCATGATTTTGTAAAATGGACTGCTTCTGCTTGTCTCTCAAAATGGACTGCTTGAGTTGGGGCTTTGCCAAGAGACCTTCCTGGAGGGAGTTTTCACATTGCTTTATTTTTCCCCGTAACAGATTTTTGGTTTATTTTATGTAACAAAAGAGACAATGACTCTTTATATACAAAGGAAAATGACTCTTTATATACACAGGAAACAACACCATGGTTAGGCGGTTTTTTACTGCTTCAATCTGGTTCAGATTTTATTTGCCCATGTTAAATTTTTATTTGTGTATTATGTGTATTTGTAATGTGTATCTTTTTTCTATTATTATTATTATTATTATTATTATTTTTAATAACAAAGATAAAATAATGACAAGGATTTTTATCTTCTCCCACATTGGCCTAAATATCTGCCATACTTTTGCATATTTTGTTACCTTAATGTAACAAGCTTTGTCTTTATTATAGGGATATTAGTTTGGCTGTGATGCTCAAACAGCTTGCAAAATAGAAAAACCAACATGACAAACATGATCATGATATGATATTTCTAAAAAAAAAGATTGTGCCCTCATAACGCCATTTCCCCCCTCCAGAGCTCTGTGCACGACACTGAGATATATATATATATATATATATATATAGATAGATAGAGAGATAGATAGATAGATAACTTACACAGTGAAGACTAATTTATTTACACAATGTATTTCTTATTTATTGTAGTTTTTGTCCTATTGCTTGTAATTAGTTTCTTATTTCATCAATTATGCCATCTACAGTGTAACTAGTCTTGATTCAATATTAACATTGAAGTGCTACATATTGCAATAAGAGCGATGAAAAGATGAATAGGTGCACCTTTTCAACTTCGTAAGTTCAGTAATGTGCTCACCCACAGATTCAGACACTGCTATTTTATTTACGCAACGCATTTCCCATTATGGGTTATGATTCTTGATGGTAGAAATTAAGCTTTTTGAAACTTTGAATCAGTTGTTTCAGACGTTTTGGATTTTTGGATGCTGGTGACATCTGCTGGTCAAAACTTTAGATTCGACACAATCTCAGGTCAAACATGCAAATAAAAGCACATTTTACAAACCTAAACTGCAAATGTTTTATTAGAAGAATAATCTACTAAATGCTGTTTATGAATCATTAAATACCATATGCCTAAATGAACTGAACAATGGAAGAAAATGCTGTGTGGATACTGTTACCTGATTGGTCCTCATCTCTAAAGCCCAGCCCCACACCTGATCAAAATCTCACCCTTCATACGAGAAGCAGGAGAGACATGAGTCTAGTTTTGATCGTCTACTGCACTTGTAGATGAATTCAAACTGGACATATTTAAATCTACAATCTTTTTCAGACAGTGAGTGAAATATATCTGAAACATGTTCACAGTGTTTAGGTGTTGTGTGATTTAGTCCCACTATCACAGATTTAATTAAATGTTCATTTGTTCTCCTCCAGGTGTGTCTGGTGTTGGTGCAGATGAAGAGTCAGTGTTTGTGAAGGAGGGAGATTCAGTCACTCTGTACACTAATATTGAAGCAAATCAACAAGAAACGATGAGATGGTATTTTAATGACATCCAAATCACTAAAATCACTGGAGATCAGAGAGAAATCTGTTCAGAGGATGAGTGTAAAGAGAGATTCAGAGACAGACTGAATCTGGATCATCAGACTGGATCTCTGATCATCACAAACATCAGAATCACAGACTCTGGAGATTATAAACTAAAGATCATCAACACCGGCCGCGACAGTGACAAGATCTTCAGTGTTTCTGTACATGGTGAGTCTCTTCAGGAATATTTAGAAACAGATTATAAATGTTTATTATAACAGTGACATTCCAAGCTCCTCTTTTATCATTAAACAGAACAGAATTATTTCCATTTCTAATCTCTGAAATAATCTCTGGTCACATTTTCTTATCATCTGTTTATGTGCATCTGATTTTTCGTAATTATTGTGTTTTAGCTGTCCAGGATGTGTTCAACGTAAGCACAACTTATAGACAAATTTAGTATTTTAGTCAAAGTCTAGAAAGAGTACGTGAAGTACTTGTTTACGAGTACAAGTTTTTCTTATGTTATGATTAATCAGTTATCTTGTTGAGTTTGTTTTTTTCCTCCAAAAAGATCCTCCAGCAGCTGTTGGTTTGTGTTTCAGGTGTTTCTGCTGCTGAACGAGATCAAATGAAGAGAAAGTCAGTGAAGGAGGGAGAATCTGTTACTTTAGATCCTGGAGTAGTAAAAAACCCTAATGTTGTGATGACGTGGTATTTTAATGACTCTCTCATCGCTGAAATCACTGGAGATCAGAGTAAGATCTGTTCAGATGATGAGTGTAAAGAGAGATTCAGAGACAGACAGAAGCTTGATCATCAGACTGGATCTCTGAACATCAAGAAAGAAGGTTGATCATAATATTGGGTTTATGAACTACAGATCATCATCAGCAGCAGCTTCAGTATTAGCAGAATATTAACTGTATTAACGGTCATTGGTGAGTATAAATTAGTTATTCAATGCCTTTGCCCTCCAACTTTAGAATATAGACCAAAATTATTGTCAGGTTAATGTTATTTTTAATTATTTAATAATTTAGTTAATATAAATGTATGTAATATTATTGTGGCCTGTTTGAAAGTGAGCTGTGACTCAGTGTTAAAATATAATGTTTGTATATTGTCTGTATCATCTTCACATGAAGTGAGAGTTTTGAAGCTGTAAGTCAGAGACTCACTGAAACATGCTGCTGTTTCTAGCTGAGCTCACAGTGCTGTGATGCTGCTTTAGCTGCTGTTCATTACAAAAACACCAGAAGGTGCCCTTTATCAGCTGAATCAATATCATACAACTGATGACCAAAGTAGAAAGATGTGAATATAAGTTAAAGATATTGTTAAATACTGGATGATAATCATTCACTCTCTATTAATAATGAGTGTCTGTCTTTAGCTGTTCCAGATTCAGGTCTGTATTCAGTTGCTGGAGCAGGGATTGGTGTTACTGTTGTTCTGTTGATCATTACTGCTGTGTTTCTCTATCGGAAATGTGAGTACTACATACAGAATGGGATGTATGTGTGAAAATATTTTTTAAAAGATGTAAAAATATATATTTTGTGGTGTTATTAATCAAAGTAATCCGTGTTTAATTGTTTCTTTTCCAAACAGACACACAGAACAATCGTGATCAGGTGAGATGCTATGAGATCTGAATCTGTCTGCCTGAATAAATGAATAAATAACCACAGATTCAGATCTGTGAGAAACAGAAATCAATACACAGAAACACAAACAATAACTGACTCTTTAAGATACTGCTGCTTTTGTACTGTTTTACTCAGAATGAAGAACAGTATTTCTTTTTTTAAATATTGTTATTATATAATAGTTTTTGTGAATTATTTATTTAACATGTTCTGACTTCACTTTAGTGTCCGGGTGTAACTAATGTTCACTGTGAATCTGTTGTTTCTTCTCCTTTATTTTTCATACCAAGGCAAAACTACACCAGTGAGGTCATGTAAAACAACAACAACAAAAAACATTCAGATGTCTCCCCAAATAAACTAAATAACAATAATATAAAAACCACAAAGTACAACTTTATTCTGAGTTTATTTTACCAGTGAGGTCATGTAAAACAACACACCAACTCACCAATATATTTTAATCACAATAATTCATACTCCCTATGACATGCAAATCTTTTCTATCACTGCAGTACAAAAGATAACAGTGAGACGGAGACTGAAGATTCATTAAGAGAAACATTTAAGAAGTGTTCAATATTTAGGAAAAGGAAACTACCGTGCATTCTGCAAACATCAGAAAGAAAGAAAAAACACTGTTTGTTGAGTATTTTTGTGTAAATGAATCATTAGTCTTTTTTTTTTATTTATTTGACTTTCTGTGAATGTGTTTTCTTACAGGGGAAAAAATTGCAAGTTCTAATGTAAAAAGCTAATGGACATCATGTGAAGCATTAAGGGTAAATATTCAGGTCCATTACAGGTGTTTTCTCCTTTCTGTCTTAGTCTTAGTTTTGTTCATGAAGCATGTTCAGCTGAGATGCATTTGTCCAGTGTGATTTGATTTCATGTAATATTTGTGTTCTTTGTGTTTGTAGAATAGTGTCACAGACAAGCGAGGGAGACTGGGAGTGTGAATCTATTGAACCGCCTCCTTCTTCCCATGATTACAAACGTTTGTTATTATAATAATAATGCACACCTGAGGTGGTGATGTGGCCACGACGCGAAGCAGATTTCTGCTACGATTACCACACTTCAAGACATCGATCAGATGATATATTTAAAGGGATTCGTCCAGTTTTTGTACTTAAATCGCTATTGTGAGAAGGACTATTTCTTCCACATCTGCTTGTTTCAAAATGTCATTTTAAAGCTAGTACCAGAGGCTTAAGCCGTTGATAGCATTCTAATGAAGTTATTAATGAAGTTATTAGAAAGAGAGCGAGAGAGACAGAGACACACACACACAGAGAGAGAGAGAGAGCGAGCTTATGTGAATTAGGCTACCTCTGTGCATCCCTCGACAATGTTCTGCTGCAGAGTCTCTAAACTGCTGTTATTACCTCGCTATGTGAAGTGATATGGAACTGTAATGCGGTCAAGAGAGCTTATATAATAAAATAATTGCACACCTCAGAACGTTCGTCAGCCAATCAGATTCAAGCATTCAACGGCCCCATAGTATACTACAATGTTGCACATATAAACCAGCGCTTGAAAATATAATGGCCACATGGCTTTAGCTAATAAGCTTATTGTTTAATGTTTTTTTTAAACCTTTTTAGAGATTATTTTTTTATTTTTTAATGTGTTTACACTGCACAATTTTATGCCCAGTTTTCACTCACATCACTGAATTTTTGTGGAGATTTTTAGCAATGCTTTTGTTTTTTTGCAAATAGGTGCTAGATTTCGTGAGTGAAGTTCACATGGTCTGAAATATCAAAGATGTGATTTACGAGAACCATTGATGTGTCGCAGATGCACAATAATTTTTTAGCAGCCTATAGCAGGATAAAAACATGGACCTGCCTGCGATTCAGTGTCTAGCAGTGTGAAATGTGTTTTAACTTGAAATGACATCAGTGGTGCCTTCTAGCCAATGAGAGAGCATGATACAGGACAAGGGAGAATTACAGTTTCATGTGTGATCTTACATCATTTCATCATTTCACTTCTCACTCATGGCTTTTCTGCATGAGATCAGGATTTGTGGAGGATTCTTCCTAGTGAAATATTGTAATTTTTGAGTCAGTCACCAACACGTCATGTTGTGTAAACTGCAATAACTTTAAGAAACCCAAAAACTGTTGTGTAGTGTAAAAGGGACAGTGATCTAAACTTAAATTGTGTGGCATTATTCCCTTTTTCTACATGCAGTCCTTTATGGACGCCTTGACAATGTAATCTCCATTGGTTAGTACTTTTTTTAATTTACTCGCTAGTCTGGAGAGTATTTTGTTTGTATATATTTGTGTGTATATAATTTTTTTTTTTTATTTTATTTTTTTTATTTTATTCTGTGGTAAATGACATTAAGGCCAGACACTACAGACAAATCCATTGTTTTTACATGCACTGGGCAATTTTTACAATTTTCCTTCCATAACATGTCTTCTTTGACTAATGGGATGAAAACATCTAAAATACACTTTAAAAGGTTTTTATCACATTATTTGTTTGGGATTTCATATCTTGAAAGCTGTTTTTTTTTATGCACTGAGTCAGATATATCAACTTCAGCATTACTACAGATGTATTCCTATCAATATTTAGAAGTTTTTTATTGAAGGAGTTTTTCCATTTGTCTTTCCCCCACTACATTGTGGAAATGTTTTTGCACATGTATTTATTGCAGTTGACAATTTTGATTGATGAAATCTAAAATCCCCTCCTTTAAAACTGTACTGTGATTGATCATCTGAAGAAATATTGTGATTTATCATTTTTAACCCTATTCACCTGTATGTCTTGCCTTAATTCATTTAATCCCACCAGGCACAATAGTGAGCATAAAGAAAGTGTTCATTTATAAAGTAAAAAAGTAAAAAAAGTGCATTTCATTTCCTGCACTTTATTGATGTTGCATTACTGGTTGCACTTGTATTTTTTTTGTTACATTAAAGTCATTTTGAAATATGTTGATGGTTGTATTTTTTTCTTTTTTCTCAGTATTCTTATCTGTTGTATAAGGGGTTTATGCATGAAAGCAGTACCGTATGGAATTATATTTGCTTCAAAAAAAAAAAAAAAAAAAATGAACGCAACTTTATAAAACTGAACATAACTTTTCAGAAACTATCAAAAATATGCCATTTCAAAAGAAAAAAAAAATGAACTCAGTCGCACAAATTTTAACAGGCTCTTCAAATATGCTTCATTCTTTGTTAATGTTTTTCAAAGATTCGTTTTCGCTAATCGTGGATTCTGAATGCATTGCCACAGATTTCGCTTATGCTTCGCAGTTTTTCGTTTGGAGTTTTTACACAAACCTCTCGTGGAGGCGGGCTTAACAGTGATCTACTCTGATTGGATAGTGAGCTTTTGATGGACAGGTGCTCTCTGACCTGGAAGTACAGACGAATATTGGAAAGCTCGCGCGGTGATTTGTATGCAATACGTTTTTTTTTTTTTTTTTTTTTATGCTTTATTGTCGACAAGTAGCATGTAAAAGAGAGGGTACATAAGCATCTTTTTAACAGACAAATGTGTGTTATACATGCATTTACATTTCCATAGGATATTACTAATCAATTTTAATACAGAAAAATATACTTTGCAAGTCAGCACCATTATTTATTATTATGATTGTTTTATTATTATGTAAAAAATGTTAAAGGAGGTCCATATATTAATCGTTTTAATTGCTTTACTATTTTTAGATTTTGATATCACATCTACATACATTTTAATCTCTTTTTCGAGCACCATAAAAAGCGGTTTGCCTTTTGTAAACTTGCATTTTTGAATGTGAAATTTACATAAAAATAAAATAAAATGTATAATGAAACCAACATCCTTTAAAGAGTGATCCTTGATATAATTACCCAAAATCACATGTTTATAAGATAATGAAAATGTTTTTAAGATATTATCAGCAATAAAAGCCTCCACATTATTCCAGAAATGTTGGGTATATTGACAGGACCAAAACAAATGAGAAATTGTTTCAGTGGAATATTCACAAAAAGAGCATTTTAAATCAATATAAATTTTAAATTTTGTAGGAATTCTTTTGTTGGATAAACTCTATGAATTAATTTATATGAGATTTCCTTAACCTTATTTGTACGGAGGAATTTTTGAGGTAATGACCAAACTTGAGCCCAACTTACATTATTAAAGATATTGTTCCAGTAGAAAATATTCTCTTTTAAAAACAAGGATCTAATTTTATAGTTGTTAAACCTGAGAAACAGATAGAGCCGACAAAGGTATGTTCAGGTCTAGGGGGACAGACAGAAAGTGTCTGTACACATATGTACACCTGCAGGAATGGCCCTACTAAGCACCTTGAATTCTTTTAATGTAATAAGTATTTTGTATCTTGAGATAAAGTCTGTAAATGTAAATAAAGTCCCATCATTATTAAATAACTGACTCACTAATAACAACCCATTACTAAACCAATTGTGAACAGATAAAGACTTATTTCTATACAAAATATTGTCATTATTCCAGATAAGAAAACTTTGAGGGGATCTGTATGCAATACATCGTGCTTTGTATTACTAAATATGTAACTAATATTTGACCTTCGATCGTCTCAGTCTGTAAAGATGAGCCTTTGTCCTTCAATGCAGCTTGAAGTAAGCTTGTGTTACTGAATGACAATAATAACCCGCAACAAACTGCTGCACACTGTAACATGAATAAAACTTGTATCGATGTTATTGGTTACTTCAGTAACACGAGCTTTTATAACAATATAAATGAATTAACCCTAGATAGTCAGGTTTTAAGATATCACCCCATACATTTGTAAAACCATGGGTATGAATATTTGTATGTTCATGTTATGTACAATAAAAACAGATTTTATTCTTTCATAACGGTTGGAATCATTTTATTTATTACTTTGTTTGTTTGTCAAATGTTTTAGTCGTATTCTTCAGTAAGTCTCCCATTGGTTCAAAAATAATATTATGTTTTACAACATTAAACAATGTTTAATAATTCAAAGCAGCTATGTTTCGCACTGCTGAACATTTTTAAAATAGACTTTAGTCTGTATTCCTCCAGAGGGTACGGAAGTTCTAAGCGGCCATGCATTATTTATTTTTTTCCTTCTTGTTTTCTCGTTATCACGACTTAATTTTCTCGTGATCTCGACACAGTGACAGTTCTTTTAAAACAATGATTGTTGGATCAAGCTGTTATAGTAACGAACTTAACTTTGACAGGCATCTGATGGACAACCAGGATCTCTTACTGTAGCCTATATTTCAGCAAATTTTGCTTCGCCTAGGTAATAACTACCTCCATGAAGCACAAATAAAGATATAGGTGCAAACAGAATACAGGGACGTCAACCTTGGTTTTGATAAGCAGTTATTTTATGACACAGATCGCGTGAAACTCATGCATCTAGCAAGAACTTGATACACAAAATAGTCATATTGATTCAAGCATTTAACATTTATTAATGAATTAAATGTCAATAATGAACAATTCTGCACAAATTATAGCGATCACGAGGAAGGTCCTATTCTATTCCAAACGCGTTCAGTAAAGTGAATATACAGTACACAACACCCCATAGTGCCACCTGTTGGCGCAGTTTTGTAACTTTTTATAGAACAACTTTCGTTATGTCGAGATAACGAGAAAATTAAGTCGTTATAACGAGAAAACAAGAAGGAAAAAATGATAATGCATAGCCGCTTAGAACTTCCTCCAGAAGGCGCTAGACGTCCAGTGGAATAAAACGGAGAGACTTTAGTTTAGTGAGTGAGAAACTTTTTCCTCATTTCAAGTTTTTAATCTCATAATTATGATTTTTTTTCTTATGTGGTGGAAAGTGGCTTCCAAGCAGTTATGAAAGGCAAGTTGTGACCCTGTGTTAAAATTTACTCCATTATAATAAACTAAACAAATATTGATCTTGCAGGTATATGAAGCCATTCAATTATATTATATATAATTATATATATATATATATATATATATATATATATATATATATATATATATATATATAAGAAATTATAAAAACATTTAGATTCTAGATGGGGGAATATATATTCAATTTTGTTCAGCTCTTCTGGATCTGATGTCATAAACCAGAACAACAGCAGCAGCTGCAGCAGCCACGCCCACCAGAGCAGTGACGACCAATCGGATCACAGCTTCAGCAGAGCCACAGACAGAGTCTGAAGGATAAAATATGAAACTGAGATCAGTTTAGCTCAGCCATAGGCATAAACTCATGCACAATAGACTTACCTGAAGATGTCGAACAGAGTTGAGTGATCTCCAGATGTGTGTTCTGGTTGCTGATGGGATTGTTGATCACACAGCTGTAGCTGTTTTTATCCTGATATTCCACCTCCAGAGGTAGAGAGAGACTGATGCTGAGATCAGACACACTGATGCTGGACAATAAACTGTTTCCTTTGTACCAGGAGAGAGTCACATGACCCACATTCACCACTGAACACAACAATGAACAATATGATGATGAGTTTCTGGTAATGTTAGGAACGGACAGATGGGCTGAAAAGTAAGAGAACAAACAGTATAGAGACATGTACACAGCAATCTTGTTTTTGGTGTAGTGTGCTGACACAAGGTGTTTCTGTCAAATGAAGATATAAAATGATTAAACATTACAATATTTTTATGGTTGTAGTACAATTTCATTCATAGCATTTGCAGCATAATAATTGTAAAAAATATATAGAGAGAGACACTTTCACAATTTAAATAAATGCAGCAGATCTGTAAATGTTAAAATACTCAAATGAAATACTTAAATGGCCGTAGACATATACAGCACCCTTAAATGGGCGTAACAATGAGTTAAAACTCTTTACAGCTCAAATAATACCCCAGTTTTAACCAGAGAATTAATCTAAGTTCTTTCTTTCTTTCTTTAATTTTTAAAGGGATGCGTGGCTGACAAAGCAGCTGCATAAACTTAACTTTTATTGAACCTGAAAGGAGGATAAGTGAAAGTTTGCACATTGTGTTTATGGCCATCTGCTTGCCTTGTAGTAAATTAAATAATAACTATATATTGAATTTGATCTTTTAATTTCACTTTATGTAGGCCTATCTTAATAGATTAAGCCATGTTAAGTGTTTGTTTTTTCTACTGGAGGAAATTAAACACTTAACGAGAGACTTTGTGCATCGCATTCATATTCTGCTGTTTTGTGGCCGTGGATTTGCGGGTCTTGTCTTTTTCTTGAAGGACTTTTGTACATTACGGTACTAAATTAGTTTTAATCGTTTAATCACCACAGTGTCTTGTCTCCATTGGCAACACGCATGATTTGTGTCGACTGCAAGTGACGTCGCAGGTAGCTGAGAGTGCAAGTAGCAATTGCAAGTGACTTTGTAATTTAGTTTATTTTTTCTTGTCTTCAACACCTGGCTGCTGTTGTAAAATGTTGAGAGATTCAAACAAAAAGTTATCAATAAATAGAACAAAATAAAAAAAATAAAAAAAGACTGCAAGTGATGTCACTAGCGGAAGCGCAAGTGTCTGAGAGTGCAAGTGCAAGTCTGCAGCCAGACCCTCTTGTCAGTCTGTCTCTGAATCTCTCATCAGGGAAGATTTGGTTCTGTCTCTTGATTTGAGCGATCAGAGAGTTTTCAGCTCCGAAATTCCACAGTATGTCGTCGTCTTCATGTATTGTAGTAACATTATTTTGTAGAAGCACAGAATCTCCCTCCATCACTGGTAATGACTCGCCAAACACACCTGGAGAAGACATATGATCAGATAAAAACAAAGGTTTACAAAACTGAAATCAGTTGCAGTTTGTAACTAAATGTGAAATGACATGAAAAGAAATGAAGCCATGAAAATGCTTTTATAATTTACCAGTCAAACACCACCAGCACAGACAGAACAAAACAAATGTGCAAACCATTTTCTTCAGTTGTTCAGTGAAATCTTGTAAGACTAAGCATCAAAAACTCTCAAGCTAGTGTATGAATCCTCCCACAGCTGAGTTTACCCTTCCAGTACACGCTCTTTATGCATGAGGTATAGTTCCATATACATGCTCTTCTGCCTCCTATTAGATTTTAATAATTTAACACATTCTTGTTTTATCATTATATATAGATAGATAGAAGACTTCAGGTGCAAAAGCATCTAAGTACGTCTGATATTTTTCTTTAAAATTTCTTTCTGGCTACTTTATAAGTACAGGTATTTCTGATTGGTTTGAGGCTGGGATTTAGCGAATTTGAAGTGAAAGTACTTGATAAACACATGCTATGTGTGGAGAGAATTCATATATATATATATATATATATATATATATATATATATATATATATATATATATATATATATATATATATATATATATATATATGTATACAGGTCTTGGAAAAGTTCATTTAATTCAGTAATTCAACTCAAATTGTTAAACTTGTATTAAATAAATTCAGTGCACACAGACTGAAGTAGTTTAAGTCTTTGGTTCTTTTAATTGTGATGATTTTGGCTCACATTTAACAAAAACCCACCAATTCAGGATCTCAACAAATTATAATATGGCGACATGCCAGTCAGCTAATCAACTCAAAACACCTGCAAAGGTTTCCTAAGCCTCCAAAATGGTCTCAGTTTGGTTCACTAGGCTACACAATCATGGGGAAGACTGCTGATCTGACAGTTGTCCAGAAGACAATCACTGATACCCTTCACAAGGAGGGTAAGCCACAAACATTCATTGTCAAAGAAGCTGGCTGTTCACAGAGTGCTGTATCCAAGCATGTTAACAGAAAGTTGAGTGGAAGGAAAGAGTGTGGAAGAAAAAGATACACAACCAACCGAGAGAACCGAAGCCTTATGAGGATTGTCAAGCAAAATTGATTCAAGAATTTGAGTGAACTTCACAAGGAATGGACTGAGGCTGGGGTCAAGGCATCAAGAGCCACCACACACAGACATGTTAAGGAATTTGCTGAACCACAGACAACGTCAGAGGCGTCTTACCTGGGCTAAGGAGAAGAAGAACTGGACTGTTGCCATTGGTCCAAAGTCCTCTTTTCAGATGAAAGCAAGTTTTGTATTTCATTTGGAAACCAAGGTCCTACGGTCTGGAGGAAGGGTGGAGAAGCTCATAGCCCAAGTTGCTTGAAGTCCAGTGTTAAGCTTTCACAGTCTGTGATGATTTGGGGTGCAATGTCATCTGCTGGTGTTGGTCCATTGTGTTTTTTGAATACTAAAGTCACTGCACCCGTTTACCAAGAAATTTTGGAGCATGCATGCTTCCTTCTGCTGACCAGCTTTTTGAAGATGATGATTTTATTTTCCAGCAGGATTTGGCACCTGCCCACACTGCCAAAAGCACCAAAAGTTGGTTAAATGACCATGGTGTTGGTGTGCTTGACTGGCCAGCAAACTCACCAGACCTGAACCCCAGAGAGAATCTATGGACTATTGTCAAGAAGAAGATGAGAAACAAGAGACCAAAAAATGCAGATTGGTGCATCTCAAAAACCATACCACCTCAGCAGTGCCACAATCACCTCCATGCCACGCTGAATTGAGGCAGTAATTAAAGCAAAAGGACACCCTACCAAGTATTGAGTACATGTTCAGTAAATGAACATACTTTCCAGAAGGCCAACAATTCACTAAAAAATTTTTTTCTTTTTTTTTAATGGTCTTATGAAGTATTCTAATTTGTTGAGATTTAATTGGTGGGTTTTTGTTAAATGTGAGCCAAAATCATCAAAAAAGAACCAAAGACTTAAACTACTTCAGTCTGTGTGCAATGAATATATTTAATATATGAGTTTCACAATTTGAGTTGAATTACTGAAATAAATGAACTTTTCCATGACATTCTGACTCTTACATATGTATGAATGTATGTATTGGATTAGTTATCATACATTTCATGGTTAAAGCTGAAGGATTTTAAAATGTTTTTATAATCAGTTAGTTCTTGCAAAATGGCAGAAACAGTCTGCTATCTTGCATTATCGCTAGATTCATTGAGGTGTGACATTAGCAGCTCATTTCTGAGTCAAACTGAAACCTGCTGCGGTTGGTTTTCATCAGAAACATGGTTTGGTGGACAAAAGCCTCTGCAAATAGCCATTTGTTTGATGTGAGTTTCGTTTGTAGGTGTAGAGTTTCTTCCTGTTTTGCCACTGTGAGCTTCACACAATGATCACTGTGTTGATCTTCTCACACAGAACAGCAAATACAGTCAAATAAATAACTGAATCCATCAAAAACAGCAAACTAGTCAGATTTCAAATATGATTTATACCCATCATGATGAAAAATTTATAAACTGATTGGCTGATGATCATCTCATAACTCTAAACAATTCACAAATAGGACAAACCAAACAACTGCCTCATTTTCAAAATTAAGATTACTGTTAATCCCTAAAGCCAAGGCTACAACTGACTAGGTTAAGATCAGGACAGAGTAACTAGGGTTTGCTTGTGAGCACCTCCAGATTTACAGCGGTCATGGAGTTCGTGGTCACTTGCACAAGTCAAGGGAACAGGAAGTGTGCCAGTGGGTTACTATTATATTAAATAAGTTATACAAATTATGATTTATGTATTTCACGTTCATTTGTCATTAGGAGGAACATAGAAAATCAGCACTGCTACACAGCCCTAAAAACGCAGGTTTCAGTAAATTCAAATGTTTCAGCCTAGTTTAGATGTGATTAACAAGAAAATATGCCATTATTTAGGTTTTTTAACAATTCAGTGTGGGAATAATCCATTATTTTAATCTGCAGTCTGTAACTTTTGTGTTCAAAATTTACAAAATTTATATAATAAGCGAGTACATCATAAATCCATTTTCCAAACTGTGTTTTTGGCTAATCATGAATCACTACAGTACACCTATAATACGTTTTTATATTCTGACTATTTTAAACTGGTTCTGGTAGGAACCGCTGCTGAGTAGCCCAGTACCTGCATGATTTGTCATAGACATAAACAGAGAGAAGTAGCTCTGGGTACAGTGTTCTGGGTACAGTACAGTCCCCAGAGTGGATAAATCTGAAAATGCCGCCCTTACGTTTTTTGGGTGAACAACGAATCCGTATATTTTTTCAAACGATGACGTCATCAGCCCATGTCTCGCCCCTAGTCAGACACCGCTACATCATGTATAAACAAACACTGAATTATTGTATTTTTATTAACTAGGCAAGTTAAATACAACCAGTTTATCAGCAACAAACCTTATTTTAGGCATTTAATCAAAATCCTTGGAGCAGTTGGGGGTTCAGTGCCTTGCTCAATGGCACCTAAGTTGTGGTATTGCTGGCCCAAGACTGAAACCCACAACCTTAGGGTTAGGAGTCAAACTCTCTAACCACTAGGCCATGACTTCCCCCAAAGTGACATCATAGATCCACCACTCTATTAGGTAGTGAAGGGGGAACTATCAGACTCCATTTATGAATGACAAAATATCCTTATATAATTCATGCACTACATGGTTGAGTACATAGTGAATAAGTACAAAGTGTATAGTGCGTCATTTGGGACGCAGCTTGAGTCGCCCATTCGAGGCAACATTACACTTTTTTTTCTCCTTTTTTGGCCACTTTTAGTGAGTGACCTAGGCAAATTGTCATCAAGACATAAAGCAGCAGTGTAGACATTGTGTTCTTATAACATTACAGTTTTTATGATAAAATTGCAGTGTTGCAAAATTGGGCTAGCGTTACTTTAACAATGTTGCCGCAGGTTGTTTTTCATGTCTGCTGGTTGAAGCGACCTTGGTGACGTGATATTTAGCCCCTGGAATGTGAATTTTACCAGGAGAACCCCGCCAAAAACGTGTATTTAACTCCTGGAACGTGATTTTTAACGGTGGACAACTTGGGTGGGTTTGGTCGAGAAAACCTGGCAACACTGGCTGTGGGAAGCACTGGGCAAGTCGCTGGACCCAGATGGTGTGCTGTCATGGAATGTCAAAATTTGATTGGCTGATGATTCTGTCACTAATGCTCGTTACAAATCAGATTCGACATCTTTGAACGAAAGAGAAGCACTATCTGTAGTGCTGTCTGTGTTTTTTTGCAGTGTTTTTGTTGGGTGTATGTGTTTCAGTTCAACCTTAACAAAACTAATCATAGGCCATTTTGTGGACATTACACAAATGAAAATGATACCTAAATAATAATTATAATAAAAATTTTTTTTAAACAATTTTATTTTTTATAGGGCAAGCAGATAAGGCCCTGCTGGCCCTGACGGCCCACCACTGAGTGTTACCCTCTGCCTTTTCTGTTCAGACCAAATCTGAATAATGAAAAATGCCGTTTTGTGGAAGTTAGTGAATGTTTTTATCTTGCTTGGTAAGATATCCTTTATTGTTGTTATGATTTCTTTTCCATTGTATCACTTTGTATTTCAGCTCTAATTACTTTATACTCGACAGAATTCGATGTATTATTTATTATTTATTAACTGATGCTTATTTTATGTAGCAAATGAGTGAAATGGCATTGTTACAGTTAGGGTTACAGACCAAAACACACACAGGAGCAGCTATCGCATAGCTGCACAATCAGAATCAGAATCAGAATCAGAAAGAGCTTTATTGCCAAGTACGCTTGCACATACATGGAATTTCTTTTAGTGACATAAGCTTCCAGTACACAGAGACAACAACACACAGTAAAAAAAAAAAAAAAAAAAAAAAAAAAAACCTTTGCAAATAAATAAGTGTATAAACAATTGTGCTATAAATGATAATGGAATAGGATTGAGTAAGATGCAGGGATGTACTAGGATGGAGGGGTAACAAATAAATATAAGGATATTGCACATTTTATTGCATAAGTGGGGAAGATTTAACTGTTCATGAGGTAGATTGCCTGGGGGAAGAAACTGTTCTTGTGCCTGACTGTCCTGGTATTTGCGGCTCTGAAGCGCCGGCCAGATGGCAAAAGTTCAAAGATGTGGTAACTTGGATGTGAGGGATCCAGAGTGATTTTCTGAGCCCTTTTCCTCACTCTGGATGTATACAGTTGTTGAAGGGTGGGCAGCAGAGTACCAATAATCCTTTCAGCAGTCCGAACCGTTCTCTGTAGTCTTCTGATGTCTGATTTTGTAGCTGAACCAAACCAGACAGTTATTGAAGTGCACAGGACAGACTCAATGACGGCTGAGTAGAACTGTTTCAGCAGCTCCTGTGGCAGGTTAAACTTCCTCAGCTGGCGAAGGAAGTACAACCTTTGTTGGGCATTTTTCAAAATGGAGTCAATGTGATTATCCCACTTCAGGTCCTGAGAGATGGTGGTTCCCAGGAATCTGAATGACTCCACTGCAGCCACAGTGCTGTTCATGATGGTGAGTGGGAGGAGAGCAGGGGGGTTTCTTCTGTAGTCCACGATCATCTCCACTGTTTTGAGTGTGTTCAGCTCCAGGTTGTTAAGACTGCACCAGACAGCCAGCTGCTCAACCTCTTGTCTGTAAGCAGACTCGTCACCAGCCTGGATGAGGCCGATGAGTGTAGTGTCATCTGCAAACTTCAGGAGCTTGACAGAGGGGTCTTTAGAGGTGCAGTCACTGGTGTACAACGAGAAGAGCAGTGGGGAGAGAACACATCCATGAGGGGCACCAGTGTTGGTGGAGCAGCTGTTTGACATGAATTTCCCCAGTCTCGCTAGCTGTTGCCTACCTGTCAGAAATCTGGTGATCCACTGACAGATAGAGCTAGGAACAGAGAGCTGGGTCAGTTTGGTCTGGAGGGCTGTTGGGATGATGGTGTTGAAAGCCGAACTAAAGTCCACAAACAGGATCCTCACATAAGTCCCTGTTTTGTCCAGAAGTTGCAGGATGAAGTGCAATCCCATGTTGATTGCATCATCCACGGACCTGTTTGCTCGGTAAGCAAACTGCAGGGGGTGCAGTAAGGGTCCAGTGATGTCCTTTAGATAAGCCTGAACCAGTTTTTCAAACGACTTCATGACAACAGATGTTAGAGCCACAGGTCTGTAGTCGTTAAGTCCTGTAATCTTGGGTGAGCATCAAGCATTTTTTAATTAGGCCTAGTTAATATTTAAAAAGTAACAACTGAAAAATATGAATTTGTTCTGTTGGATGGACAAACAGTACAGGTCCTTCTCAAAAAATTAGCATATTGTGAAAAAGTTCATTATTTTCCATAATGTAATGATAAAAATTAAACTTTCATATATTTTAGATTCATTGCACACCAACTGAAATATTTCAGGTCTTTTATTGTTTTAATACTGATGATTTTGGCATACAGCTCATGAAAACCCAAAATTCCTATCTCAAAAAATTAGCATATTTCATCAGACCAATAAAAGAAAAAGTGTTTTTAATACAAAAAAAGTCAACCTTCAAATAATTATGTTCAGTTATGCACTCAATACTTGGTCGGGAATCCTTTTGCAGAAACTGCTTCAATGCGGCGTGGCATGGAGGCAATCAGCCTGTGGCACTGCTGAGGTGTTATGGAGGCCCAGGATGCTTCGATAGCGGCCTTAAGCTCATCCAGAGTGTTGGGTCTTGCGTCTCTCAACTTTCTCTTCACAATATCCCACAGATTCTCTATGGGGTTCAGGTCAGGAGAGTTGGCAGGCCAATTGAGCACATTAAGGTTGGGGTTGAGGAACACAAACCTGAGAATGTTTTAATTTGTTCTGACTCAGTTTCAGTCTTAAAGAGTTTGAAATCTTTTAAATCATGTCACCAAGATATTCTTTTTAGTTTCCTACAAATACATTCAAGAATTGTTCAAAATGATACATCAATCAGTTTTATATGGGTCCAGCACACACAGGAATAAGGGGAAATGAAGAAGTGGATAAATTAGCAAAGCAAGCTCTACAGAGAGAACCGACAGAGATACAAGTTCATTGAGTAAATCAGAGATGAAGGTTTTAATATGAGGTAAAGTGATTAAAGAATGCCAAGTTAAGTGGAACAACTGGGGAAAAGGGTAGATTCCTTTACAGTTTAATAAACAAAGTAAGTCATAATATAAGGTGTGTAGTTAAGTCAAGGAAAGAAGGAAAGAAGGAGGTTATCTTTAACAGAATATTGCTAGGGCACTCAAATTAAACAGCACTCTTAAAATAACAGGGAAACATCCAAATGGGTTATGTGAACACTGTCATGTTGAAGAAACAATACCTCATGTATTTCTTGAATGTAGTAAGTATGAACGAGAAAGAGGAAAAGGGATAGTAGAAATAAGAAAAATAATTTTAAGGTTTTAATAAAATGTGCAAGTGAAATAAATAGTAAAGTATTCTTTGATTTTATAAGAGAGACGAGGTTGTTATATAGAATTTAGAACTCTGTTCCACACTCCGGAGCAGAAGGAGGCGGTAATGCACTTATTTGCGCTGATGACAGCCGCCGTTAAAAACCCAAGAAGAAGAAGAAGAAGAAGACGCAGCAGCAGAAGCTTATTCAAGATGGATGAACGCAGGCTTTAGTTACTTTCGGTTTGCTTAGGTCTACTTATTATTCTGTAGGGGGTGATATGGGGTTCCCATTACGCTGTGTTAATAAATACGGAGCTTTTATTTCCATTTATTTCCATTATTATTATTATTATTATTATTTTTTTGTAAAGCCGAAAACCGGTGAAAATGAATCCCGTTTTGTGGGCGTTGGTGAATGTTTTGCTCGTGCTTGGTAAGACATGTATTTACGATCTCTTTTCCGTATCATTTTGTATTTCCATTGAATCACTTTATACTCGACAGAAATTGATGTATTATTGATGCTGTTTTATGTAGCTGAGGAGTGAAGATGACATGTTGTTATAGTTTTAGACGCTTTTCCGAAAGAGGAACGGATCAGGCAGCTATGAGTCACACTTATTAAACAAAGAGAGCTTTTTAATTAATCTTAGTTATTTTTTTCAATAATTGTGAGCATTATGTTTAAAATTAGTGTGAAGGGTTACGTTATGTTCGCTTTTTAACAATGCATGTCAGCGTTTCTCTTCTGTTATCATGTTTATGTTTGTTAGCACGATTTTGTCAAATGGACTGCTTAACTTTCTAAATGGCAGATTTGAGTTGGGGCTTTGCCAAGCGACGTTCCTGGAGGGAGTTTCACATTGCTTTATTTTCCCGTAACAGATTTTTTTTTGTTTATTTAATATAACAAACGGGACAAGTCTTGAAAATGACTCTTTATGTTCACAGGACTCAACACCAAGGTTAGGCGGTTTTTTACTGCTTACTACCAGCCTTGCCAAAAAAACAAAAATAATAATATTTTTAAAGACATGTAAACAGTTAGTAAAACAATAAGACCTAATTACAAGCAATAATACAAACAAATAAAATAGAACAAAGATACAAATAAATTAGGTATGAGATACTATGATGTCTAGATTAGCTTATCCTTATTAAGGCTAAAGATAACAAGTTCACAGAATATTTGAGCAGAGTGATTTAGTTTTTTTTTTTTTTTTTTTTTTTTTTTTTTTTTTTTATTTTTATTATTATTATTATTATTATTATTATTTATTCATTTATTGTTCTTAAACATTAATGACACATGCACAAAATCATTTTCACAGACTTTTAAATGAACTGTTCCCTCCTCGTGGAATGATCTGCCCAACTCAGTCCCAGCAGTCCTTAGCCATCTTCAAGAATCAGCTAAAAACACATCTCTTCCATCTTTATTTGACCCTCTAACTCTAGCACTCTTTATTCTAATTCTATTCTTTATTAAAAAAAAAATTAACACTAGCTTTTTAAAATCTTTTTGTGTTCTATCTATTTGTTTTCTTTTTATTTATTATACAATTAATAAACGCAAAAAAAGACCTTTAAAACTAGTTTGCTCTATTCTTTTATTTATTTATTATGTAGTTAAAAAAAACTTGCTAAGTGTACTGTATTAAGCTAACTGAGACTTGTTATAGCACTTGTTTATCATTGCTCTTTTGTTGATTTTGATTTGCTTCCAGTGTCCTTATTTGTAAGTCACTTTGGATAAAAGCGTCTGCTAAAAGACTAAATGTAAATGGCTGCATTAAGCTAGCATTATATTAATAATATATATATATATATAGCTATATATAATATATTATTATTATATTATTATATTTATATTACACAAAAAATGAATATGTATTTTATATATATATATATATATATATTATATATATTATATATTAATATTATTTAACCCTGCTGTTTAAGACTGTTTATGAGGATACTCACCACAGGGCATTTTGACTTCATTTTGTAAGCTAAGGATGTCCCGATCAGGTTTTTTGTGCATCCTATCTAGGGCTGCAGCTATCAATTCTTTTTGTAATCGATTAATCTAGCACTTAATCGATCGATTAATCGGATAATTTTTTTGTGTGTGTGTTTTTAAACAACCAAAACAAATAATGCATAACGAAACTGATGTGGCTGTAAAATGATCAAGCATTTGGCTTTTATTTCTAAAAAAAAAAAAACCAGAGGTGTGTGTTTGTGTTTGTGTGTGTGTACGCGTGCAGTGCGTGAGGAAGAGTGATGCCCCAGTCAGAACAGTTTCTTCATTGCAGTTTGGTACGGCAGAAATACATACATTGATTTTCAATAGAACGCTGCATTTGGCTTGCATCACTTGCATTGCGGTGCATTTTAGGTGAAGCATCCGTTCAAAAATCGCGTGACATCATCACATCACGGTGTATACAGTGAATACATGCAGAAATTATTGTTGCGTGGGTACATAAAAGTTTAAGCATATGTGATGCATTGCCGAGGTGAAGCATCCGTTCAAAAATCGCGTATCATGTGCTCTTTTGTTGAGAGAGTGTCCGAGGGTGCATGTCTGACTAGCGCGTGAGAGAGGGTTCTCTTTTAGGCTATACTGTCTCACCAACTTTTGACACTGGTGTCATCAAGTATCACATTCATACTCATTACTCAGCATTCATTTCAACTCAAGTTGTGTTTTTACTCAAGTAAAAGTACTGGTTTCAAAACTACTTAAAGTATAAAAGTAAAAGTAATGTTAGCAAAAGAAATGCCATTAAGAACAAAAGCTTAGCCACAGGGGCCTATTGTGCACTACCCCACCTCCTCAAAAAAACATTTTTCTAAAGGCCATAGGCCATAATGACTATAATGTTATATTAAAATGTTCATGTTGAAAATTTTGGGATGCACTAGGCTACCTGTTTCAGCCACATATATGCCCACTGAAAATGAACGCACTTTAGTACAATGCAAATACATTTTAGAACTAGAGATATGATGACTAGTTGCCTATAAGTATTGTAATGGTGCAAAAAGTCAAACTTCAGAGGCATGTCATCAGTAACCTTTAATGGAATGTAAATGTACATCAAAGCTTAGCTGCAGGAATCTATGAGGGCAATGGACAAGAAAATTGGTGTACCCAGGGCAGGCTTAGTAACAATTACCCTTGTATGGTTGTCTATATACAATAAACATTAGTGCTGTCAAAATGAATGATTAATCCAAGTGTTTAATCAAAAAAAAAAAAAAAATTAAAATTAGTTCATAATCCTAATACCTTCTTGATTAATAGCTTCCTGTATTCGCTACATACGTCAGCTGTGTCCAGTGTTGCTGTAACAACCTACAGTAGCTTTAATTCGGAGGAAGAAGAGGATCCTGTATTTTGATAAATGAGCCAGTAGTGAGTAATAATAACTTTTAAAAATATATTTTTTGATAAACGAACCCAACACTGGCTATGTCCTCGCTGGAGTGTGATGTGATTTGTGTCATGTGCAGGTGCGATGGATCGTGTACAAACCAACAGGGTGTCGGAATGGTATATGTTTATACTTCTCATTCAACCACAATCAAATTCACTTCATCCGGATGGCGCGATTTATCTGGATAGGTTTTTTTTTTGGTTTTTTTGAATGATGACTAGCCTGAATGAAAACAAGGCGAAATAGCAGTAACGGACCTATTTTTAAAATGTAAGGAGTAGAATTTATATGTATTTGTTTTTAAATGTAAGGAGTAGAAGTAAAAAGTCGGCTGAAAAGTATTACTCCAGTAAAGTATAGATACCCCAAATTTCTACTTAAGGTAACGAAGTATTTGTACTTTGTTACATAACACCTCTGCTTGCAATTGAACGTGAATATGTTTACTACTTAAAAACATCAAAGCTAAACATCATATCTAGTCAAACCGCATCATGACATCGCTACCAATACAGTATGGGATTAAAATCATTGAACATCAATGTGTAGGCTTAGGCTACGTTACCTTGTTTCAGCGACGCTTGGTGAAACAGCATGGAGTGGATGTTTTCGGTTCAGATGCTGAATCTTTGAAGTCGTACTGCTGTGGAATGCCAGGTCTGCTTTGCAGTAGACACATTGCACCTTGTTCTCTTCTTTTTTAAGAATGTAATGATCCCAAACTTAAGACATTCTCTGCCGTTTATGGACATCTTTACTCTCCGCCATCGCGCCAACTAAATTCAAAATGTATCACGCGCTATGGTGTGCTTCCTGAACATTGAACAACGGTCCGTGTGAATCAGATCCCTGCGCGTCATAGGAATTTAACGAGGCTTTGAGGCAGAGTTTTTGCCTTGAAGAATTTTTGTAATCGAGTTAATCGAGTAACTCGATGAGTCATTGAATATTGAGTATCTGCCGATACCGAGTCCCGATCCAATACTTGTATTTTCCGCTTGGTGCACAATTCAAGTGCATTGAAGTTATTAAAATCAATCCAATGTGTACAGAGATGTGCAGAGACTTTCTCAGGTGCAGGGGCTCAAATGTAAAAAAGGGGGGTATCTAACATCATCACTATTATTCAATGTAATACTACATACTACTATATACAACATACTACATGTGTGTGAATTCATGCCAGCATTGATAAAGAACAGCTCCCTCACACCTTCAGCTCTCATAGATCCCTACAGAAGAGCTTCACTTCCACTGAACTCCACTGTGGGGACCAGGCACTTCTCACTGTACTCCTCCTCTAGAAACACCAGAACATTTTGGATCCGAAATGATTGACTTGGTCTCTTGAGACCAGAGTATGGAATCCCAGAAGTCTATATTTTGTAAATACGGGCTTTGGAAGAGGTTAAATGAGTTTGTGTTTTGGTAGTTCCAGTGGTGAGAACAAGCTGCGTCTTACTCTGTGAGATAAACAGTCACTCTTTTCATAGCTTTTGCCGGCTCTGAAACACTTGCATGGTATTTTTCCTTGTTTTTTTTTTCTAGCAAAAATGTTAGGTACAGTTAACTATATGTTTTACCATCATTCATCTATTTTGTAACCATTTCAATTGTAACCAACAAAATACTGTTACTAAACCATTTCAGTTATAACTTGTGCGAACTAGTCTTGATTCAGTATTAACACTGAAGTGCTACATATTGCAATACAATATAGTCACTTAATAGCAATGCTCTCCCATATATTTAGTTATTCTAACTGCGCTTATTTCCGTTGTTGGTATAAGTGGCAGTGGGTGGTGATAGACTAGAAAAGTACAGTTTTATACCATCGTGCTGATGACATTTCTTTAGTCCTTCGGCAATCTTGCAGCCTGAACCACTGCCGGGAAACCACTCTTACAAGCTTTATTATATATTTCTTTGTTTCTGTGTGTTCTAATGAGTGATATTGTTTCAAATCAAGAAACAGGTTTGTGTTGCCTGAAAATATTAATAGTAATATTCATTTTTTGTCTCTTAGAAATGCACATTGTTCATTATCAGTAACATCTGTAAAAACTGTAGCAACCTCACTTTTATACGGTGAAATGTAGTTATTCTGACTGTTTTGTGACGTCTGCTGGTCAAAACTTTAGATTCAACACAATCTTAGGTTAAACATGGAAATAAAACACCTTTTACAAACCTATTGCAAATGTTTTATTAGAAGAATTATCTTTTAAATGCTGTTTATAAATCATTAAATACCATATGCCTAAATGAACTGAACAATGGGAGAAAATATGATTTTTTGATTATGTTGTCTGATTGGTCCTCATCTCTAAAGCCCAGCCCCACACCTGATCAAAATCTCACCCTTCATACGAGAAGCAGGAGAGACATGAGAAGTCTAGTTTTGATCGTCTACTGCACTTGTAGATGAATTCAGACTGGACATATTTAAATCTACAATCTTTTACAGACAGTGAAATATGTCTGAAACATGTTCACAGTGTTTAGGTGTTGTGTGATTTAGTCCCACTATCACAGATTTAATTAAATGTTCATTTGTTCTCCTCCAGGTGTGTCTGGTGTTGGTGCGGATGAAGAGTCAGTGTTTGTGATGGAGGGAGATTCAGTCACTCTGTACACTAATATTGAAGCAAATCAACAAGGAAAGATGAGATGGTATTTTAATGACATCCAAATCACTAAAATCATTGGAGAAAAGAGAGAAGTCTGTTCATATGATGAGTGTAAAGAGAGATTCAGAGACAGACTGAAGCTGGATCATCAGACTGGATCTCTGACCATCACAAACACCAGAATCACAGACTCTGGAGATTATATACTAAAGATCATCAACAATGGCAGTGTCAGTGACAAGATCTTCAGTGTTTCTGTACATGGTGAGTAATTTCATGAATATTTATAAACAGATTATAAATGTTTATTATAACAGTGACATTCAGAGCTCCTCTTTTATCATTAAACAGAACAGAATTATTTCCATTTCTAATCTCTGAAATCATCTCTGGTCACATTTTCTTATCATCTGTTTATGTGCATCTGATTTTTCGTAATTATTGTGTTTTAGCTGTCCAGGATGTGTTCAACGTAAGCAAGACATATAGAGAAATTTAGTATTTTAGTCAAAGTCTAGAAAGAGTACGTGAAGTACTTGTTTACGAGTACGAGTTTTTCTTATATTATGATTAATCAGTTATCTTGTTGAGTTTCTTTTCCTCCAAAAAGATCCTCCAGCAGCTGTTGGTTTGTGTTTCAGGTGTTTCTGCTGCTCAACGAAATGAAATGAAGAGAAAGTCGTGAAGGAGGAGAGAATCTGTTACTTAGAATCCTGGAGTAGTATTGTAGTAAAAAAACCCAAATGATGTGATGATGTGGTATTTTAATGACTCTCTCATCGCTGAAATCACTGGAGATCAGAGTAAGATCTGTACAGATGATGAGTGTAAAGAGAGATTCAGAGACAGACTGAAGCTGGATCATCAGACTGGATCTCTGACCATCACAAACACCAGAACCACAGACTCTGGAGATTATACACTAGAGATCACCAACAGCAGCAGATTCAGTATTAGCAGAATATTAACTGTATTAACGGTCATTGGTGAGTATAAATTAGTTATTCAGTGCCTTTGCCCTCTAACTTTAGAATATAGACCAAAATTATTGTCAAGTTAATGTTTATTTTAATTAGGTATTAAATAATTTAGTCAATATAAATGTATGTAATATTATTGTGGCCTGTTTGAAAGTGAACTGTGACTCAGTGTTAAAATATAATTTTGTATATTGTCTGTATCATCTTCACATGAAGTGAGAGTTGTGAAGCTTGTAAGTCAGCGAACAAACTGAGTGAAACATGCTGCTGTGTTCTAGCTGAGCTCACAGTGCTGTTGTGATGCTGCTTTAGCTGCTGTTCATTACAAAAACACCAGAAGCTGCCTTTATCAGCTTAAATAATATCATTACAAACCTGATGACCAAAGTAGAAAGAGGTGTGGAATATAAGTTAAAGATCTTGTTAAATACCAGGGATGATACATCATGTCAGTTCTCTATTTAATTAATGAGTGTCGTCTTGTAGCTCTGTTCCAGATTCAAGGTCGGTCTCCAGCTGCTGGAGCATGGGAATGGTGATACTGTTGTTCTGTTGCGTTTCATTACTGCAGCTGACTGCTGTGGGTTCTCTGGCGCAGAGCAAGAAGGAAAAGTGAGTATCTACTACATACAGCCAATGGATGTATGTGTAAAAAAAATATTATTTAAAAGATGTGAAACAATCTTATATTTTGTGTTGTTATTAATCAAAGTTAATCGTGTTTAATTGTTTCTAATTTTCCAAAACAGACACACAGAAACAATCGTGATCAGGTGAGAATGCTATGAACCATGAATCTGTCTGCTGATGAAATGAATAAATAACCACAGATTCAGATCTGTGAGAAACAGAAATCAATACAGAAACAACCCAACATAAACTGACTCTTTAAGAACTGCTGCTTTTGTACTGTTTTACTCAGAATAAAGAAAATATTGTTATTATATAATAGTTTAGTGAATTATGTCATATTCTGACTTCACTTTAGAGTCTGGGGGTGTAACTAATGTTCATTGGGAAATCTGTTGTTTCTTCTCTTTATTTTTTCATATCCAGGCAAAAACTTCAACCCAGTGAGGCCATGTGAAAATTTTTTTTAAAAAAAAATCATCCACATTCTCCCACAAAAACCAAATAACACTAATACTAAAACCACACAAGTTACAACTTTATTCTTGAGTACCAAGATGCTTCTCATACTCACCAACATGAGATATATTTTGATCACATAATTCACACCCAAGACATGCAAATCTTTTCTATTACTGCAGTAAGAAAGATAACAGTGAGACGGACCGGACTGACGATTCATTAAGAGAAACATTAAGAAGTGTTCATATTTAGGAACAGGAAAACTAACCGTGCATTCTGCAAACACAGAAAGATAAGAAAAAAACTGTTTGTTGAGGTTTTTGTGTAATGAATCATTAGACTGTCTTATTTGACCTTCTGTGAATGTGTGTGTTCTTACAGGGCATTGAGTTGAAAGACGTGCCTCGTGATCAGAGTATGACTCCGTGTATACCTCCTGAGGTCAACGTAACGAGACCGATAATGGACATCATGTGACATGTTAAAGGTAAATGTTCAGTCTTTCACGTCATCTGCAACGGTGGTTTCTCCTTTCTGTCCTCTTGTTGTTGTCATGAAGAATGTTCGCTGAGATGCATTTGTCAAGCAGTGTGATTTGAGTCATGTAATATTTGTGTTCTTTGTGTTTGTTAGACTAGTGGCACAGACAGAGAGGGAGATGGGAGTGTGAATCCAGTGCGGACACTACACTGCTGCACATTTTATGCTGGAGATCGGGACAAAACCTGAATCTGTGGCAGATAGTGCTAGATTTCGGGAGTGAGTTCACATGGTCTGAAATGTTCAAAGAGTTGATTTAAGAGAACCACTGATGTGTCGCCAGATGAACAAAGGAAATATTTAACGCCCATAGCAGGTAAAAACCTGGACCCTGTCTGTGATTCAGGTCATGGCAGTGTGAAAAATCTGTTTTAACATGAAAAACATCAGCGCTGCCTTTCTAGCCAATGAGGAGCATGATACAGGGCAAGGGGAGGAGTTTCAGCTCACACCAGAGTCCAGCTCACATGGATCTTACATCAGTCATCATTCACTTCTCACTCATGGCTTTTCTGCATGGAGCAGGATTTGTGGAGGTTTCTCGGAAATATTGTGATTACACAGTCACCAACACGTCATGACAAATCCCTTTTCTACTTTGAGAAAATAAAGTGGACATGCAATCTCTATGAATGGCATTGACAATAACTGGCCATGGGCTAATATTTTTTCATTTATCGCCAGGACTTTTTATATAGTATGTATGGGGAGTATTGTGTTGTAAATCTTTGTAGAATGTATGCTATGTATAGGTGTGTATGGTGTGTGTGTGTATATATATGTATGTATGTATGTATATATGTATATTATATATATATATATATATAGAGATATATGTAGTGTGTGTGTGTTGATATATATGTATTAGTATATTTTTTTTTATTTTGTGGTCATGACATTAAGGCCAGACACTACAGACAAAAGACTTGTTTTTTACATGCACTGTGTCAATTTAACATATTACTTCCATAAATGTCTTCTTTAAGGATAATGAATGAAAAAATCTAAAATACACTTTAACTAGTTTATTACATTATTTGTTTGAGATTTCTCTCTGTTAAAGGGTTGTTTTTTCATATGCACTAAGGCCGGTTTATCAACTTCAGCTTTACTTTACACACATACTTTCCAGATTTATTGCTAATAATAATTTGATTATTTCTTTGTTTTTTTTTGAGGGAGTTTGTCTGTACATCTTTGACCCAGTACATGGTGGAAATGGTTTTTGTTTTATTTGCCCATTTGAGTTATTGCAGTGGACAAATTTCTTGATTAATCCAAGAGGAAATAACCTCTTATAAAAAACCTTTAACAGGTTGGTCAACAAAAATGAAACAATAACATTTTTACATTTTAAACCTGGCTTAATCCAGTGTTCAGTTTTCTGATTTGAAAATATCTGTAAAGTAGAGTTTATATACGTGAGATACTGTTATATCTGAATATTTAAACAAGCCGAGTGATGTAGAATAATGATCCAACAAAAAAATCAATGTCTCGTGTAATGTTGTTTATTTTTTGAAGAAATATGGTGATATAATTTTTACCCTATTCACCTGTAGTGTCTTGCCTTAATTAATTTAATCCCACACTGTAAAAAGTAATTTAAGTTTTACTAATTGTGCAATACTCCATTGCGCTAATTCAATAAGGAATTTAACTTGAAAAGTTAATTGTTACTTAAATTGTGCAACACTAGTTATGTTCTAATTGTCATTTTAAAATCTCTACAAATATGTTAAAAAGTATTCTTTACGTTATTTGAGTTCATTTTTACTTAAGCCATTAAGTTTTTTGAATTTAATTGAATCTGTAGATATGAGTGAATCAGTACTGTCACCGAATTACCGACGCCAGAGAGTAAATGATGCAATTGCCTTGTTTTTTTTTACAGTTGTTGTTTTGATTTTCCAATTTATTTGCTGTCTTGTTTCAGTCAGTTTAGCCACTAACAAAAGAACAAATAAAAATGGTTATTGCTACAATTAAATAAAAATTAATTGAAATGAATTCTGGATACCATCGTTTGATTCGTGTGTGCTTGAGTATTGAGTAGCTGTAGTATTGACGTCTGTGTGTGACTTGTGCATATTACCCGACAAATATGAAATGAACGATTCATCACCCCCCCCCCCCCACCCACCATAAAAGCTTCTCCAGGGTATTCACGACAAAACAATGAAATAGCCAGGACAAAATATTAATCACAAAAAAAAAGCACTATTATATAATTCAAAGATGGATACATTTTATAAAAGCAATGTTCCTCTGACATTGGTTAATGGTCACATTATATGCAGAATAAACAAAAATAAAATAAATGAGGCCTAAATGTTTTATTTGATCATGATCTTTTTTAGTTAAAAATTATTTTAAAACATTTAAAAGTTTTTTATTGATTGAATTATAGCTTTTCATTAACATGACATGAAAAGCAGGGTCAGGGGTGATGAAAAAGGTGAGAATGAATTACCCCTCCTAGGGGGGTCCGGGGGCATGCACCCCGTAAGAAAAATTTTAATATTCCATATTTTAAAGCATCAATCCTGGTGCATTTTGCAGATGCTTTTTTTTTTGCCAAACTGGGGAGGAGCTGGAGAAACGTATAACTTCAGGCCATGAGGTTCAAAAATTATTACTAACTATTATTACGATTACTGTAATAGCCTACTGTTCATCAGTCAAACGGCGGGAGTGCCCGGGAGAAGGAGGGCATCGAGCAAGGGGGAATACTTATGGTGTCGATTTTCAGTCTCTTTTAATGATAGGCTTAACGCATCTGCAATCATCCCCACTTGCTATTTGGGGGAAGAACCTAGGGCGCCATGATCATGACGAGGAAGAGGATTGGCATATCGAACTCTGGGTCGAAACTCTTCTTTGCTGTTGCTTGATTGAGGATACTGGCGCGGTTGCACATAGAGGTTCACCAGGTTTTTGTGTAGTGTTTAGAAGATGGACAAAATCGTACCAGCGTACTTTGAAGTCATAATGCGTTAATATTTCCATGCACTCGCGCTCCCTTCTGGCATGCGCACCTGTTCGCAGTTCACTAAATATGAATACCCCCCCCCCCAAAAAACAAAAACAAAAAAACAATTCTCATCGAATCTACATGATTCACATAGGTCACCTATTTTCAGAGAACATAACTTTGGACAATCAGCAGCATGTCCGGTCTTTTTGTCTTTAGACCCAGGCGATGACGCTTCTGACGCTGTCTGTGTTTCAAGAGTGGATTGACACAAGGAATGAGACAGCTGAAACGGCCAGCACACTCACCTGTACGTGCATTTGTCTTGTGTGTAGTGGTCTTGAAGCACTGACTCCAGCTGCAGTCACTTCCTCTTTGTGAATATCCCCCACATTTTTGAGATGGGTTTTGTTTCACACAATCCTCTCCAGGTTGCGGTTATCCCTATTGCTTGTACCACTTTTTTTCTACCTACATCTTTTCCTTCCTTCGCCCTTCTCTATTTAATGTGCTTGGACACAGAGCTCTGGGGGGGGGGTGAACAGCCAGCCTCTTTTGTGCAATGAACGCTTTTGTGTCATGCCATCCTTGTGCAAGGTGTCCAATGGTAGTCACTTTGGATAACTGTACAAATCAGCAGGTCTTCCCCATGATTTTTTGTAGCATACAGAACTAGAATGAGGAGACCATGTTTTAAAGGCCGTGCAGGTGTTTTTGAGTTAATAGCTTGATTAAAGACTGTGGCGCTAGGTGTCTTTTTCACGACTATTTCAAATTTTCTAGATATACTGAGAGTTCTCGCGGCGGATGTTTCCTTAGTTGTCAGTTAGAATCCATCAAAATTACAAATACATCAACATTTGAAATATATCAGTCTGTGTCTAATGAATGAATATAATATACAAGTTTCACTTTTTGAAATTTTGAATGGAATTATTGAAATAAACTTTTTGATGATATTCTAATTATATGACCCGCACAGCTATAATGTATATATAATTAAAAAAGTGGTTTCCGTTTGAAATAACTGCATGGCCTAAAATTCATACACTAATGAGAGTACAACAGCGGTAAGTGTCGCAGTGTTTCATTCGGGACAAAACTCTCAACAAAGGCCCTGTCCCAAATACCAAAAAAACACTTAATGTGCACTTTCGGTCTTGCAGACTTAGTGTGTCCCATTCGTCATTTTAGCATTCAAAAGGGTGCTCATGAGCTCCCTCGATCTGCACTTCTGTCGAGCCTGCACTGGGGCAAGCTCCACAGCAGACTTCTACCCTACAGTCAAAGCAGCATTACGTCACAAAAGTGTGGACTGCAGAGGAAGCACGCGAGGGTTTAGGGTGCGATTTGGGACAGAGGCCCAAATTAGCCCTGTTTATTAGCTCAGAGTCGTGTAAAAACAGCGACATCTGCTGATGACTGTCATGACCAGCAGGTTGTGGTTGGTAGTAGACCTGCTGGTATGAACGAAGCTTTGTGGAGAGCAGGGGCTGGATTGGTTAATCGGACCCATACTGGGCATTTGTTAAAAATGGTGATCACGGCGCGCACTTAAGGAGCCAGCAGAAGGTTTTTTGTTTTTGTTGTTTGTTGTTTCTTGGCGTTTTTTTGAGAGAGGAGAGAGCGCTTTTTAATGATGAATCTTGGTTAATATTTACAAATATTCTGAAGGGGGTCACATTACTGCTAGGGCTTTTTTAACAATGGCATGGCAGGGTTTAATTACAAAGTCTGTGTTTTTGCTCTTCTGGGAGACTGCAGACCTGGAGCATGGCAGATCTACGGCCCAGACAGTTTCACGCGCCCTGTTGTTCCTGATTCGTTCCAGCTAGGTCCAGTCACCACAGAGTATTAAACTATATTAATAATAAATAGATTTTCACATATTTAATATCTTAAATTCAAATAGAAGAAAACATATTTCTACAATATATGTAAATATATTTGAAATTATATTTATAAAGGTATATTCAAATATTGATTTTTGGCTGCTTTTTTAACAATATTTTTAGATATATATTTTATTATATATAATATTAATAATATATTTTTATCGGAAATGTTTAAATATATATTATTTTCCTTCACATGTAAATAACATTAGATATACTTATTATGACACCTTTATTCGCCAGGACAGAACAGCTCGTTTCCGCGCGTCCCATACTTCATTATGCTTATTTTACGTCATGCATGCACAGTACTTTCCAGTAGTGAGTGGGGAAGCTCGGATTCATTTTACAGACTCGGACCTTTGAGCGTCTCAGTCAGCAAAATGAACAAATCTTTCTTTCGAGTCATTTACTTTCATTTTAGCCTAATGTTATAAAATGTTTGTGTGTTACCCTACACCTCTACTACTTACACAAAAACGTTGATCACAATTGATTTGGTACTACCGTTACTCGTAGGGACGTTATTTTACGGTCATGTATTAACTGTATTAGCATATTTGACAACCCTGATGAAAACACAGTATGCTGTTACTCCTAACATTCACGTTACACTAAACTGGCGTTTTTTAGCAGGAATCTTATTTTTTTAAATTTGATGCAAGCACGTTTGTAATTTTTGTTGTTTGTGGGGTCACAGATTTGTGGCTAAAGTTTCAAATCCTGCAAGTGTTGATCCATGAAGTATCACCATAGTGTCTTTGATCAAAACGCTGGGAACTGGATCTCAGGAACTGAACCTGTAGTAACAGGAACTGCAATATCTGGACCAGAGCAAAATGCCAAATAATTTTTATTTTTTATTTTTTTTATAAATATTTGGTTATATATTAACTTCTATATGTGTTACTTGAAGCTGCATGAACTTTTACACAAATTAATGTTTTATTCACAAGTTTTTTACTGATTTAACACAAATATGCACTTTGTTATAATGTTCAGATGTTTGCTACTTTACCCTGAATGTCTTCATTTGTAAAATTATACTTTCTGTCAATTGTTTTTCTTTTTCCTTTGTAACTAAAGCTTTTTAGCTGGAGTTTAGAAGAACAGCAAGATTTAGGTGAAATTTATTATGGTTCTGTTTTTGTAAATGCTTTTAGAAATGTTATTTCAGTGTCACCCCTCACCAAAATCAGTTCTGCAACCTCAGCAGAAAACCAAAACATGTGCCTTGCACACTCAGTGTAATATTTTTAGAAACATTTTTTTAGGCATAAACTCATGCACAACAGAACATAACAGAACCTGCACATGTGTGACACAGTTGAGATCCAGTCTGATGATCCACTTTCAGTCTGACTTTGAATCTGCTACCAGCACGTTCATCATTTAGATCAAATCTGCCATACATTGATTTGAGCTATTAAAGTTGATTTCAGTTGCAAAACACCCATAGAATCAGATCCTTAATCATTCGTTTCAGTATCATCAGTGTGGAGAAGTAACAGAATCTCCCTCCCATCATCTGAACAGAGAACAAACAGAACCAGGGCTTGTCACAGATTAAGACTTTTAAATCGTTTTATGAGAAAAGATGCAATATGGTGTTTGGTTTAAATCAATATGAAGATTAACCACTTCATCTCTCTCTTTATCTCAGTTGGACTCACGTTGGACCCATGTGTGGGTCAAATATTGCATTCATCATAATTATGTAAAAAAATCTATAAGCTGTGGAACACAAAACTAGACATATATGGTATCTTTTAAAAGCTCAGAACCTCAGCTTTCATAAAAACCCAAACTTTTACATTTGTTACATGAAAGAAGATTATCCTATTCTGAATACCCCCCCCCCCCCCCCCCCCCCCCCCCCCCGAGAAAAATCAATGAATAATCATTAAATTTCATATTTCATATATCACACACACTCGCCAAACATAAGTCTAGCTATATCTAATGAAAGCTCTCACCTCTTTATTTTACCGAGTGTACACTTTACATAAACATAATTATCAAAAGAATCATAAAGATGGGAATGAACAAGCAAGCACATGAGTCATATTCCTGCTCCGATCACTACTTCCATGTGTAGCTACTAGCCCCAAACTGTATATCAGCTAATTCTTTTGGTTCAAAATGAGACTATTTGCACGTGTCTGTGAGCATGCGTGGCCAAACTACACTGTAATATGTCTCAGATGTGCAAATCAAAACATGCAATGCAGCCAAAAACTTGTATTACACTTAGTTTAGATTATCCTTGTTGTTGATGATGTCATCACATATGTCATACACCAAGAAAGCTGACGATCGTAGCTATCCATAGACATGACTCTAGTCCATTCAGAGCCTGAGATCTGAGGTTCCAAAGTTGAGGAGGCGTGGCCACTAAGCACAAATTCACCACAGCTGCGTTCATCAGTTGCAGTTGCAGTTCTACACTTTTTATGTGTTTATCATAAAATTGTGAATATATACAATATAATATATGCAATATTCCACCACTGTGTTAAAATTCAGAGGGTTTTCTGTAAATTGAGACCATTTTTTTCATTTTTCTCCAGTGTATGTGGGTAGGACGCTCTTCTAAATTAAGGTATGCCCAATTCTTTCAGAAATCAAAAATGGAGACATAAAGAACGCTCCGAGACACCAATACCTCCTTTCAGTAAAATCAAAATAAATTTGATTTAGAAAGAGATACAAATTAGATTATTTTTTTTATCGGTTTACTGTCGCCTAGTGGAATCAAAAGAAACTTTTTGCAGGGTCATAGACCAAACAGAGCCTAAATTACAGATTTTTTTTTACAAAATAATAATAAATATAATAATAAATATCATAAAATTGAGAATATTATTTCAATTATTTCACTGTAAAGTGTGTTTGTGTTGTGTGTAGTGAAAGATTGTGAGATTATTGTCAGGACAAAATAAATGAATAAATAAATAAATAAATAAATAAATAAATAAAACGCGAGAAATGAAACACGTCCCTCACAAACTACACACACAGCGACCAAATGCATCCAGATGAAGTGATCAAACCACATTTCTGTACAGATAAAACTGCAGAGTTCATTTAGTTTGAGTTCATGTTTGAAATAACTGGCTTTTAATCGCAGACTTTGGTATCTGTGCAAAATAACTGTTCTGAAACTCCAGTTGAAGCACATGTGAGTTTCCTTGGTCTTTTCTTAAGGAGAAACTGAAAGGATTCAGAGGATTGGATCAATGCTATATGAAATTCAAGTTATACACAATAATTATCGGATTTTACTTGTAATGCATTGGGAAAAGTAGGCTAGATTCACCATTTTAGTGCAGTAACGACTGCAGACAAAAAAGAGTCTCTAAAGCGAAGAACTGTTAATAGGCGAAACATTCACAGACTGTCTTCCAGTAATTACCTTCCTACATTTATCAAAAATTCATGCTTTGTGTTATATTACCTTGGAATTAAATTAGGCCTAAACTAGTAAACACTGCAGGGAGGGTGTTTGTACAGCTGCCGAGGAAGTGATGGTAAGTTTGCAGCCTTTCTCTTTTCTGACTGCTGCAACCTGTTTTTATTCTTGTGGGCAGAAGTGGAAACGCTATCATGGATTTTGTTTTACCATGCATTTTATTAGGTTCTTTGCTCATTCAAGTGCTATGATTACAGATTTCATGCACTCTTTGTGTTCTGCGTCTCTAAATTTGTTTATTATGAAAATCATATTTTAGAAAATGAATTGGTAGAAACATATGACATTAATTTTAATCTCTAGCTGTTCTTCTCTGAGTACAGCAGCATCTATTTATAGCACACTCGAGTTTCTCCTTTAAACACCAGAGAGCGATGATGCTGAAGTCTCCAGTAGTGCATACTGACAAGAAAACAAACAAAGAACAAGCAGTAAATGGGGCCAATATTTAATAATGAAAACAGAACATTTTAGTTGAGATTCTGGATTCTGTACTATTTTTGAACCACTAAATTAAACTAATTCAAAAACTAACAGCAAAAAGAAAAACAAAGAAAAGATGAAGCCAAAAAATGTGATACAAATAGCAAAAGCAAAACTGAGAGAGAAGAATGACATCCTGGCAGAGAATGACTGTGTGAGTCAGGGTCCTGTGTGAGAATCCATTCTGCTAGATAACTATCTGATCATCGTTTTTTGGGGACATTTTCATACACAGCATTCGACTTTGATTTCTGCAAGAAAACACAAACTCAGTCAGGAATCTTTCTGATGCAACAAAATTAATAACAGACCAGCTTCTTCCATAAAATTATTAGCCTAAGTAATATTACTTAAAAATATCAGTTAGATCACTAAATGTAATTTTCCATAATTTTTTTAACTAAGTTTGGAATTGTGTGTGTAAAGCTTGTCGTTGTAGCCTGTGAATAATTTATTCTCAGTTATGAGTTATGAATGGTGAACAGAAACTGTCACTACATGACAGATTTGTACATCAGTGCTTGAGGCTACAGATGAAAGCAAAGCTGGTGTTTAGGGAGGTTTTATATATTTATATATATATAAACATATGATTGTCTCAAGGGATTATAAGGAATATTTTGATTAACTCTCTTTTTTGAAATGATAACATGTCAAAACACTGCTTTATTATTTACATTTTTAATATGCACATTTTAATTTACAAATACTGACGTTTCTGGAAACACTGCTACAGATAAGATGCTAAGATGGAGCAGCAAGAGGAAATGACATCAAACATTTAGTTTAGCGCTTTACTTTTTAAACAGTTAAAACTGCTTATTTAATTTCTGAAGTTTTCTCACTACTGAAAATGATTTTTCTTTTTTTTCTTTTTTTTTTTTTTTATACACAAAAGTAACAGCAAAGATACTTGTCTCAGCACATCTACAACCATGTGGCCACTAAAGCTGCATTCACCTCGGAGTAATTATACACCGTGGACCAGCTGCAGCTCAAGGACAGACTCTAGCACAGGTAACAGCTTATTTATTTAAATTAGGCCACAGACCACATCCGGTTGAAGTGTAGCAGTCAAATGTTTTCACATGTGTAATGAATACTATTTATACCAACTCGGGATTTCATAATTACATTCCGAAAATGAAATACTTGTAATTAGATTAAATTACATTTTAAAATACTCGTAATCTAAGTTAATTTTTTTATTGATTACATGATTACATGTTATTCACACAACAGTAATAAAGTATTCATACTTCACTGATTCTCTCTAAATCCTCTTTTTCATCTTTTAAATGTTATTTTCTAAAATATCCCACTGCTTATATACAATCAGAAAGTCTTACAGTGTTGTTGGCATTAACACAAACTTCATAAACTTTAAGAGCAGTAATGTAAGTGTGCTGATTTTTGTTTATCGACATTCACACAAAGACCAGTCACTTGTCAGGTGGCTTCACAACATCTGACCACTGCATTTACTAAAAATCATTTCAGGTTTAAGAAGTGTTTGAACATTGCATCAACTACTAACCTCTGTTATATAACCATATATGACTACGTCATTTGAAGGCTTTTGTCTTTCAAGCACATTCAAATGCACAAATACACATTATTTCTTATTTAGCTGTAATGAAGGTATTGTCAAACTTTTTTTTGTCATCTGAATCTCTTTGACCTATATATTTATTGAAGTACTCCCTGAGAGTTGAAAAGAAATATTTGAAGTATCACATTTGCATGTTCATGGTTCTCTGACTGTAGGTTAATGGTCACATGATATGCAGATAAACATATATATATATATATATATGTTTTTATTATATAGATAAACATATATATATATATATATATAATAAGTAGGCCTGAGTGTTTTATTTTGATTCATGTTATTTTCAAATTAGTTATTTTATTTTACATTTTTAGGATTTAATTAATTAATAGCTTTTTTATTAAACTTACAACCCCCTTGCAGCACGAAACCCAGTTTGGGAGTCTTTAATGTAATGTAGGCCTAATGTTAATGCACTTCATGTTGTTAAATACACAAATATTTCAGTATGGTACAAAATTATCTTATTTAAATCAATGTGATAAACATGTTAGGTCAAAAGTAATCTAAATGTATTCAAAAAGTAGTTAGATTATTTTATTATACATTTTTAATGTAATGGATTACGTTATTAACTACAGTGGAATTAGTAAGGGACTACATTTTTATGTAATTTACCCAGCTCTGGTGTTTTCATAAGAGTTAATCTGCTGCTGTAGGCTGTTTGGTGGCGGATCACTGTTTACACACTTCCTCAGTCGACATTAATTTACATAAAGTTGTTATTGTTGAGTTGAGGTCCACTGTTACCAGCTTTTGTTCAAATGAATGATGTCCTACAGTTTTATGATAATCACATTAAATAAAAGAGCGATTGGCGGAGAGCAGCTGGTGGAGGACAAGCTCTCATTATTTTGCTCCACTTCAAGCACCATGCTCATGTGTCTCCATCGCGGCAAAAAAAAAAAGAAAAAACTATAAAAAATAATAAGTAATGATAATAGCTATAAATATAAATAATTATAGCTACTAATTCCTTAATTCTTCAACAATTGAATTAGATTATTACTTTCTTTAAAAAGTATTGCATTACTCAAGCTGGACCGTACTAAACAACACAAGGATAGAGATCAAATGGCTAATAATATAAATAATAATGGCTAATAATATAAAATTGCATGAATTACTCAAAATATTTAAAGAAAGAAGGTTACATTAAAAGCATGCTAAAAACAGGCTATTTTTACATTAGATGATAATTTTGATATCCACTGTTGTTTTAAATAGAATTGTTGTATAGTCTGTACGGTATAAAAGTATATCAGAAATAACTGTGATTAAACTACAAAACATACTTTAATACTTTTTTAAATCATGCTTTTTTTAGGTCTGCAAAATGGAAAAACTGATGTGCAAACAGCACATACGCATGAAAGCGTATAAAACATACTGTTCTTTTGATCTGCTCCCTGTATACTGAAGGTAATACTGATGACGGTTGGGCTGATAGATCACCCAGGTCTGTTCACTGACCGCCTGATGCATATTGCACACAAAACTTCAAACATCAAGCTTCAATCAGACTAACTGACTGCAATGTATTTTCTTGCAACACACTCATGAATGATCTTACCGCTTTTCGAGTTGTTGGTTTACACAATGCTGAATCAGTTCTGTCTTCTTCCTGGGTCTGGACTGCATTAACAATGATCACAGATGTGTTAAAATGATAAAGGTTCAAAATTATTTTGACATTTGTGTCTTAAAAATATAGTTGAATTGCCTGCTTTGCTACCTGTTTTTCTATATTTCCGGCAGATGCAGCACATCAGGACTGCAGCTACGATCAACAGAGATCCAGCAGCAGATAGCAACACTATGTACACTAAAGGTGGGCCCTGATCTGTGATGAACAAAATGAGCCATTAGTGAGAGTGCTATATAACAGTGTTCAGTGCTATATAACTTGTATATCACTGATGACATACCTAAATGTGTCTGACAGAGTTTGCTGATGTCCAGATGTGTGGTCTGCTTGCTGATGGGATTGTTGATCACACAGCTGTAGGTGTTTTTATCCTGATATTCCACCTCCAGAGGTAGAGAGAGACTGATGCTGAGATCAGACACACTGATGCTGGACAATAAACTGTTTCCTTTGTACCAGGAGAGAGTCACAGCACTCACATTTTTATCCTGATATAGCAGTGAACAATATGAACAATTCTGCTATGATGATGATGAGTTTTGTGAAAAGTCTCTGGTAATGTTAGGAATGGGCAGATGGGCTGAAAAATAAGAGAACAAACAGTATAGAGACATGTACACAACAATCTTGTTTTTGGTGTAGTGTGCTGACACAAGGTGAGTGTTTATGTAAAATGAAGATATAAAATTATTAAACATTACAATATTTTTATCCAATCCATAGCATTTGCAGCATAATAATTAAAAAAAATATATACAGAGAGACACTTTAACAATTTAGGTAAATGCAACGGATTTGTAAATGTTAAAATACTCAAATAAAATACTTAAATGGCCGTAGACATATACAGCACCCTAAAACGGGCGTAACAATGATTTAAAACTCTTTACAGCTCAAATAATACCCCAGTGTTTAACCAGAGAAATTAATCTAAGTTTCTTTCTTTCTTTCTTTCTTTCTTTCTTTCTTTCTTTCTTTCTTTCTTTCTAAAGGGATGAAAAGCAGCTGCATAAAATTAACTTTTATTGAACCTGATATATTCCTTTACTTAATAAAGAATGTTTAAAGACTGAACCATTTTGTTACTCACTAAAGACAGAAACACTGAATGTTTTTGTTGTTCGTCTTGCTCCACTAATCTTTACTTCATAGAGTCCAGTGTGTTGAGTTGTGGTGTTCATGATGGTCAGAGATCCAGTCTGTCTGTTCAGCTTCAGTCTGTCTCTGAATCTCTCATCAGGGAAGGTTTGGTTCTCTCTCTTGATTTGAGCTATCAGAGACTTTTCAGCTCCAAATTTCCACAGTATGTCGTCGTCTTCATGTATTGTAGTTACATTATTGTTTAGAAGCACAGAATCTCCCTCCATCAGTGATAATGACTCGCCAAACACACCTGTATAACGTAAAGAGAGTTTTACACAGATTAAGGCTCTGAATGGTTTACAAAGATGAATTCATTTGCTGTTTGTAACTTTTAAATGTGAACTAAAGAACATCCAGAACAGCAGTAGAAACACAAAATCAACTGTAAGGTGAGATATACAACATATTATTAATTTCAATGAGTTTTAACATTTTGGTTTTCATTACTTGTCCAGGCCTGAAAATTTAGATTTAAAATTCAGAACGGACACCTGAATATAAATTAAGTAGATGTTGCAAAAATAATTCATGTAATCAAAGCTATAAAATGTTGTAATAACTTACCAATTAGGTCACAGCAGCACAAACAGAACAAAACAAACATATGAAGCATTTTCTTCAGTTGTTCAGAGTCTGATCTAATAAGACTATCTGCTGAAAACACGGAACCTGATGTGAATCCTCCTCTGACAGAGTTTGACCCTCCTAGTTCACACACTGCATTTGCATATGATATAATGTTATAGTGCTTCTGACACTAAATAAGACTTTAACTGTTCTTAATGGGTTAAAATAGTCTTTATTTTAATCATTGAGCCTACGTTTTGTAAGATAATTATGTGTAAATATGTGACTGGGTTGGCTAAAAGTATGTAAATATTGTGTAATTTGTGGATGAACATTTCATGGTGAAATAGAACAGAACCATCATGATTTTAAAAATGTATATATTTATTAAGTTTTTACTTTTTGTGCAAGGAAAAAAATAAATAAAGTTGAAACTGCATATGATCTCACGGTGCCAGTTCATCTGTCAAATTGAACCATCATGATTTAAAAAATGTATATATTTATTCAGTTTTAAATTTTTGTGTATGAAAAAAAAAAAAAAAAAAAAAATAATGTAAGTTAAAAACCGTGTATGATCTCATGGTGCCAGTTTACCAGTGTTCATCTGAGTCAAACTGAAACCTGCTGTGGTCTGATTTCTATAGAAATGTGTTTTGATCTGTTGGTGGACAAACCTCATGTAGGTGAGAGTGGACATTCAGAGCATGTGTGTTTAGTTTGTAGCTGAAGAGTGTCTTCCTGTCCTGCTTCTGTGAGCTTTTTAAGACCCTTTAATCTACAGAAACAAAAAACATGAGAAACTGTGTCTGACACAGAGAAGCAAACAATAACAACTAAATAATCATATTAACAAGTTAAGAATCACTTTTTTAATTTTTAACCCATTGCTCAAAATACACATTTCATGTCAAACTTTTCACCATTCCACTTATATGTTACTGTGTTTTATTCTTATTGTTATTGCTATTTTCTTAAGGTTTTAGTAAGTTTCCAGTGGGTTGGCTGACTTATAGTTCAGATTTGGCCAAATCTCAGAAATGGACTGAACTATTATCATGAGTGTATCTGCTAAACACATGATAATGACACTGATATATTCACACAATCCTGGGATATCCAAGTGTAAATTTGAAAATACATGCAATATTTTGAACAAAACGTAATAGTTTCAAATTAAATCTCTCCCTTTTGTTCAGGAAATATAGTGAACACTATTTGGTTGTATGTGAATAAGAAGGAGGGTGTATATGAATCAGGATGTGGTTTGTGTGACGTTCTTTAAGATGTACAAGATCATCATTGAGACTCATGTAGGTTTGTCTGAGGAGTGAATGTTTAAATCAGAGATGTTCTTCTGCTGTTTGTTTGTATTATTCATGTCTTGATGAGCTCAGGCACTGAAGAGACTGAAACATTCAAATATTTTTTGATATTTTTTAATTTTTTTAGTGTTATGGTGTTAGTTTAGTAGTTTAGGCCTATTTTGCCTATATTGTGGCTTACATACTTTCCTGTTTTAATACATGATCTATAAATAACTAATGTCATTAACATGAAAAAGATGTACAACTAGCCTTTTCCTGTGCACAGTTTCCTGTTGCATAGTGCTGTGATGCTATCATACAAAACACCAGATGGCGCCACTCAAAATCATGAAAGCAATGACCAAAGTAGAAATACCTAAATATCAGTCAAAGATATTGGTAAAACCAATAGTTAGTCGATCTCCATTAATAATACCTGTCTGTCTTTTACAGTTTCAGGTCCTTATAGCAGGAATACACTGATCAATATTAAAACCATCTTCCTAATATCTTGTAGATTCCCTTGTGCTGCCTTGGACTCCACAAGACATCTGAGTGTGTCCTGTGGTCTTTGGCACCAAGAAATCAACAGCAGATTCTGTAAATCCTGCAATGTGTGAGATTATCCTGCTGAAAGAGGCCACTGCCATCAAGAAACACTATTCATCACACCAGGCAAACTTCTTCCACTGCTCCAGGTCCAGTTCTGACCTCACATGTCCATTGTAGGTTATTTAGTGTTGGACTGGACTATTTAATCTGTTAAATGTGACTACAGAGCATAAGGTACAAACATAATGATTTTCTGTAAAGCTGCTTTGAAACATTGTGTATTGTAAAAAGTGAAATATAAATAGCTAAACATTGTAATGTTAATATTCTTGTTTATAGTCAATATTCAGTAGATTCAGCAGATTTTAAAAGATTTAGTGTGTTCAGTGCAATGATCAGGTACGATGTTATTATTGGGTCTTTAGTGGTTCCTCTATGAGAACAGCAGTATATTTATAGCGCTCTCTATCAGGTACTTTCCTGTGACGCCCCCCAGTCATTTTGCGCCCTAGGCAACGGCCTTGTGTTGGATGGACAAACAGTATGTGTGTAGGCATTCTGTGCATATGTGTTTAGTTTGTAGGTGAAGATCTTCTTCCTGTTCTGCTATGAACCTCTCAGTTGATCTTCTCTACATAGAACAGCTTGACTGTCAGAGAAAACACTGAATCTATCAAAAACAGACTAATCAGAGTCAGAGGTCAAAGATCAAACCATTTAAAAGTTGGAATGACTGCATCATGTCTCAATTAAACATTTTATTTAATTATATTTCACTGAAATTAACTGATTACTCTTTGAAGTTTTTTTGTTCACCATAGCTCCTAATAACTATGAAACACTGTTACATTATGATGTAATAGGCAGCAGTCATTGTAATATTCATATATAATAAATGTCTAATGTAACGGTGGGTTTAACTTCAATGTTACACAAGTACTGCTGTATACTGTTTATAAAATAGTAAACAGTGCATGTCCCAAATCAAATGGCACCCCAATGCGACTTTGACTGGCAAATGTCTCTCTGTGTAATAATACATTATAATATAATATAATATAATATAATATAATATAATATAATATAATATAATATAATATACAGGTGCTCGTCATATAATTAGAATATCATCAAAAAGTTGATTTTACTAATTCCATTCAAAAAGTGAAACTTGTATATTATATTAAATCATTACACACAGACTGATATATTTCAAATGTTTATTTCTTTTAATTTTGATGATTAAAACTGACAACTAAGGAAAATGGAGTCGATCAGTCTGTGGCACTGCTCAGGTGTTATGAGAGCCCAGGTTGCTCTGATAGTGGCCTTCAGCTCTTCTGCGTTCTTGGGTCTGGCATATCGCATCTTCCTCTTCACAATACCCCATAGATTTTCTATGGGGTTAAGGTCAGGCGAGTTTGCTGGCCAATTAAGAACCGGGATACCATGGTCCTTAAACCAGGTACTGGAAGCTTTGGCACTGTGTGCAGGTGCCAAGTCCTGTTGGAAAATGAGATCTGCATCTCCATAAAGTTGGTCAGCAGCAGGAAGCATGAAGTGCTCTAAAACTTCCTGGTATACGGCTGCGTTGACCTTGGATCTCAGAAAAATGGCAGTGGACCAACACCAGCAGAGTGACATGGCACCCCAAACCATCACTGACTGTGGAAACTTTACACTGGACTTCAAGCAACATGGATTGTGTGCCTCTCCTCTCTTCCTCCAGACTCTGGGACCCTAATTTCCAAAGGAAATGCAAAATTTACTTTCATCAGAGCACATAACTTTGGACCACTCAGCAGGAGTCCAGTCGTTTTTTTGTCTTTAGCCCAGGCGAGATGCTTCTGACGCTGTCTGTTGTTCAAGAGTGGCTTGACACAAGGAATGCGACACCTGAAACCCATGTCTTGCATACGTCTGTGTGTAGTGTTCTTGAAGCACTGACTCCAGCTGCAGTCCACTCTTTGTGAATCTCCCCCACATTTTTTGAATGGGTTTTGTTTCACAATCATCTCCAGGGTGCGGTTATCCCTATTGATTGTACACTTTTTTTCTATCACATCTTTTCTTTCCCTTCGCCTCTCCTATTAATGTGCTTGGACACAGAGCTCTGTTATCAGCCAGCCTCTTTTGCAATGACCTTTTGTGTCTTGCCCTCCTTGTGCAAGGTGTCAATGGTGGTCTTTTGGACAACTGTCAAGTCAGCAGTCCTCCCCATGATTGTGTAGCCTACTGAACTAGACTGAGAGACCATTTAAAGGCCTTGCAGGTGTTTTGAGTTAATTAGCTGATTAGAGTGTGGCACCAGGTGTCCTTTTCACAATATTCAAATTTTCTAAGATACTGAATTTGGGATTTTCCTTAGTTGTCAGTTAGAATCATCAAAATTAAAATAAATAAACATTTGAAATATATCAGTCTGTGTGTAATGAATGAATATAATATACAAGTTTCACTTTTTGGAATTTGAATGGAATCAACTTTTTGATGATATTCTAATAATATGACCACCACCTGTAATATAATATAATATAATTAAAAAAGTGTTCCGTTTGAAATAACATGCATGGGCTAAAATTCATACACTAAATGAGAGTACACAGCGTAAGTGTGCAGTGTTTCATTTGGGACAAAACTCAACAAAGGCCCTGTCCCAAATAAAAAACACTTCATGTGCACTTTCGGTCTTGCGGACTTAGTGTGTCCCATTCTTCATTTTAGCATTCAAAAGGATGCTCACGAGCGCCCTCGATCCGCACTTCTGTCGAGCCTGCACTGGGGTGAGCGCCACAGCAGACTTCTGCCCAACAGTCAAAGCAGCATTACGTCACAAAAGTGTGGACTCAGAGGAAGACCACGAGGGTTTAGGGTGCGATTTGGGACAGGGCTCAAATTGGCCCTGTTTATTAGCTCAGAGTTGTAAAACAGCGACATCTGCTGATGACTCATGAACCAGCAGGTTGTGGTTGGTAGTGACTGCTGGTAGTGAACGAAGCTTTGTGGAGAGCAGGGCTGGATTGGTAATCGGACATACCGGGCATTTTCCCCGTGGGTCACCGCACTTAAGGGGCTAGCAGAATGTTTTTTTTTTTTTTTTTTTTTTGAGAGAGAGCTTTTTAATGAATCTTGGTTAATATTTACAATAATTCCAAAGGGTCACATTATGCTAGGTTTTTTAACAATGCATGGCAGCGTTTAATTTCAAAGTCTGTTTTCTGCTCTACGGGGAGACTGCAGACCTGGAGCAGGCAGATCTACGGCCCAGACAGTTTCACGGCCCTGTTGTTCCTGATTCGTCCAGTAGGTCCAGTCACAGAGATTAAACTATATTAATAATAAATAGATTTTCATATATTTAAATATCTTAAATTCAAATAGAAGAAAACATATTTCATACAATATATGTAAATATATTTTGAAATATATTATAAAGATATATTCAAATATTTGATTTTGGCTGCTTTTTAATATTTTTTAGATATATATTTTATTATATATAATATTAATAATATATTTTTATCGGAAATGTTTAAATATATTTATTTCCTTTATATGTAAATACATTTAGATATACTTAATTATGACACTTTATTCACCAGGAAGAACTGTTCGTTCCGCACGTCATATGTCATTACACTATTTTACGTCACGCATGCACAGTACTTTCCAGTAGTGATGGGAAGCTCGGATCATTTTACCGACTCGGACCTTTGTCTCCTTCAGCAAAATGGACAAATCTTTCTTCGAGTCATTTACTTCATTTTAGAAAAATGTTATTAAAATGTTTGTGTGTTCCCTAACACATCTACTACTTAAGCAAAAGTTGATCACAGTTGAGTTGGTACTACTGTTACTCGTGATGTTACGGTCATTATTAACCTTATTAGCATATTGACAACACCAGAGAGAAACATCCCTGATGAAACACAGTATGCTGTTATTCCTAACATTCACGTTACACTAAACTGCTGTTTTTAGCAGGAAACTTTTTTTTTTTTTTTAATTGATGAAGCACTTTATGTTTGTTTGTGGGGTCATAGATTTGTGGCTAAAGTTTAAAATCCTGCAAGTGTTGATCCATGAAGTATCACCATAGTGTCTTTGATCAAAACGCTGGGAACTGGATCTCAGGAACTGAACCTGTAGTAACAGGAACTGCAATAACTGGACCAGAACAAAATGCTAAATAATTTTTTTTTTTTTTTTTTTTTTTTTTGCTAAATAATTTTTTTTTTTTTTTTAAATATTTGGTTATGTGTTAACTTCTATATGTGTTACTTGGAGCTGCATGAACTTTTATTGGTTTTACACAAATTAATGTTTTATTCACAACAAGTTTTTTACTGATTTAATACAAATATGCACTTTGTTATAATGTTCAGATGTTTGCTACTTTACCCTGAATGTCTTCATTTGTAAAATTATACTTTCTTTGTCAATTGTTTTTCTTTTTTCCTTTGTAACTAAAGCTTTTTAGCTGGAGTTTAGAAGAACAGCAAGATTTAGGTGAAATTTATTATGGTTCTGTTTTTGTAAATGCTTTTAGAAATGTTATTTCAGTGTCATCACCTCTCACCAAATTCAGTTCTGCAACCTCAGCAGAAAACCAAAACATGTGCCTTGCACACTCAGTGTAATATTTTTAGAAACATTTTTTTTTCATAGGCATAAACTCATACACAACAGAACATAATAGAACCTGAACATTTCGGACAGAGTTGAGATCCAGTCTGATGATCCACTTTCAGTCTGCCTTTGAATCTGCTACCAGCACGTTCATCATTTAGATTAAATCTGCCATACATTGATTTGAGCTATTAAAGTGATTTCAGGTGCACCCATAGAATCAGATCTTAATCATTCTTTTCAGTATCATCAGTGTGTAGAGTAACAGAATCTCCCTCCATCATCTGAACAGAGAACAAACAGAACCAGGGCTTGTCACAGATTAAGACTTTTATATCGTTTTATGAGAAAAGATGCAATATGGTGTTTGGTTTAAATCAATATGAAGATTAACCACTTCATCTCTCTCTTTATCTCAGTTGGACTCACGTTGGACCCATGTGTGGGTCAAATATTGCATCATCATAATTATGTAAAAAAATCTATAAGCTGTGGAACACAAAACTAGACATATATGGTATCATAAAAACACAATCACTTTTACATTTACGTTACATGAAAGAAGATTATAAGGTCTGAATATGACCCCCCCCCCCTGCAATGACCCACCCCTTGAGAAAATCATATGAATAATATTAAATTTCATATTTATATATCACACATTCGCCAAACATAAATAAGTCACATATCTAATGAAAGCTCTCACTCTTTATTTTACTGACTGTACACTTTACATTAACATAAATATCAAAAGAATCATAAAGATGGGAATGAACAAGCAAGCACATGAGTCATATTCCTGCTCCGATCACTACTTCTATGTGTAGCTACTAGCCCCAAACTGTATATCAGCTAATTATTTCGGTTGTTTTCTTCAAAATGAGACTATTTGCACGTGTCTGTGAGCATGCATGGCCAAACGACACTGTAATATGTCTCAGATGTGCATATCAAAACATGCAATGCAGCCAAAAACTTTTATTACACTTAGTTTGGATTATCCTTGTTGTTGATGATGTCATATTGTGTCCTACATCAAGAAAGCTGATGATCGTAGCTATCCATAAACATGTCGATCATAACTCTAGTCCATTCAGAGCCTGAGATCTGAGGTTCCAAAGTTGAGGAGGCGTGGCCACTAAGCACAAATTCACACGGCTGCGTTCATCAGTTGCAGTTGCAGTTACTTTTTATGTGTTTATCATAAAATTGTGAATATATACAATATAATATATGCAATATTCCACCACTGTGTTTAAATTCAGAGGGTTTTCTGTAAATTGAGACCATTTTTATCATTTTTCTCCAGTGTATGTGGGTAGGACGCTCTCTTTTAAATTAAGGTATGCCCAATTCTTTCAGAAATCAAAAATGGAGACATAAAGAACGCTCCGAGACACCAATACCTCCTTTCAGTAAAATAAAAAAATAATAATAATAAAACAAATATCAAAATATAACTTTTTATACAATTTTATCATAAAATTGAGAATATTATTTAAATTCATTTCACTGTAAAGTGTGTTTGTGTTGTGTGTAGTGAAAGATTGTGAGATTATTGTCAGGACAAAATAAATAAATAAATAAATAAAAACTACACACACAGCGACCAAATGCATCCAGATGAAGTGATCAAACCACATTTCTGTACAGATAAAACTGCAGAGTTCATTTAGTTTGAGTTCATGTTTGAAATAACTGCCTTTTAATCGCAGACTTTGGTGTCTGTGCAAAATCACTGTTCTGAAACTCCAGTTGAAGCACATGTGAGTTTCCTTGGTCTTTTCTTAAGGAGAAACTGAAAGGATTGGATCAATGCTATATGAAATTCAAGTTATACACAATAATTACCGTATTTTACCTGTAATGCATTGGGAAAAGTAAGCTAGATTCACCATTTTAGTGCAGTAACGACTGCAGACAAAACAAAGCGAAGAACCGCCAATAGGCGAAACATTCACAGACTGTCTTCCAGTAATTACCTTCCTACATTCATCAAAAATTCATGCTTTGTGTTATTTACTTTGGAATTAAATTAGGCTTAAACTAGTAAACACTGCAGGGAGGGTGTTTGTACAGCTGCCGAGGAAGTGATGGTAAGTTTGCAGCCTTTCTCTTTTCTGACTGCTGCAACCTGTTTTTATTCTTGTGGGCAGAAGTGGAAACGCTATCATGGATTTTGTTTTATCATGCATTTTATTAGCTTCTTTGCTCATTTAAGTGCTATGATTACAGATTTCACGCACTCTTTGTGTTCTGCGTCTGTAAATTTGTTTATTATGAAAATCATATTTTAGAATATTAATTGGTAGAACCATATGACATTAATTTTAAACATTCCATAGATTTTCTAGATGTGAAAGATACGTTTTAGGCCCTGTGTCTATTTTATCATTAGTTCTCTAGTGGCTCATCTCATCTCTGAGTACAGCAGCATCTATTTATAGCGCAATCGAGTTTCTCCTTTAAACACTAGACAGCGATGATGCTAAAGTCTCCAGTAGTGCATACTGACAAGAAAACAAACAACAAACAAGCAGTAAATGGGGTCAATATTTAATAATGAAAACAGAACATTTTAGTTGAGATTCTGGATGCTGTACTATTTTTGAACCACTAAATAAAACTAATACAAAAACTAACAGCAAAAAGAAAAACAAAGAAAAGATGAAGCCAAAAATGTGATACAAAGAGCAAAAGCAAAACTGAGAGATAAGAATGACATCCTGGCAGAGAATGACTGTGTGAGTCAGGGTCCTGTGTGAGAATCCATTCTGCTAGATAACTATCTGATCATCGTTTTTTGGGGACATTTTCATACACAGCGTTCGACTTTGATTTCTGCAAGAAAACACAAACTCGGTCAGGAATCTTTCTGATGCAACATAAAAATTAATAACAGACCAGCTTCTTCCATAAAATGATTAGCCTAAGTAATATTACTTAAAAATATCAGTTACAGTAGATCACTAAACGTAATTTTCCATAATTTTTACTCCAAAGTTTAAACCTGTGTGTGTAAAGCTTCTCATTGTAGCCTGTGAATAATTTATTTTCAGTTATGAGTTATGAATGGTGAACAGAAACTGTCACTAGGAGGTTTTTTTTTTTTTTTTTTTTTTTTTTTAATAAACACATATGATTGTCTCAAGGAATTATAAGGAATATTTTGATTAACTCTCTTTTTTGAAATGATAACATGTCAAAACACTGCTTTACTATTTTTAGCATGCAAATTTTAATCTACAAATACTGACGTTTCTGGAAACACTGCTACAGAAAAGATGCTAAGGTGGAGCAGCAAGAGGAAATGACATCAAACTTTCAGTTTAGCGTTTCACTTTTTAAACAGTTAAAACATCAAACAGCTTATTTAAGTTCTGAAGTTTTCTCACTACTGAAAAAGGTTTTTGTTTTTTCTTTTTTTTATACACAAAAATAACAGCAAAGATACTTGTCTCAGTACATCTACAACCATGTGGCCACTAAAGCTGCATTCACCTCGGAGTAATTATATACCGTGGACCAGCTGCAGCTCAAGGACAGACTCTAGCACAGGTAACAGCTTATTTATTTAAATTAGGCCACAGACCACATCCGGCGGATGTGTAGCAGTCAAATGTTTTCTTGTGTAATGAATACAATTTATACCAACTCGGGATTTCATAATTACATTCTGAAAATGAAATACTTGTAATTAGATTAAATTACATTTTAAAATACTCATAATCTAAGTTATTTTTTTTTGTTTACATGATTACATATTATTCACACAACAGTAATAAAGTATACATATTTCATTGATTCTCCCTAATTCCTCTTTTTCATCTTTTAAATGTTCTTTTCTAAAATATCCTACTGCTTATATACAATCAGAAAGTCTTACAGTTTTGTTGACATTAACACAAACTTCATAAACTTGAAGAGCAGTATTGTAAGTGTGCTGATTTTTGTTTATCGACATTCACACAAAGACCAGTCACTTGTCAGGTGGCTTCACAACATTTGACCACTGCATTTACAAAAAATCTTTTCAGGTTTAAGAAGTGTTTGAACATTGCATCAACTACTAACCTCTGTTATATAACCATATATGACTACGTCATTTGAAGGCTTTTGTCTTTCAAGCACATTCAAATGCACAAATTCACATTATTTCTTATTTACCTTTAATGCAGGTATTGTCAAACTTATTTTGTCATCTGAATCTCTTTCAACTATATATTTACTTGAAGTACTCCCTGAGAGTTGAAAAGAAATATTTGAAGTATCACATTTGCATGTCCATGGTTATTCCTTGAGAGTTGAATGGTCACATGATATGCAGAAAAACATATATTATATATATATATATCATTTGCATGTCCATGGTTCATATACATATACATATATATATGTATATGTATATATATATTAGTAGGTCTAAGTGTTTTGTTTTGATTCATGATATTTTCAAATTAGTTATTTTATTTTACATTTTTAGGATTTAATTAATTATTAGCTTTTTATTAAACTTACAACCCCCCTGCAGACTGACTGCAGTACGAAGCCCAGTTTGGGAGTCTTTAATGTAATGTAGGCCTAATGTTAATGCACTTCATGTTGTTAAATACACAAATGGAATATTTCTTGTATATTTTTTTCTATCAGTCTGGTACAAAATTATCTTATTTAAATCAATGTGATAAACATGTTAGGTCAAAAGTAATCCAAATGTAATCAAAAAGTAGACTGATTATTTTACCAAAAATGTTTAATGTAATGGATTACGTTATTAACTACAATGGAATTAGTAAGGGACTACATTTTTTAAGTAATTTACCCAGCTCTGGTGTTTTCATAAGAGTTAATCTGCTGCAGTGGGCTGTTTGGTGAAGGATCACTGTTTGCACACATCCACAGTTAGTCGACGTTCATTTACATAAAGTTGTTAGTGTTGAGTTGAGGTCCACTGTTACCGGCTTTTGTTCAAATGAATGATGTCCTACAGTTTTATGATAATCACATTAAATAAAAGAGCGATTGGCGGAGAGCAGCTGGTGGAGGACAAACTCTCATTATTTTGCTCCACTTCAAGCACCATGCTCATGTGTCTCCATCGCGGCAAAAAAAAAAAAAAACTGAGTGGACAGCTGTTTTGGGTAAGAAACTATAAAAAATAATAAGTAATGATAATAGCTATAAATACAAATAATTATAGCTAATAATTCCTTAATTCTTCAACAACTGAATTAGATTATTACTTTCTTTAAAAAGTATTGCATTACTCAAGCTGGACCGTACTAAACAACACAAGGATAGAGATCAAATGGCTAATAATATAAATAATAATGGCTAATAATATAAAATTGCACGAATTACTCAAAATATTTAAAGAAAAAGGTTACATTAAAAACATGCTAAAAACAGGCTATTTTTACATTAGATGATAATTTTGATATAAAATCCACTGTTGTTTTAAATAGAATTGTTGTATAGTCTGTACGGTAAAAAAGTACATCAGAAATAACTGTGATTAAACTACAAAACATACTTTAATACTTTTTTTAAAATCATGCTTTTTTTAGGTCTGCAAAATGTAAAATGGAAAAACTGATGTGCAAACAGCACATACACATAAAAGCGCATAAAAACATACTCTTCTTTTGATCTGCTCCCTGTATACTGAAGGTAATACTGATGACGGTTGGGCTGATAGATCACCCAGGTCTGTTCACTGACCGCCTGATGCATATTGCACACAAAACTTCAAACATCAAGCTTCAATCAGACTAACCGACTGCAATGCATTTTCTTGCAACATACTCATGAATGATCTTACCGCTTTTCGAGTTGTTGATTTACACAAAGCTGAATCAGTTCTGTCTTCTTCCTGGGTCTGGACTGCATTAACAATGAACACAGATGGGTTAAAATGATAAAAGTTCAAAATTATTTTGACATTTGTGTCTTAAAAATATTTTTGAATTGCTTGCTATGCTGGCCTGTTTTTGTAAGTTTCTTGCAGATGCAGCACATCAGGACTGCAGCTACGATCAACAGAGATCCAGCAGCAGATAGCAACACTATGTACACTAAAGGTGGGCCCTGATCTGTAATGAACAAAATGAGCCATTAGTGAGAGAGCTATATAACAGTGTTCAGCACTATATAATGTGTATATATACACTGATGACATACCTAAATGTGTCTGACAGAGTTGAGTGATCTCCAGATGTGTGGTCTGCTTGCTGATGGGATTGTTGATCACACAGCTGTAGTTGTTTTTTTATCCTGATATTCCACCTCCAGAGGTAGAGAGAGACTGATGCTGAGATCAGACACACTGATGCTGGACAATAAACTGTTTCCTTTGTACCAGGAGAGAGTCACATGACCCACATTCACCACTGAACACACCAGTGAACAATATGATGATGATGAGTTTTGTGAAAAGTCTCTGGTAATGTTAGGAATGGGCAGATGGGCTGAAAAATAAGAGAACAAACAGTAAAAATGCATGTACACAGCAATCTTGTTTTTGGTGTAGTGTGCTGACACAAGGTGTTTCTGTCAAATGAAGATATAAAATTATTAAACAATTACAATATTTTTATCCAATCCATAGCATTTGCAGCATAATAATTATAAAAAAAAATATACAGAGAGACACTTTAACAATTTAGGTATATGCAACCGATCTGTAAATGTTAAAATACTCAAATAAAATACTTAAATGGCCGTAGACATATACAACACCCTAAAACGGGCGTAACAATGATTTAAAACTCTTTACAGCTCAAATAATACCCCAGTTTTAACCAGAGAATTAATCTAAGTTCTTTTGTTCTTTTTCTTTCTTTTTCTTTTTTTTTTTTTTTCTTTCTTTCTTTTTTTTTTTTTTTTTTTGTTTTTGAGTGGATGACAAAGCAGCTGCATAAACTTAACTTTTATTGAACCTGATATATTCCTTTTCTTAATCAAGAATGCTTAAAAGACTGAACCATGTTGTTAAGAATAATTACAGGACAAATTGTATGTTTTTGTTGATTGATTTTTTTACTTTTTTTTTTTGTTTATAGTTTTTTTCGTTTTGTTTTTTGTTGTTCATGATGGTCAGAGATCCAGTCTGTCTCTCCAGCTTCAGTCTGTCTCTGAATCTCTCATCAGGGAAGATTTGGTTCGGTCTCTTGATTTGAGCGATCAGAGAGTTGTTAGCTCCAAATTTCCACAGTATGTCGTCATCTTCATGTATTGTAGTTACATTATTTTGTAGAAGCACAGAATCTCCCTCCATCACTGATAATGACTCGCCAAACACACCTGGAGAAGACATATGGTCAGATTAAAACAAAGGTTTACAAAACTGAAATCAGTTGCAGTTTGCAACTAAATGTTAAATGATGTGAAAAGAAATGAAGCCATAAAAATGCTTTTATAATTTACCAGTCAAACACCACCAGCACAACCAACACAAAACAAATGTGCAAACCATTTTCTTCAGTTGTTCAGTGAAATCTTGTAAGACTATGCATCAAAACTCTCAAGCTAGTGTATGAATCCTCCAACAACAGAGTTTACCCTCCCAGTACACGACCTTAACCATTTAACACATTCTTGTTTTATCATTTTATATATATATATATATATTGTAATACTATTAATCGACCTTTATATATATATATATATATATATATATATATTGTTTTATCATTTTATATATATATATATATACCGGAAATATATATAAGACTTTAGGTGCAAAAACATCTAAGTTCTTTTGATTTTATTTTTTTTTATTGTATTTTTTTTTGGTTTGAGGCTGGGATTTAGCGAATTTGAAGTGAAAGTACTTGATAAACACGTGCTATGTGTGGAGAGAATTCAAAGTTTCATTATCTCATTTTTGACCAAGATAGTTTTTGGTGGCTTTTGCACTGGGAAGTTTATTTAATTTAGTAATTCAACTCAAATTGTTAAATTGTTAAATAAATTCAGTGCACACATACTGAAGTAGTTTAAGTCTTTGGTTCTTTTAATTGTGATGATTTTGGCTCATATTTAACAAAAACCCACCAATTCACTCAACAAATTATAATATGGTGACATACCAATCAGCTAATCAACTCAAAACACCTGCAAAGGTTTCCTAAGCCTTCAAAAGGATTTCTCAGTTTGGTTTACTAGGCTATACAATCATGGGGAAGAATGCTGATCTGACAGTTGTCCAGAAGACAATTATTGACACCCTTCAGAAGGAGGGTAAGCCACAAACATTCATTGCCAAAGAAGCTGGCTGTACACAGAGTGCTGTATCCAAGCATGTTAACAGAAAGTTGAGTGGAAATCGATACAAGAATTTGAGTGAATTTCACAAGAAATGCACTGAGGCTCAAGACATCAAGAGCCACCACACACAGACGTCTCAAGGAATTTGGCTACAGTTGTCGTATTCCTCTTGTCAAGCCACTTCTGCACAACAGACAACATCAGAGGTGTCTTACCTGGGCTAAGGAGAAGAAGAACTGGACTGTCGCCATTGGTCCAAAGTGCTCTTTTCAGAAGAGAGCAAGTTTTGTATTTCATTTGGAAACCTGTTTACCAAGAAATTTTGGAGCACTTTGGTCCAAAGTGCTCTTTTCAGAAGAGAGACCATGCTTTTTGAAGATGCTGAATATCATTTTCCAGCAGGATTTGGCACCTGCCCACCACTGCCAAAAGCACCAAAAGTTGGTTAAATGACCATGGTGTTGGTGTGCTTGACTGGCCAGAAAACTCACCAGATCTGAACCCCCATAGAGAATATAGGGGGTATTGTCAAGAGGAAAATGAGAAACAAGAGACCAAAAAATGCAGATGAGCTGAAGGCCACTGTCAAAGAAACCTGGGCTTCCATACCACCTCAGCAGTGCCACAATCACCTCCATGCCACGCCGAATTGAGACAGTAATGAAAGCAAAAGGAGCTTGTTGTGATTGATGATTACATTTACAGTTATTGAGTATATTTTCAGTTAGTGAAAATGTTTTCTAGAAGTGTTTATTTATTAGTCTTATGAAGTATTCTAATTTGTTGAGATATAGTGAATTGGAGGGTTTTTGTTAAAAGTGAGCCAAAATCATCACAATTAAAAGAACTAAAGACTTAAACTACTTCAGTCTGTGTGCATTAAATTTATTTAATACGTGAGTTTCACAATTTGAGTTGAATTACTGAAATAAATGAACTTGTCCATGACATTCTAATTTATTGAGATGCACCTGATTTTAAATGTATATAAATAAATATATATATAATATATATAATTCTGACTCTTACATATGTATGAATGTATGTATTGGATCAGTTAGCATACATTTCATGGTTAAAGCTGAAGGATTTTAAAATGTTTTTATAATCAGTTAGTTCTTGCAAAGTGCAAAAATCGTTTGCCATCTTGCATTATTGCTAGATTCATTGAGGTGTGACATTAGCAGCTCATTTCTGAGTCAAACTGAAACCTGCTGCGGTTGGTTTTCATCAGAATCATGGTTTAATGGATAAAAGTATCTGCAAATAGCCATTTGTTTGATGTGAGTTTTGTTTGTGTGAAGAGTTTCTTCCTGTTTTGCCACTGTGAGCTTCACACAATGATCACTGTGTTGATCTTCTCACACAGAACAGCAAATACAGTCAAATAAATAACTGAATCCATCAAAAACAGCAAACTAGTCAGATTTCAAATATGATTTATACCCATCATGAATAATTGATTAACTGATTGACTTATGATCATCTCATAACTCTAAACACTTCACAAATAGGACAAACCAAACAACTGCCTAATTTTTAAAATTAAGATCACTGTTATCTCCTTAAAACCAAGGCTACAACTGACTAGGTTAAGATGAGGATAGAGTGAAACTAGGGTTCGCTTGTGAGCACCTCCAGATTTACAGCGGTCATGGAGTTCATGGTCACTTGCACAAGTCAAGGGCACAGTAAGTGTGCCAGTGGGTTACTATTATATTAAATATGTTATACAAATTATGATTTATGTATTTCACGTTCATTTGTCATTAGGAGGAACATAGAAAATCAGCACTGCTACACAGCCCTAAAAATGCAGGTTTCAGTAAATAGAAATGTTCCAGAGTCAGCCTGGTTTAGATGTGATTAATAGGAAAATATGCCATTATTTGGGTTTTTTAACAGTTCAGTGTGGGAATAATCAATTATTTTAATATGCAGTCTGTAACTTTTTTGTGTTCAATGGTTTAGATGTGAGAGTGCATCATAAAAACCATTTTCCAAACGGGTGTTTTTGGCTATTCATGAATCACATACGGTAGCACACCTATAATAACATTTATATATTCAGACTATTTTTTAAGACTGGTTTTCTGGTAGAGGAACTGCCTTGCGTCGTGGTTGTTCGTGGCTGAGGTTCGTCCGGACGCAATATTTTCTTGAGATTATGGGGGGGGGGGGTTTGGAATAGGGAAAAGCTCTAGCTCTCTGGGGGAAAGCTCTGGCTTCGTGTGGACATAGCCTAAATAGGGCGAGTAGTGTGTTCATGCTGAAAATTCCAAAAAGAAAAAGTGCACATTAAATACCTGGATGATGCACTTAACCGAAAAATGAAGTGTTGAATGTTGACAACTGTCGCAGCTTTAATTTTAGAGTGGGGGAAAACAATAAAAAAAATAATAGAGTGGGGGTTTGGAGCGGATCAGCTGTTAGCATAATCCAAAAGCCTACTGAATATCTTATAGGGCTCGATAAAAGATCTATAGGATTTTCCATAGGCTTTTGAATTATCACAAAAAATAAGCTCTGTTTTCAACCATAGTTCATGAAAATGACATGTTTTGACAATCAGGATAATTTTCACAAAATAATATAAATGATGAATTTTGAAGCCTGAATAAAAGTGCCAGAACTTAAAAGCTAAACTTAGGCTATAAAAGAACTACAGCACCACGGTGGCTCGACTTCAGTGTCACCACCACCACGCTTCTGACAACGTTTTCAAATGTATTTTTAATGTGTTCAGTCAAAAGTATTTACTCTGTATATGAATTTTAATCCACACTACATTAACCTTTTCATATAACCTGGAATAAATGCAAAAAACTAAAACTGAAATGAGACATTAATAATAAATAGTATAGTGAATAAATTAAATAATCATAACTAAAGGCCATATGAAAGCACATATTTCTGTACATTTCTAAATAAGGTGCATTAAAACTTAATAAATCCTTGATTAATATGAATATTTTAATTAAAAAAGTGTGTCTCCACAGTTACGATTCAGTAAAGTTCTAGTGCATTTAATCTATTAAATAACAGCAGGGCGAGCAAGTTTTTGGTTATGGTAAGATTAAACTTATTTTATTGAATACAGTACCACATTTCAGCTTAGTTAGGGTGGGTAGTTACACAAAATGTTATTTTATCCTTGCTTCTAGGAAATCCATATGCTTTCTTACAGCTTCATGTGGCCATAAACATTTACATTTAACATGGCTTTAAGAACTATGCATTGTTAATTTCCACTTTCACCGTGACAAAGCCGGTAAATGTGGTGTTTACATGGAATAATCATAATATGTTTACCTTATGGTCTGCACCCAGAGTCTTCGCATCAGTAATTATGGTCTATAAAACGATCCATCCGAAGACTTTGTGCTGCATTTCGGGGCAAAAAATCTCAACAACAACAACAAAAAAAAAACATTGTCGACCAACTATATAAAATGCAGAAAAACTATTAGTTGCTTATTCTACAATTAATTGTATTACAAATTATACTACGACTGGAAAATACTGTAAATTGATAAATTGTTCAGCATGATGATGTTGAATGTCTCCCACAACACCGTAGTGTAGTCCCATTTAACAACTTATTAGCAACGTTGCTAATAGCAACTCTCTTTTTTAAGAAAGCGTAACATTTAAAAAAATCACGAGTGGGTGTAACTGGTGTGTTTTATGTCATAGAATAAAACGTGAAAGTATCTTGCCTGTCAGGGGCGGATTTAGTGAATTGGGGGCCCCAGGCAAATATAGGAATGGGGCCCTATACATTTGCACACATTTACCTAGATCAACCCTCGAGGTCCTTTTTTGTCGTGATGCTTGCTGCTGCACAATGGTGCCAGATTGTGTGTGTCCAATGTTTCTACATTTTTATGTACATGTTCTAATGGGATTTTTTAATTTACAGTTTATGTCATTTAGCAGATACTTTTATTATTTCATGTTGTAGACCACGAAATAGCAATTGATTTACCGTTTTTTTAGTTTTAACATAAAACAAAATAAATTATAAAATGATAAACCTCACAACTGAAAATTTATATTTTCTGGGATGAGTCAGAAGTATAAATTATTATATTATTTAAAACAGATGTTTATTGCCACCAACGTGAGTGAATATTCGCATTGGTCTGAACAAAAACTGCCGACTGGATTATTGAAAATGCACCATTCATTCTCTGCCAGTAGGAGGTGCTTTTGGAGTCAGAAATATAGTGGTTTTCCCCGAGGTAACAGCTTCTAAAACAAAACAGCTCAGCTCATCTAAATGGTACTTTATCAGGTTAAAGAAAAATGTGAGTACCAGCGTAAGCCTACATTTTATTTTAGTCATTTAAACTTAGGGCTGTCAATCAATTAAAATATATATCATCCCAATAATGGCATGATTGTGATGAGTTAACTTGTGAATAATCGCAACTTAATTGCACATTTTTATCTGTTCTAAATGTACCTTGAAATGAATTATTTTTCCCATGGTTTCACAGACAAGGCTTAAGCTAGTCCCAGACTAAAATGCATGTTTGAGCTGTCTCAACTGAAAATATCTTGCTCTGACATATCTTAAAACTCATTGTTCTGTGTCATATGCACACCTGTAACACTTTCTTTTAAGGCATTTTTTTAATGCAAAAAATTAATTTATGCAATAAATGTTTATTATTAGTGAAACCAGTTAAAAGAGCATGAAGAGTAGACATGTTTCATAGGTCATAGATGTGTTTTTCAAAAGAACTTGTTCATGTCTATTAGACACATAAAAAAAAAAAAAAAAAAAAAAAAACAGAAATACTAGCTTCCTATTACTTCTCTTTCTTTGCACTGAGCACTTTACACAAACCTGTTTGCATTTTCGCATGACAGGGCAGCTCACTTCTGAACATGCAAAATGTACATTTATTATTTATTATTTACATTTGTTTGCCTCTCTGTGCCACATACTGTATTTTGATGATGCAGCTAAATTCTCAAAACTGTTTTCATTGATACATTTGACTGTTTTGTTGTCAGACAACGGGATGAATATGAAATAGTGACTAAAACGCGACCCATTAAGACTAACCAGCTCTCCCTTCCGAGAAGTTAATCTGCACAAAAATATATAATCGTGCCGTCGTCTGATAAAAATCAAATAGGCTACAGAATAGCTTGAAGACCAATAGCTGTGCTGTGATTTCAGCTATACTTATATGTAAAATTAGAGAAGCAACATATCAGTGTTTTTAACTGAAAGCGCAGCTCCTTTCAGCCGCGCGCTGAACGCAGAGAGAGAAGTGTGCGCGCGCTGGGAAAGAGGGACCTCGCGCTCGTGCGACAGTCAGCTTTAGATGCATAAAAATTTTATTTTGCTACAAGCTGGATACACAAGAAGCACGTTCAACTCGGACGCGCAGACGATTGTCGTGCATAAACACCGTAAACAGCAACCGTTCGCGTGTCCGCGCTTAATGCGCATCTCCTATATGAAAAGCATTAGGGGGCCCTTGGCTTTTGGGGGCCCAAGGCAGTCGCCTACCTTTGCCTAATGGGTAAGTCCGCCCCTGTTGCCTGTGTAAACCACAGACCTTATTTTAGGCATTTAACCAAAATCCCATTCAAAAAACCCATTGACTCTGGGACGATGGAACGGAAGAGCTAAAATGCAAACTCGCTTATGGGTTTTTGCCTACAAAGTGACATCATAATTCCACCACTCTATTAGATAGTGATGGGGGAGGGGCTATCAGACTCCATTTATGAATGACAAAATATCCTTATATAATTCATGCAGTACATGTCACGATCTCAGTGGGGTCTGAGGCTTTTGCTGTCCTGGAGCACATGGGTTTTGTTTTGGTGGATCGCCAGGTGTTTCACGATCACCGTTATGTTTTCTCCGCCCCTCTTGTTATCCCTGTTAACGTATTCTCCCTCACCTGCACCCTGTTTTACGCTGATTATCTTCCCTTTATCATGCCCTGGTGTTTGCTGTCTTGTGTCAGTCCATAAGCATTGTTTGAAGTGCTAACCTTCACCTTGCTTTCTGAGTTTTTTGACCCTGCTGTATTCATTTGATTTTTCCCTGTCTTGTTGGTCTGGTGTCCCTGTTTTTGCCCTCTCAGTCTGCCTGATAACTCTTGGACTCTGGGGAGTTTGTCTGCCCTGTATCTCTCTCTTGCTGAGGCCAGCACCAACTAAGCAGCCGACTCAACTCACCTCTCTCTCGGCTTAGACGCTGGACTCCACTGCGGGCTCGTCACTTTCCCTCACCGCTGTCTGGCTGATTGGTGTATCTCTCTCTTGCTGATGCCGGTGCTGGTCTTCCTGACGGAGTGCTGGCGGTTTCGTTAATCCTCAGATCTAATAAACTCTTTATTCATTCATCCGCAGTTGGATCCTGGTCTTGTTTCTCACAGTACATGGTTGAGTACATAGTGCATAGGCCTACGTACAAAGTGTATAGTGCGTTATTTGGGATGCAACTTGAGTCACCCATTCGAGGCAACATTCCACTTTCTTTTTCTCCTTTTTTTTGCCCACTTTTAGTGAGTGACCTAGGCAAATTGTCATCAAGCAGCAGTGTAGACATTGTGATCCTATAACAGTACAGTTTTTATGATAACATCTGCTGACAACTGGAGTGAACCAGCAGCCCCGCCCAGTGATCAAGTGGTGAAATATACATCTCAGTACCGGCTTTACTTTCGGTTTATTCTGTAGTCATGGGCTCTGCGTTAAAGGGATACTCCACCCCAAAATGAAAATTTCGTCATTAATCACTTACTCCCATTTCGGTCCAAATCCATAAAAGCTTCATTCATCTTCGGAACACAATCTAAGATGTTTTGGATGAAAACCATGAGGCTTGTGACTGTCCCATAGACTGGCAAGTTAAATACATAGTCAAGGTCCAGAAAAGTATGAAAAGCATCATCAAAATAGTCCATCTGCCATCAGTGGTTCAACCGTGAAGTTATGAAGCAATGACAATACTTTTTGTACGCGAATAAAACAAAAATAATGATTTTATTCAACAGTTTGTCTCCTCTGTGTCACTCCACATCAGCGTACCACCATTTTTGGCAAAACTGAGCTGTAAGCACAGCTTAAGCTCTTCTGTGTCAGCTGTGCCACAAGGATATCTTTTCTACTTATATTTACATTTTTATTTGAAAAAAAAACAGCGCATCCTTGTTGGCGCGGCTGAGAGTGTAAACTATGCTTACAGTTCGGATTTGCCAAAATGGAGCTACACTAACTTTCCATTGTGCTGTAAAAGAAAATATTAATCTTTTTGTTTTTTGTTGTTGGTTGTTTTTTGATGTTGTGGTGCAAAAAAAAATATAATTTTTTTTTCCAGAATTTTTTTTTTTTCTGTGTGTGCAATAATATTTAATGAATCAATTAATCAATTATTATTGTGTCCACTTTACATTAAGGTTCACTTTCACTGGTTACTAACGTTTATAGCTCATTTATAAATGGTTCACAGGTGTTCACTTTACATTAAGGTGCACTTTCACAGGTTATTAATGTTTATAAATCATTAATTAATGGTTTATTACATTAAGGTTCACATGTAATATTGCAATTAAAATGATCAATGTTAATATTTCATCAAGTCATGGTTTTTATTTTTCAGTAAAAGTAATCCACCAATACACGATTCACTATGAAGATTCACGTCACTCTAAAATGACGATGCGCCCACAGCAGCAGAACTGTACAAATGCTGGACATCCACACACCACACCACAGTATTATCAACCACCATGTACACCTCTGTAACAATGTGCATGATTCAATACTCGTCAAAGTGTGCAGAGCGGGCTGTCGCCATCTCGGCAGCATGTCACCATGCGACTCTCCTGGACAATCGAAAATGGGCAAAAAGGCGGGAGTTGGCTGCTGAAGCCACACCCACCTAGCTCGACGGCAGTGTCAGCAGCAGCAATCCACCTGTCACTCAAGTGGCCACGCCCTTAATTATGCAGAACTTTAAGGCTTAATATAATTTAAACGGATGAGTTATAAAAAAATCCCCTCCCCCAACAGTTGTCATGAAGGGCAAAATTAGCAATATAGACCAAAATATTTTTTTGAACCAGGCTGTAAATTTTTTTTTTTTTTCTGCTGTAAAATTGGGCATTTTAACTTAGGGAGTCTATGGGACTGACTCCCTTTTGCAGCCAGCCTCAAGCGGCCATTCGATGAATTGCAGTTTTAGTCACTTCCGTGTAGGCTTCACGAGAGAGAGCGGGCGTTTGCCACTCAGTGGACACCTCGAAACGCGATTGGGTGGGTTTTGTCGAGAAAACCTGGCAACCCTAGCTGGAGGAAGCACTGGGCACGTAGCTGGTCCCAGAGGGCATACTGTCATGGAATGTCAAAATTTGATTGGCTGATGATTCTGTCACTAAAGCCCCTTTCACACTGCGATTCTGGAAAATACACGGGTAATGTGTCCCAGCAATTGTTCCCAGGTCGCCAGATTTTGCCCCTTTCACACTGCCAGTGATTACCTGGAATATGTGCGTGCGTTCACACACAACTCGTTAAGGTCCCGTAAAGACACATGACATCAGGATGTAATGTGTAATGTACGAGTCGAAAACGCTAGGCACGTTAACTTTCACTTAAATTGGCGAACAATCTCAGCTTCAGTGAGGAACTAACTGATCTCTGCTTCGTTACAGTTTGCAACATATTTTTTAGTCACAAATGTTGATCTGCCTTCAAAACACCTGATAAAAGAGTCACGCGATAACGTGCGTCATCCCTACGACACACCCTTTACAGCATTAGTTCAGGCTTTTAATCACACAGCGCTCGTTCCGGGACCGAACCCGGCAATGTTACTAGGTCCCCAAGCCAGGATCAATCCGGGAATCAATCCTGGCACTGTTCCGGCAATTTTCCGTGTCCAACTTGCAGTGTGAAAGGGGCTTAATGCTTGTTACAAATCAGATTCAATTTATTTCCAATAGGTTTATTGTCAACAGCGTTAACTTTGAGATGTGGATCACATGGTTGCATGGGGATATCAAATTTCCTGATGAGATCTTGATGGATCAGGTTCAATGCAGACCCGGAGTCAATCAACGCTGTAACATCAATAGAATTGCCTTCAGTAGTAATCTTGACATTGACAGTGAGAGACTTTGTGATATGGAGAAAAAGGGTATCAACACTCACCCGGCTGGTGTTCTTGGTGGTTCTCCTGGCCTTTAGTGGACACACGGCGTTAACATGGCCTGACTCCCCACAGTAAAAACATAGGTTGTGTATCATCCGGCGTGATCTTTCTTCCGTGGAGAGTTTTGTGACTGCCAACTGCATGGGTTCCGGGTTGGAATGAACGCTGGAGTAACGCTGGATTGCATACTGGAGATGTTTGGTCGGTTGGAATAGATCTCAGAGATGATGCCTTGGATTTAGTGGGATTGCTGTGCATGAGGTTGTCAATCTTTATAGCAAGATTCACATATTCTGAGAATGACTGGTTTTCACCTTTGCATGTGAGCTCTGCCTGTAATTCCACATCCAGACTCTGTTGGAACACAGCCTTGAGTGCAATATCAGTTCAACCACTCTGAGCTGCGAGCGTTTGAATTCAATAGCATAATCTGCGGCTGATCTGTTGCCTTGTGACATCTGCAGAAGTTGTGTCGAGACATCCCTGCCCCCTGCTGGATGTTCAAACACGTGTCGGAGTTGTTGAATAAAGTATATGTATGATCTTTGAAACAAACTATCCGTTTCCCAGACTGCTGTGGCCCACTCGATCGCTTTACCAGTCAGCAGTGTCATGAGGAAAGCACATTTCTTGTCATCAGACTCAAAATCATCTTCTTGGTGCTTAAAAAAATTTCTACCCGCCGGAGAAATCCTTGCTCAGCTGTACCATCGAATTTATCGGGTAAAGCAAAGCTTACATTCTTAGGCATAGCAGGTGGCAGCGACTGGATATACTGCGTAAGATAGTAGTTAGCAGCTCGCAGATTACTCAGCAGTTCCTGGTATCCCTTAAGAATATCGATCTGGTAAGCGAACGCCGCTTGCAGATTAAAAACTTCCGCTGGATCCACTGGTGACAAAGTATTATGTAATGAGGCAGAAACCGAGTTAGGATCCATGTGCAGTAGTTTAATATAAATCTTGGTAGACAAGACAAAAACAGTAGGCAGATAGTATTAACGTGACACAGTCAAAGTTCGTAACCAGAAAGGCAGTCCAATCCAAACAACTATGCAAGGGAAAATCCCAAAACGTTAAACGGGGGGAAAAAGGCAGGCAATGGTCATACACAAGATAGCCAAAACAGTGAATAAGAATGCTCAGTAAGGCAGGTAAACTGGCAACACTTCTCACTGGTTGTTAGCCTGGCCCTGCTAAATACCACACTAACAAGGAAGTAACCAGAGATGCAGAGAGAGTGGTAAACACAGTTAATACTCAGGCGAGGGCTCCCCTTGCTGGCTAGGCTTTACAGTAGGCATTCTGCATATGTGTTAGTTCGTAGGTGAAGAGCTTCTTCCTGTTCTGCTATTGTACCCTCTCAGTTGATCTTCTCTACATAGAATATCTTGACAGTCAGAGAAAACATTGAATCTATCAAAAAATCAGTTGATCTACAGACAAATCAGAGTCAGAGGTCAAAGATAAAACCATTTTAAAATTGGAATAATGGATCATGTCTCAATTAAACATTTTATTTATTATTATTTTAACTTTAAAGGTGAAAACTCATGCCGTTCCAAACCTGTATGAGGTGCGTTTTCTATGTTGAACAGAAAAGAAGATATTTTGAAGATTGCTGGTAATCAAACAGTTAGTGGCTCCAATTGACTCCCAGTATTTTTGTTTCTCTACTATGACAGCCACCAAATGTTTGATACCAGCAATGTTCAAAAATATCTTCTTTTTATCTTTCTCTTTTTCTTTTCTTTTTTACAGCATAGCTCCTAATAACTATTGAATAAACCACGTTTACAGTGTGATGAGTGTAGTAGACAGCCATCATTGTACTGTCCGCAGCCAATTCCCCGTTAGCATGGTCATTTCTCTGTGTATAAATACCCCGGTTGTTCTGTCTTTGTCACGGAGTCCTTGTTGTATGTCACCCTGTGTTTTCCTGGTTCCCTGGTTTCTCGTGTTTCTGGATGTTGTCTATGTTTCTTGTTTTGGACGGATTACCTGGATTTTGACCTTTGCCTGGATGTTTTCTGATTTTGGATCACCCCAATAAACACACTGCTTTTGGATCTACCTGTCTGTGTGCGTGTCGTGACAGAAGGACTCCGTCATGCCTTGATTTAGCGGTATGGTTTTTGGGGTTTCTCCCCCAGCCATCGAGCGGGAGAGAAGGATGGAGTTTGAGGGAACCCGCCTGGTCATTTTTTTCGGGGGACCCGGGGAGGTCGCAGAGGAGTGAGTGGTCGTGGGGAGGAGGCTCAGCATCGCTCTCAACCATGGCCCCCCTTCGATCCGGGGCTCGTGTGGGATGGATCAGAGCCACTGTCTCACCATGGGGGACGGAGAGGGGAGAAGAAGCGCAGGTCCGCCATGGTGGCGCCACTGCCCATGATGCCACTGCCAGGGCCAGCGCCACGAGGCAAGATGGACGCCAGCTCAGCGCCACAGCACAAGGTGGTCACCAGTCCCACGCCACGAGGCCAGACGGCCGCCAGCCCAGCGCCACTGTCCAAGATGGCCACGGAGACATTTTTGAATTACTTCTCCAGGTTGAACAAGATCCCAGAGGTTCCCAGGAGTGTTCACGTCACGTCTGCTGAGCCAGCGCCACAGCACAAGATGGCCGCCAGCCCAGCGCCACAGCACAAGATGGCCGCCAGCCCAGCGCCACAGCACAAGATGGCCGCCAGCCCAGCGCCACAGCACAAGATGGCCGCCAGCCCAGCGCCACAGCACAAGATGGACGCCAGCCCAGCGCCAGCACAAGAGCCGCCAGCCCAGCACCACAGCACAGGATGGTTGACTCATCGCCTGAGTCTTCCGTCAAGGAGCCACCGGCTCGCCATCATAGAGGGCGGAGGAGGAGGAGACAGGCGTCAGCCGTTCCTCAAAGCCCGGAGGGGGGTCTCGAGCAGGCCGCTGCCGTCCAGGAGGACGTTCCAGAGCGGGCCGCTGCCGTCCAGGAGGACGTTCCAGAGCGGGCCGCTGCCGTCCAGGAGGACGTTCCAGAGCGGGCCGCTGCCGTCCAGGAGGACGTTCCAGAGCGGGCCGCTGCCGTCCAGGAGGAGGTTCCCGAGCAGGGCGCGCTGCCGTCCAGGAGGACGTTCCCGAGCAGGCCGCTGTCGTCCAGGTGGACGTGCCCGAGGTTCCCGAGGCGGTGCCTGATGCCGAGGCGGTGCCCGAAGCGGTGCCTGATGCGGTGGCCGAGGCGGTTCCCGATGCAATGTCCGATGCCGAGGCGGTGCCCGATGCCGAGGCGGTGCCCGAGGCGGTGCCCGATGCCGAGGCGGTGCCTGATGCGGTGGTCGAGGCGGTTCCCGATGCAATGTCCGATGCCGAGGCGGTGCCCGATGCCGAGGCGGTGCCCGATGCCGAGGCGGTGCCCGATGCCGAGGCGGTGCCTGATGCGGTGGCCGAGGCGGTTCTCGATGCAATGTCCGATGCCGAGGCGGTGCCCGAGGCCGAGGGGGTGCCCGTTGCCGAGGCGGTGGCCGAGGGGGTGCCCGTTGCGGTTCCCGAGGCGGTCTCCGATGCAATGACCGAGGCGGTGCCCGATGCCGAGGCGGTGCCCGATGCCGAGGCGGTGCCCGAGGCGGTGCCTGATGCGGTGGTCGAGGCGGTTCCCGATGCAATGTCCGATACCGAGGCGGTGCCCGTTGCCGAGGCGGTGCCCGAGGCGGTGCCCGGTGCCCGATGCGGTGCCCGAGGCGGTGCCCGATGCCGAGGCGGTGCCTGATGCGGTGGCCGAGGCGGTTCCCGATGCAATGCCCGATGCCGAGGCGGTGCCCGAGGCGGTGCCGAGGCGGTGCCCGAGGCGGTGCCCGATGCGGTTCCCGAGGCGGTCCCCGATGCAATGACCGAGGCGTTGCCCGAGAAGGTGGTCGAGGCGGTGCCCGAGGCCGAGGCGGTGCCCGATGCCGTGCCAGAGACGGTGCCAGAGACGGTTCCCGATGTAATGCCCGAGACCGAGGCTGTTCCGGAGGTCGAGGCGGTGCCCGATGTTGTTCCCGATGCCGAGGCGGTGACCGATGCCGAGGACCGTTCCCGAGGCGGTGTCCTTGTCCGATGTCGTTCCCGAGGCGGTGCCCGATGCCGAAGGCCGAGGCGGAGCCCGAGGTCGTGCTCGAGGCCGTTCCCGAGGCGGTCGTGCTTGTCCAATGCCGTTCCCGAGGCCGTTCCCGAGGCGTGTGCCCGATGCTGAGGCCGTTCCCGAGGCGGTTCCCGAGGCGGTGCCCGATGCCGAGGCCGTTCCCGAGGCGGTGCCCGATGCCGAGCCCGAGGCCGTTCCAGAGGCGGAGCCCGAGGTCGGGCCCGAGGCCGTTCCCAAGGCGGTGTCCTTGTCCAATGCCGTTCCTGAGGCCATTCCTGAGGCCGTTCCTGAGACCGTTCCCAAGGCGGTGCCCGATGCCGAGGTCGTTCCCGAGGCGGTGTCCTTGTCCGATGCCGTTCCTGAGGCCATTCCCGAGGCGGTGCCCGATGCCGAGGTCGTTCCCGAGGCGGTGTCCTTGTCCGATGCCGTTCCTGAGGCCATTCCCGAGGCGGTGCCCGATGCCGAGGTCGTTCCCGAGGCGGTGTCCTTGTCCGATGCCATTCCCGAGGCCGTTCCTGAGACCGTTCCCGAGGCGGTGGCCGATGCCGAGGTCGTTCCCGAGGCGGTGTCCTGGTCCGATGTTCTGCATTGCAATAACATTTCATTTGATATGTTAGAAACACCTTTAATGTGGGCAAGCTTTAGTCTTAACTTTGTACAAACCATCATACTCTAACAGAGAAAGAAGGTTTTCAGCACTTTTGGGCTTTCTTTCTGTTCATTTGCATAGTTGCACTAACAGAGTGTTTCTGTTCTCAGAAACGCTAAACTGAGCGTTTTATGCTTAGAAGCTCAAACATGAGTTCATGATCATGAAACTAGTAACTCACTGAAATCTGGTTTCTGCATTGCAATAACATTTCATTTGAGATGTTAGAAACACCTTTAATGTGGGCAAGCTTTAGTCTTAACTTTGTACAAACCATCATACTCTAACAGAGAAAGAAGGTTTTCAGCAGTTTTGGGCTGTCTTTCTGTTCATTTGCTTAGTTGCACTAACAGAGTGTTTCTGTTCTCAGAAACGCTAATCTGTGCGTTTTATGCTTAGAAGCTCAAACATGAGTTCATGATCATAAAACTAGTAACTCACTGAAATCTGGTTTCTGCATTGCAATAACATTTCATTTGAGATGTTAGAAAACACCTTTAAATGTGGGCAAGCTTTAGTCTTAACTTTGTACAAACCATCATACTCTAACAGAGAAAGAAGGTTTTAAGCACTTTTGGGCTTTCTTTCTGTTCATTTGCTTAGTTGCACTAACAGAGTGTTTCTGTTCTCAAAAACGCAAAACTGAGCGTTTTATGCTTAGAAGCTCAAACATGAGTTCATGATCATAAAACTAGTAACTCACTGAAATCTGGTTTCTGCATTGCAATAACATTTCATTTGAGATGTTAGAAACACCTTTAATGTGGGCAAGCTTTAGTCTTAACTTTGTACAAACCATCATACTCTAACAGAGAAAGAAGGTTTTCAGCACTTTTGGGCTGTCTTTCTGTTCATTTGCTTAGTTGCACTAACAGAGTGTTTCTGTTCTCAGAAACGCTAAACTGAGCGTTTTATGCTTAGAAGCTCAAACATGAGTTCATGATCATAAAAGTAGTAACTCACTGAAATCTGGTTTCTGCATTGCAATACATTTCATTTGAGGTGTTAGAAACACCTTTAATGTGGGCAAGCTTTAGTCTTAACTTTGTACAAACCATCATACTCTAACAGAGAAAGAAGAATTTCAGCACTTTTGGGCTTTCTTTCTGTTCATTTGCTTAGTTGCTCTAACAGAGTGTTTCTGTTCACAGAATCGCTAAACTGAGCGTTTTATGCTTAGAAGCTCAAACATGAGTTCATGATCATAAAAGTAGTAACTCACTGAAATCTGGTTTCTGCATTGCAATAACATTTCATTTGAGATGTTAGAAACACCTTTAATGTGGGCAAGCTTTAGTCTTAACTTTGTACAAACCATCATACTCTAACAGAGAAAGAAGGTTTTCAGCACTTTTTGGCTTTCTTTCTGTTCATTTGCTTAGTTGCACTAACAGAATGTCTCTGTTCTCAGAAACGCTAAACTGAGCGTTTTATGCTTAGAAGCTCAAACATGAGTTCATGATCATAAAACTAGTAACTCACTGAAATCTGGTTTCTGCATTGCAATAACATTTCATTTGAGATGTTAGAAACACCTTTAATGTGGGCAAGCTTTAGTCTTAACTTTGTACAAACCATCATACTCTAACAGAGAAAGAAGGTTTTTTAGCACTTCTGGGCTTTCTTTCTGTTCATTTGCTTAGTTGCACTAACAGAGTGTTTCTGTTCTCAGAAACGCTAATCTGAGCGTTTTATGCTTAGAAGCTCAAACATGAGTTCATGATCATAAAACTAGTAACTCACTGAAATCTGGTTTCTGCATTGCAATAACATTTCATTTGAGATGTTAGAAACACCTTTAATGTGGGCAAGCTTTAGTCTTAACTTTTGTACAAACCATCATACTCTAACAGAGAAAGAAGGTTTTCAGCACTTTTGGGCTTTCTTTCTGTTCATTTGCTTAGTTGCACTAACAGAATGTCTCTGTTCTCAGAAACGCTAAACTGAGCGTTTTATGCTTAGAAGCTCAAACATGAGTTCATGATCATAAAACTAGTAACTCACTGAAATCTGGTTTCTGCATTGCAATAACATTTCATTTGAGATGTTAGAAACACTTTTAATGTGGGCAAGCTTTAGTCTTAACTTTGTACAAACCATCATACTCTAACGGAGAAAGAAGGTTTTCAGCTCTTTTGGGCTTTCTTTCTGTTCATTTGCTTAGTTGCACTAACAGAGTGTCTCTGTTCTCAGCAGCGCTAATCTGAGCGTTTTATGCTTAGAAGCTCAAACATGAGTTCATGATCATAAAACTAGTAACTCACTGAAATCTGGTTTCTGCATTGCAATAACATTTCATTTGAGATGTTAGAAACACCTTTAATGTGGGCAAGCTTTAGTCTTAACTTTGTACAAACCATCATACTCTAACAGAGAAAGAAGTTTTAAAAGCACTTTTGGGCTTTCTTTCTGTTCATTTGCTTAGTTGCACTAACAGAGTGCTTCTGTTCTCAGCAGCGCTAAACTGAGCGTTTTATGCTTAGAAGCTCAAACATGAGTTCATGATCATAAAAAAGTAGTAACTTACTGAAATCTGGTTTCTGCATTGCAATAACATTTTCATTTGAGATGTTAGAAACACCTTTAATGTGGGCAAGCTTTAGTCTTAACTTTGTACAAAACATCATACTCTAACAGAGAAAGAAGGTTTTCAGCACTTTTGGGCTTTCTTTCTGTTCATTTGCTTAGTTGCACTAACAGAGTGTTTCTGTTCTCAGCAGCGCTAATCTGAGCGTTTTATGCTTAGAAGCTCAAACATGAGTTAATGATCATAAAACTAGTAAGTCACTGAAATCTGGTTTCTGCATTGCAATAACATTTCATTTAAGATGTTAGAAACACCTTTAATGTGGGCAAGCTTTAGTCTTAACTTTGTAAAAACCATTATACTCTAACAGAGAAAGAAGGTTTTCAGCACTTTTGGGCTGTCTTTCTGTTCATTTGCTTAGTTGCACTAACAGAGTGTTTCTGTTCTCAGAAACGCTAATCTGAGCGTTTTATGCTTAGAATCTCAAACATGAGTTCATTATCATAAAAGTAGTAACTCACTGAAATCTGGTTTCTGCATTGCAATAACATTTCATTTGAGATTTTAGAAACATTTTTAATGTGGGCAAGCTTTAGTCTTAACTTTGTACAAACCATCATACTCTAACAGAGAAAGAAGGTTTTAAGCACTTTTGGGCTTTCTTTCTGTTCATTTGCTTAGTTGCACTAACAGAGTGTTTCTGTTCTCAGCAGCGCTAAACTGAGCGTTTTATGCTTAGAAGCTCAAACATGAGTTCATGATCATAAAACTAGTAACTCACTGAAATCTGGTTTCTGCATTGCAATAACATTTCATTTGAGATGTTAGAAACACCTTTAATGTGGGCAAGCTTTAGTCTTAACTTTGTACAAACCATCATACTCTAACAGAGAAAGAAGGTTTTCAGCACTTTTGTGCTTTCTTTCTGTTCATTTGCTTAGTTGCACTAACAGAGTGTTTCTGTTCTCAGAAGCGCTAAACTGAGCGTTTTATGCTTAGAAGCTCAAACATGAGTTCATGATCATAAAACTAGTAACTCACTGAAATCTGGTTTCTGCATTGCAATAACATTTCATTTGAGATGTTAGAAACACCTTTAATGTGGGCAAGCTTTAGTCTTACCTTTGTACAAACCATCATACTCTAACAGAGAAAGAAGGTTTTCAGCACATTTGGGCTTTCTTTCTGTTCATTTGCTTAGTTGCACTAACAGAGTGTTTCTTTTCTCAGAAACGCTAAACTGAGCGTTTTATGCTTAGAAGCTCAAACATGAGTTCATGATACTAGCTCTAATATGAAGTTGATATATTTTTTTCTTAAATGTAGTAACATTTCATTTGAGATGTTAGAAACACCTTTATTGTGGGCAAGCTTTAGTCTTAACTTTGTACAAACCATCATACTCTAACAGAGAGAGAAGGTTTTCAGCTTCTTTGGGCTTTTGTCTTTCTATCTGTTCATTTGCTTAGTTGCACTAACAGAGTGTTTCTGTTCTCAGAAACGCTAAACTGAGCGTTTTATGCTTAGAAGCTCAAACATGAGTTCATTATCATAAAAGTAGTAACTAACTGAAATCTGGTTTCTGCATTGCAATAACATTTCATTTAAGATGTTAGAAACACCTTTAATGTGGGCAAGCTTTAGTCTTAACTTTGTACAAACCATTATACTCTAACAGAGAAAGAAGGTTTTCATCACTTTTGGGCTATCTTTCTGTTCATTTGCTTAGTTGCGCTAACAGAGTGTTTCTGTTCTCAGAAACGCTAAACTGAGCGTTTTATGCTTAGAAGCTAAAACATGAGTTCATGATCATAAAACTAGTAACTCACTGAAATCTGGTTTCTGCATTGCAATAACATTTCATTTGAGATGTTAGAAACACCTTTAATGTGGGCAAGCTTTAGTCTTAACTTTGTACAAACCATCATATTCTAACAGAGAAAGAAGGTTTTCAGCACTTTTGGGCTTTCTTTCTGTTCATTTGCTTAGTTGCACTAACAGAGTGTTTCTGTTCTCAGTTCTCAGAAACGCTAAACTGAGCGTTTTATGCTTAGAAGCTCAAACATGAGTTCATGATCAAAAAACTAGTAACTCACTGAAGTCTGGTTTCTGCATTGCAATAGCATTTCATTTGAGATGTTAGAAAAACACCTTTAATGTGGGCAAGCTTTAGTCGTAACTTTGTACAAAACCATCATACTCTAACAGAGAAAGAAGGTTTTCAGCACTTTTGGGCTTTCTTTCTGTTCATTTGCTTAGTTGCACTTTTGCTTAGTTGCACTAACAGAGTGTTTCTGTTCTCACAAACTGAGCGTTTTGAGATGCTTAACACCTTTAATGTGGGCAAGCTTAGTCTTAACTTTGTACAAACCATATACTCTAACAGCGCTAAACTGAGCGTTTTATGCTTAGTTGCACTAACAAGCTCAAACTAAATGATGCTTTCATGATCATAAAACTAGTAACTCACTGAAATCTTGTTTCTGCATTGCAATAACATTTCATTTGAGATGTTAGAAACACCTTTAATGTGGGAAAGCTTTAGTCTTAACTTTGTACAAACCATCATACTCTAACAGAGAAAGAAGGTTTTCAGCACTTTTGGGCTTTCTTTCTTTCTGTTCATTTGCTTAGTTGCACTAACAGAGTGTTTCTGTTCTCAGATGCGCTAAACTGAGCGTTTTATGCTTAGAAGCTCAAACATGAGTTCATGATCATAAAACTAGTAACTCACTGAAATCTGGTTTCTGCATTGCAATAACATTTCATTTGAGATGTTAGAAACATCTTTAATGTGGGCAAGCTTTAGTCTTAATTTTGTACAAACCATCATACTCTAACAAAGAAAGAAAGAAGGTTTTCAGCACTTTTTGGCTTTCTTTCTGTTTATTTGTTCATTTGCTTAGTTGCACTAACAGAGTGTTTCTGTTCTCAGAAACGCTAAACTGAGCGTTTTATGCTTAGAAGCTCAAACATGAGTTCATGATCAAAAAACTAGTAACTCACTGAAATCTGGTTTCTGCATTGCAATAACATTTCATTTGAGATGTTAGAAACACTTTTAATGTGGGCAAGCTTTAGTCTTAACTTTGTACAAATCATCATACTCTAACAGAGAAAGAAGGTTTTAAGCACTTTTGGGCTGTCTTTCTGTTCATTTGCTTAGTTGCACTAACAGAGTGTTTCTGTTCTCAGCAGCGCTAATCTGAGCGTTTTATGCTTAGAAGCTCAAACATGAGTTCATGATCATAAAACTAGTTACTCACTGAAATCTGGTTTCTGCATTGCAATAACATTTCATTTGAGATGTTAGAAACACCTTTAATGTGGGCAAGCTTTAGTCTTAACTTTGTACAAACCATCATACTCTAACAGAGAAAGAAGGTTTTCAGCACTTTTGGGCTGTCTTTCTGTTCATTTGCTTAGTTGCACTAACAGAATGTCTCTGTTCTCAAAAACGCTAAACTGAGCGTTTTATGCTTAGAAGCTCAAACATGAGTTCATGATCATAAAACTAGTAACTCACTGAAATCTTGTTTCTGCAGTGCAATAACTTTTCATTTAAGATGTTAGAAACACCTTTAATGTGGGCAAGCTTTAGTCTTAACTTTGTACAAACCATCATACTCTAACAGAGAAAGAAGGTTTTCAGCACTTTTTGGGCTTGCTTTCTTTTTGTTCATTTGGTATAGTTGCACTACCAGAGTGTTTCTGTTCTCAGCAGCGCTAATCTGAGCGTTTTATGCTTAGAAGCTCAAACATGAGTTCATGATCATAAGACTAGTAACTCACTGAAATCTGGTTTCTGCATTGCAATAACATTTAATTTAAGATGTTAGAAACACCTTTTAATGTGGGCAAGCTTTAGTCTTAACTTTGTACAAACCATCATACTCTAACAAAGAAAGGTTTTCAGCACTTTTGGGCTTTCTTTCTGTTCATTTGCTTAGTTGCACTAACAGAGTGTTTCTGTTCTCAGCAGCGCTAATCTGAGCGTTTTATGCTTAGAAGCTCAAACATGAGTTCATGATCATAAAACTAGTAACTCACTGAAATCTGGTTTCTGCATTGCAATAACATTTCATTTGAGGTGTTAGAAACACCTTTAATGTGGGCAAGCTTTAGTCTTAACTTTGTACAAACCATCATACTCTAACAGAGAAAGAAGGTTTTCAGCACTTTTGGGCTTTCTTTCTGTTCATTTGCTTAGTTGCACTAACAGAGTGTTTCTGTTCTCAGAAACGCTAAACTGAGCGTTTTATGCTTAGAAGCTCAAACATGAGTTCATGATCATAAAACTAGTAACTCACTGAAATCTGGTTTCTGCATTGCAATAACATTTAATTTAAGATGTTAGAAACACTTTTAATGTGGGCAAGCTTTAGTCTTAACTTTGTACAAACCATCATACTCTAACAGAGAAAGAAGGTTTTCAGCACTTTTGGGCTTTCTTTCTTTCTGTTCATTTGCTTAGTTGCACTAACAGAGGTGTTTCTGTTCTCAGAAACGCTAAACTGAGCGTTTTATGCTTAGAAGCTCAAACATGAGTTCATGATCATAAAACTAGTAACTCACTGAAATCTGGTTTCTGCATTGCAATAACATTTCATTTTAAGATATTAGAAACACTTTTAATGTGGGCAAGCTTTAGTCTTAACTTTGTACAAACCATCATACTCTAACAGAGAAAGAAGGTTTTCAGCACTTTTTGGCTTTCTTTCTGTTCATTTGCTTAGTTGCACTAACAGAGTGTTTTTGTTCTCAGAAACGCTAAACTGAGCGTTTTATGCTTAGAAGCTCAAACATGAGTTAATGATCTTAAAACTAGTAAGTCACTGAAATCTGGTTTCTGCATTGCAATAACATTTCATTAGAGATTTTAGAGACACCTTTAATGTGGGCAAGCTTTAGTCTTAACTTTGTACAAACCATCATACTCTAACAGAGAAAGAAGGTTTTCAGCACTTTTGGGCTTTCTTTCTGTTCATTTGCTTAGTTGCACTACCAGAGTGTTTCTGTTCTCAGAAACGCTAATCTGTGCGTTTTATGCTTAGAAGCTCAAACATGAGTTCATGATCATAAAAGTAGTAACTCACTGAAATCTGGTTTCTGCATTGCAATAACATTTCATTTAAGATGTTAGAAACACTTTTAATGTGGGCAAGCATTAGTCTTAACTTTGTACAAACCATCATACTCTAACAGAGAAAGAAGGTTTTCAGCACTTTTGGGCTTTCTTTCTGTTCATTTGCTTAGTTGCACTAACATAGTGTTTCTGTTCTCAGCAGCGCTAAACTGAGCGTTTTATGCTTAGAAGCTCAAACATGAGTTCATGATCATAAAACTAGTAACTCACTGAAATCTGGTTTCTGCATTGCAATAATTTTTCATTTAAGATTTTAGAAACACCTTTAATGTGGGCAAGCTTTAGTCTTAACTTTGTACAAACCATCATACTCTAACAGAGAAAGAAGGTTTTCAGTACTTTTGGGCTTTCTTTCTGTTCATTTGCTTAGTTGCACTAACAGAGTGTTTCTGTTCTCAGAAACGCTAAACTGAGCGTTTTATGCTTAGAAGCTCAAACATGAGTTCATGATCATAAAAGTAGTAACTCACTGAAATCTGGTTTCTGCATTGCAATAACATTTCATTTGAGATGTTAGAAACACCTTTAATGTGGGCAAGCTTTAGTCTTAACTTTGTACAAACCATCATACTCTAACAGAGAAAGAAGGTTTTTTCAGCTATTTTTGGGCTTTGTTTCTGTTCATTTGCTTAGTTGCACTAACAGAGTGTTTCTCTGTTCTCAGAAACGCTAAACTGAGCGTTTTATGCTTAGAAGCTCACAAAAAATGAGTTCATGATCATAAAACTAGTAGCTCACTGAAATCTGGTTTCTGCATTGCAATAACATTTAATTTGAGATGTTAGAAACACCTTTAATGTGGGCAAGCTTTAGTCTTAACTTTGTACAAACCATCATACTCTAACAGAGAAAGAAGGTTTTCAGCACTTGTGGGCTTTTTTTCTGTTCATTTGCTTAGTTGCACTAACAGAGTGTTTCTGTTCTCAGCAGCGCTAATCTGAGCGTTTTATGCTTAGAAGCTCAAACATGAGTTCATGATCATAAAACTAGTAACTCACTGAAATCTGGTTTCTGCATTGCAATAACATTTCATTTAAGATGTTAGAAACACTTTTAATGTGGGCAAGCTTTAGTCTTAACTTTGTACAAAACCATCATACTCTAACAGAGAAAGAAGGTTTTCAGCACTTCTGGGCTTTCTTTCTGTTTATTTGCTTAGTTGCACTACCAGAGTGTTTCTGTTCTCAGCAGCGCTAATCTGAGCGTTTTATGCTTAGAAGCTCAAACATGAGTTAATGATCATAAAACTAGTAACTCACTGAAATCTGGTTTCTGCATTGCAATAACATTTCATTTAAGATGTTAGAAACACCTTTAATGTGGGCAAGCTTTAGTCTTAACTTTGTACAAACCATCATACTCTAACAGAGAAAGAAGGTTTTAAGCACTTTTGGGCTTTCTTTCTGTTCATTTGCTTAGTTGCACTAACAGAATGTCTCTGTTCTCAGAAACGCTAAACTGAGCGTTTTATGCTTAGAAGCTCAAACATGAGTTCATGATCATAAAAAGTAGTAACTCACTGAAATCTGGTTTCTGCATTGCAATAACATTTCATTTGAGATGTTAGAAACACCTTTAATGTGGGCAAGCTTTAGTCTTAACTTTGTACAAACCATTATACTCTAACAGAGAAAGAAGGTTTTCAGCACTTGTGGGCTTTTTTTCTGTTCATTTGCTTAGTTGCACTAACAGAGTGTTTCTGTTCTCAGAAACGCTAAACTGAGCGTTTTATGCTTAGAAGCTCAAACATGAGTTCATGATCATAAAAGTAGTAACTCACTGAAATCTGGTTTCTGCATTGCAATAACATTTCATTTGAGATGTTAGAAACACCTTTAATGTGGGCAAGCTTTAGTCTTAACTTTTTACAAACCATCATACTCTAACAGAGAAAGAAGGTTTTCAGCACTTGTGGGCTTTTTTTCTGTTCATTTGCTTAGTTGCACTACCAGAGTGTTTCTGTTCTCAGCAGCGCTAAACTGAGCGTTTTATGCTTAGAAGCGCAAACATGAGCTCATGATCATAAAACTAGTAACTCACTGAAATCTGGTTTCTGCATTGCAATAACATTTCATTTAAGATGTTAGTAACACTTTTAATGTGGGCAAGCTTTAGTCTTAACTTTGTACAAACCATCATACTCTAACAGAGAAAGAAGGTTTTCAGCACTTTTGGGCTTTCTTTCTGTTCATTTGCTTAGTTGCACTAACAGAGTGTTTCTGTTCTCAGAAGCGCTAAACTGAGCGTTTTATGCTTAGAAGCTCAAACATGAGTTCATGATCATAAATCTAGTAACTCACTGAAATCTGGTTTCTGCATTGCAATAACATTTCATTTGAGATGTTAGAAACACCTTTAATGTGGGCAAGCTTTAGTCTTAACTTTGTACAAAACATCATACTCTAACAGAGAAAGAAGGTTTTCAGCACTTTTGGGCTTTCTTTCTGTTCATTTGCTTAGTTGCACTAACAGAGTGTTTCTGTTCTCAGAAACGCTAAACTGAGCGTTTTTATGCTTAGAAGCTCAAACATGAGTTCATGATCATAAAACTAGTAACTCACTGAAATCTGGTTTCTGCATTGCAATAACATTTCATTTAAGATGTTAGTAACACTTTTAATGTGGGCAAGCTTTAGTCTTAACTTTGTACAAACCATCATACTTTAACAGAGAAAGAAGGTTTTCAGCACTTTTGGGCTTTTTTTCTGTTCATTTGCTTAGTTGCACTAACAGAGTGTTTCTGTTCTCAGAAACGCCAAACTGAGCGTTTTATGCTTAGAAGCTCAAACATGAGTTCATGATCATAAAAGTAGTAACTCACTGAAATCTGGTTTCTGCATTGCAATAACATTTCATTTGAGATGTTAGAAACACCTTTAATGTGGGCAAGCTTTAGTCTTAACTTTGTACAAACCATCATACTCTAACAGAGAAAGAAAGTTTTCAACACTTTTGGGCTGTCTTTCTGTTCATTTGCATAGTTGCACTAACAGAGTGTTTCTGTTCTCAGAAACGCTAAACTGAGCGTTTTATGCTTAGAAGCTCAAACATGAGTTCATGATCATAAAAGTAGTAACTCACTGAAATCTGGTTTCTGCATTGCAATAACATTTCATTTGAGGTGTTAGAAACACCTTTAATGTGGGCAAGCTTTAGTCTTAACTTTGTACAAACCATCATACTCTAACAGAGAAAGAAGGTTTTCAGCACTTGTGGGCTTTTTTTCTGTTCATTTGCTTAGTTGCACTACCAGAGTGTTTCTGTTCTCAGCAGCGCTAAACTGAGCGTTTTATGCTTAGAAGCTCAAACATGAGTTCATTATCATAAAAGTAGTAACTAACTGAAATCTGGTTTCTGCATTGCAATAACTTTTCATTTGAGATGTTAGAAACACCTTTAATGTGGGCAAGCTTTAGTCTTAACTTTGTACAAAACATCATACTCTAACAGAGAAAGAAGGTTTTCAGCACTTTTGGGCTGTCTTTCTGTTCATTTCCTTAGTTGCACTAACAGAGTGTTTCTGTTCTCAGAAACGCTAAACTGAGCGTTTTATGCTTAGAAGCTCAAACATGAGTTCATGATCATAAAACTAGTAACTCACTGAAATCTGGTTTCTGCATTGCAATAACATTTCATTTGAGATGTTAGAAACACCTTTAATGTGGGAAAGCTTTAGTCTTAACTTTGTACAAACCATTATACTCTAACAGAGAAAGAAGTTTTTCAGCACTTTTTAGGCTTTCTTTCTGTTCATTTGCTTAGTTGCACTAACAGAGTGTTTCTGTTCTCAGAAACGCTAAACTGAGCGTTTTATGCTTAGAAGCTCAAACATGAGTTTATGATCATAAAAGTAGTAACTCACTGAAATCTGGTTTCTGCATTGCAATAACATTTCATTTGAGATGTTAGAAACACCTTTAATGTGGGCAAGCTTTAGTCTTAACTTTGTACAAACCATCATACTCTAACAGAGAAAGAAGGTTTTCAGCACTTTTGGGCTGTCTTTCTGTTCATTTGCTTAGTTGCACTAACAGAGTGTTTCTGTTCTTAGAAACGCTAAACTGAGCGTTTTATGCTTAGAAGCTCAAACATGAGTTAATGATCATAAAACTAGTAACTCACTGAAATCTGGTTTCTGCATTGCAATAACATTTCATTTGAGATGTTAGAAACATCTTTAATGTGGGCAAGCTTTAGTCTTAACTTTGTACAAACCAACATACTCTAACAGAGAAAGAAGGTTTTCAGCACTTTTGGGCTTTCTTTCTGTTCATTTGCTCAGTTGCACTAACAGAGTGTTTCTGTTCTCAGAAACGCTAAACTGAGCGTTTTATGCTTAGAAGCTCAAACATGAGTTCATGATCATAAAACTAGTAACTCACTGAAATCTGGTTTCTGCATTGCAATAATATTTCATTTAAGATGTTAGAAACACTTTTAATGTGGGCAAGCTTTAGTCTTAACTTTGTACAAACCATCATACTCTAACAGAGAAAGAAGTTTTTAAGCACTTTTGGGCTTTCTTTCTGTTCATTTGCTTAGTTGCACTAACAGAGTGTTTCTGTTCTCAGAAACGCTAAACTGAGCGTTTTATGCTTAGAAGCTCAAACATGAGTTCATGATCATAAAACTAGTAACTCACTGAAATCTGGTTTCTGCATTGCAATGACTTTTCATTTAAGATTTTAGAAACACCTTTAATGTGGGCAAGCTTTAGTCTTAACTTTGTACAAACCATCATACTCTAACAGAGAAAGAAGGTTTTCAGCACTTTTGGGCTGTCTTTCTGTTCATTTGCTTAGTTGCACTAACAGAGTGTCTCTGTTCTCAGAAACGCTAAACTGAGCGTTTTATGCTTAGAAGCTCAAACATGAGTTCATGATCATAAAAGTAGTAACTCACTGAAATCTGGTTTCTGCATTGCAATAACATTTCATTTGAGATGTTAGAAACACCTTTAATGTGGGCAAGCTTTTTATTAACTTTTTACAAACCATCATACTCTAACAGAGAAAGAAGGTTTTCAGCACTTTTGGGCTTTCTTTCTGTTCATTTACTTAGTTGCACTAACAGAGTGTTTCTGTTCTCAGAAACACTAAACTGAGCGTTTTATGCTTAGAAGCTCAAACATGAGTTCATGATCAAAAAACTAGTAACTCACTGAAATCTGGTTTCTGCATTGCAATAACATTTCATTTGAGATGTTAGAAACACTTTTAATGTGGGCAAGCTTTAGTCTTAACTTTGTACAAACCATCATACTCTAACAAGAGAAAGAAGGTTTTCAGTACTTTTGGGCTTTCTTTCTGTTCATTTGCTTAGTTGCACTACCAGAGTGTTTCTGTTCTCAGAAACGCTAAACTGAGCGTTTTATGATTAGAAGCTCAAACATGAGTTCATGATCATAAAACTAGTAACTCACTGAAATCTGGTTTCTGCATTGCAATAACATTTCATTTAGGATGTTAGAAACACCTTTAAAGTGGGCAAGCTTTAGTCTTAACTTTGTACAAACCATCATACTCTAACAGAGAAAGAAGAATTTCAGCACTTTTGGGCTTTCTTTCTGTTCATTTGCTTAGTTGCACTAACAGTGTTTTTGATCTCAGAAACGCTAAACTGAGCGTTTTATGCTTAGAAGCTCTCAAACATGAGTTCATGATCATAAAAGTAGTAACTCACTGAAATCTGGTTTCTGCATTGCAATAACATTTCATTTGAGATGTTAGAAACACCTTTTAATGTGGGCAAGCTTTAGTCTTAACTTTGTACAAACCATCATACTCTAAACAGAGAAAGAAGGTTTTCAGCACTTTTGGGCTTTCTTTCTGTTCATTTGCTTAGTTGCACTACCAGAGTGTTTCTGTTCTCAGCAGCGCTAAACTGAGCGTTTTATGCTTAGAAGCTCAAACATGAGTTCATGATCATAAAAGTAGTAACTCACTGAAATCTGGTTTCTGCATTGCAATAACATTTCATTTAAGATGTTAGAAACCTTTAATGTGGGCAAGCTTTATTCTTAACTTTGTACAAACCATCATACTCTAACAGAGAAAGAAGGTTTTCAGCACTTTTGGGCTTTCTTTCTGTTCATTTGCTTAGTTGCACTAACAGAGTGTTTCTGTTCTCAGAAAACGCTAAACTGAGCGTTTTATGCTTAGAAGCTCAAACATGAGTTCATGATCATAAAAGTAGTAACTCACTGAAATCTGGTTTCTGCATTGCAATAACATTTCATTTGAGATGTTAGAAACACCTTTAATGTGGGCAAGCTTTAGTCTTAACTTTTGTACAAACCATCATACTCTAACAGAGAAAGAAGAATTTCAGCACTTTTGGGCTTTCTTTCTGTTCATTTGCTTAGTTGCACTAACAGAGTGTTTCTGTTCTCAGAAAAGCGAAACTGAGCGTTTTATGCTTAGAAGCTCAAACATGAGTTCATGATCATAAAACTAGTAACTCACTGAAATCTGGTTTCTGCATTGCAATAACATTTCATTTGAGATGTTAGAAACACCTTTAATGTGGGCAAGCTTTAGTCTTAACTTTGTACAAACCATCATACTCTAACAGAGAAAGAAGGTTTTCAGCACTTTTGGGCTTTCTTTCTGTTCATTTGCTTAGTTGCCTACATTAACTATTGTTTCTGTTCTCAGAAACGCTAAACTGAGCGTTTTATGCTTAGAAGCTCAAACATGAGTTCATGATCATAAAACTAGTAACTCACTGAAATCTGGTTTCTGCATTGCAATAACATTTCATTTGAGGTGTTAGAAACACCTTTAATGTGGGCAAGCTTTAGTCTTAACTTTGTACAAACCATCATACTCTAACAGAGAAAGAAGGTTTTCAGCCACTTTTTGGCTTTCTTTCTGTTCATTTGCTTAGTTGCACTAACAGAGTGTTTGTGTTCTCAGAAGCGCTAATCTGAGCGTTTTATTGATTAGAAGCTCAAACATGAGTTCATGATCATAAAACTAGTAACTCACTGAAATCTGGTTTCTGCATTGCAATCACATTTCATTTGAGATGTTAGAAACACCTTTTAATGTGGGCAAGCTTTAGTCTTAACTTTGTACAAACCATCATACTCTAACAGAGAAAGAAGGTTTTCAGCACTTTTGGGGCTTTCTTTCTGTTCATTTGCTTAGTTGCACTAACAGAGTGTTTCTGTTCTCAGAAACGCTAAACTGAGCGTTTTATGCTTAGAAGCTCAAACATGAGTTCATGATCATAAAACTAGTAACTCACTGAAATCTGGTGTCTGCTTTGCAATAACATTTCATTTGAGATGTTAGAAACACTTTTAATGTGGGCAAGCTTTAGTCTTAACTTTGTACAAACCATCATACTCTAACAGAGAAAGAAGGTTTTTACCACTTTTGGGCTTTCTTTCTGTTCATTTGCTTAGTTGCACTAACAGAGTGTTTTTGTTCTCAGAAACGCTAAACTGAGCGTTTTATGCTTAGAAGCTCAAACATGAGTTCATGATCATAAAACTAGTAACTCACTGAAATCTGGTTTCTGCATTGCAATAACATTTCATTTAAGATGTTAGAAACACTTTTAATGTGGGCAAGCATTAGTCTTAACTTTGTACAAACCATTATACTCTAACAGAGAAAGAAGGTTTTCAGCACTTTTGGGCTTTCTTTCTGTTCATTTGCTTTGTTGCACTAACAGAGTGTTTCTGTTCTCAGAAACGCTAAACTGAGCGTTTTATGCTTAGAAGCTCAAACATGAGCTCATGATCATAAAACTAGTAACTCACTGAAATCTGGTTTCTGCATTGCAATAACATTTCATTTGAGATGTTAGAAACACTTTTAATGTGGGCAAGCATTAGTCTTAACTTTGTACAAACCATCATACTCTAACAGAGAAAGAAGGTTTTCAGCACTTTTGGGCTTTCTTTCTGTTCATTTGCTTAGTTGCACTAACAGAGTGTTTCTGTTCTCAGAAGCGCTAAACTGAGCGTTTTATGCTTAGAAGCTCAAACATGAGTTAATGATCATAAAACTAGTAAGTCACTGAAATCTGGTTTCTGCATTGCAATAACATTTCATTTAAGATGTTAGAAACACCTTTTAATGTGGGCAAGCTTTAGTCTTAACTTTGTATAAACCATCATACTCTAACAGAGAAAGAAGGTTTTCAGCACTTTTGGGCTTTCTTTCTGTTCATTTGCTTAGTTGCACTAACAGAGTGTTTCTGTTCTCAGAAACGCTAAACTGAGCGTTTTATGCTTAGAAGCTCAAACATGAGTTCATGATCATAAAACTAGTAACTCACTGAAATCTGGTTTCTGCATTGCAATAACATTTCATTTTGGTTTCTAACAATGTTAATGATATTAAGAATGTTATTTTAATTTACTTTTGAAAGTACCTTCAAAACTTCTGCATGGTGCAGGTCACTGACGTCATCACCACCGCAAGTTTAGGTTTTGATTTATCAGTAATCAAAAACAAATTAAATTTTTCGAGAATACAAACATCTCTTAACACGGTTAGTCGCACTAGCTGTTCTTAAGTTAAAGACAAAAGTTGTATTTGTTAACATTAGTTAATGCACTGTGAAGTGAACTAACAAGAACAAACAACAAACAGCTGTATTTTTATTAACTAACAAAGTTTAATAAATACTGTATCAAATGTATTGCTCATAGTTAATGTTTGTTAATACATCAGTGTCAACAAATGAAACCTTATTGTAAAGTGTTACCCTCGAAAACTATGTTTTTTTTTGATGGTGGAGAATATATAGTTGACAAAAATAATAAAGTGTAAAAATTAGTCAGAAGAGTTTAGTAACCTTATGTTAAGTGACATAAGCAAACACAGACACAGCTTTGTCCACTAAAACATTTATTTAGCTTTCAGTTTCAGTCGCCAATTCAAGTAAAAAATAAATAAATAAAAATAATTATAGATAGATAGATAGATAGATAAACCACTCATTCATTCATTCTGTAGTAGCAGTCCATAGAACAGAATCCAGAATCAGCAAACTCTTTGTCTGAATAGAAAGCTGTGAAGACCCCCTTCTTTCCATGGCTGCAGTATCCAGTGGTGTTTTTGTAGATGCATTTACAGCCAGCACACCTGCGGAGCTCAAACTCCACTCTGTATGTCTTCCTCACATCTGGACTGACAGACTTCCAGTCAATGATACCTACACAAGAAAAAAAACATATGTTGAGAGAGTCAAACAAAAAGTAACCAATAAGTAGAACTAAATATAAAATAAAAAAAGACTGCAAGTGTTGTCACTAGCAGAAGCACAAGTGTCTGAGAGTGCAAGTCTGAGAGTGCAAGACTGCAGCCAGACCCTTCTCCATTATATTATAATATAATTGTACTGCTGACTCTTCACTAAGACAGTAATTTTTGTTACTAAAAGTACATATGCTTCCTGTGCATGTTTTCTAAAAGAATGGAATCACTAAAAAAGGTGACTGGCACTCATCTATACCGTAGGTTATACTAATTTTTGGTTCATGTGCATGTACAACTCCAACATGTTGGATTAACTTCAAAAGAGTGAATGTCCTTCGAGTGCACTTTGGGCAATGGTACAGTTGAGGCATGAGGATCTAATACAAAAGGCTAATCATTCAGAGTAAAGTTACTGGTAGTGCTTGTCTCCCTCTTCCACTGACAATGTGCCTCTGAAGGAAAGATGTGTCTTTCTTAGGTATGTTGGAAATGCAATGTTGAAAGCAAAATACATACAGAAGGCTGTTATGAAGGCTTGATCAAGGCTGGTGCACTGGCACACGTCTATTCCATCTTCTTTCACCACACTGAACCCTCCTCCTATGATTGCCATTTTCCAGTCAGTATCCATCAGTTGTATGGTAGGAAAAGGTGTAGCAGGGTCCCCTTACATAAAATAAATAAATAAATAAATAAAAATAAAAAAGCTTTTCAAATTCATCAAATTCTGTTACATACTCTTTGGCTCAGACAGTGTAGCTACATACAGTGTGGAACTGCAAAAACAATTAGAAGGCTAATGTATAAGGGTCACAATATACAATGCATTTCATGTTCTTGTATAAACTGATAAATCTTACATTGTTTTCTAAAACTATTGTTTTAAATATATTTTAAATATTTAAATATGTTTTAACAGATGGGCTAAAAGGGTACAGAAGAATAAAATATTACAAGAAAAGATTTGAAACAAGATATTTTATAGTTGATTTTTTTTAACTATACTCACTCCAGCAGGTGTCCTTAAGTATGGGTGTTTTTTGAGTACATCCTCCACAGACATTCCTTCCTTGCTTTCTCAACATCTCCAGGAGAATGTTCGTGCCTTGTGGTCTTTGACAGTCAAGGTGTGTTTTCCGATACTCACATTGTAGCACATTCACATGGGCCTCAGCAGACATTGAATCCTCCCCAACACAGGTTTCCTTCATCAGAACAACAGAAACAGATAATGCTTAGACCATGACAGATATGCGAAACATCTAAATACTTATTGAACAAGGTGCTTTAGAAATAAAAAAATAATAAAAACATTGAACTGCATAAACATTAAGATAATGGTCAGGCAGTGAAAAAGTGGAGTATATACAAAAAAAAGATTTAAATATCTGTAGTACAGTATCTTCCTTACATGGACCTGCACTAAGTGAAAATGTAAAATTGATTAACAGTGCAAAAATAAATTATGCATATGGCAGAGTGCTTACATATGCTACAATAACCTGCAAGTGGTGCACATTCTGCTTTAAATTTCCGGTTTAGGGATGTGTCAGGTGTGCTTAAAACACAAATTTGACTGATTGTCATTTTCCAGCAAATAAAGATTACAATATATTGTTACTACAATATCGTGTGTGATTATGTTGATAGAGATAAATCAATGGATTAAAAACAATGCAATTTCCAACTTTAATATACTCTGCATTAGTTGGATACCAAGCAGAAAGGTAGAAACAAACTCTAAATTAGTTTTTTTTTTTTTTTTTTTTTTTTTTGTCTAATCGTCTTCATAGATTGTAAATTGATCTTCAGTAGTAATAGGAGAGGTGGTAATAATTATCATACTTACAGGATGTATTCTGTACTGTATTGCACAAAAAGGACGCCGATACCTCAGACTTACAAACTACCAACTCTGAGGTCTTCACCTTCGATGCATACGCGGTCATCGTTTTGTCTCATTGTACATATGTCTGTCAACAACAATAAACTAATTACTAAAGCTGCAAGATATAACGCAAAGGAAAAATATGATCGTATTGTAACAAGCTATCTTAATATACATATTTGTGGTATATAAAGTATAGATAAACGCAGAGGTGGAAAGAGTACAAAAATATTCTACTCAAGTAAAAGTACCATTACATTAATGAAATTTTACTTAAGTACAAGTAAAAGTACCAGTCTAAAAATTTACTCGAGTAAAAGTAAAAAGTAGCTCATTTAAAATTTACTCAGAGTAAAAATTACTTAGTTACATTTTAACAGTGGAAGGGAGGTAAAAATGTGACAGGCAAGGGTGTCAAACTCAGTTCCTGGAGGGCCACAGTCCTGCACAGTTTAGATATAACCCTAATTAAACACATATGATCCAGCTAATCTAATCATTTAGGCTTATTTGAAAACTACATGATATGTGTGCTGGAGCAGGGTTAGAACTAAACTCTGCAGGGCTACGGCCCTCCAGTAACTGAGTTTGACACCCCTGGGATAGGCCTATTATTCTCAAACTAGTTGTTTTTAATTAAAGGAATCAGTTGTTTAGAATAATAAGACATTTAGGCTGTTAACAGGGAAATCAGTATCAACAAACTCATCTTTTCAATGCAGAGGAAATGCAGAAGCTTCATCGGAAGTGGCATTTAGATGTATTTACACACTGTTTAGTGCAGGACAATGCATTTAACCTGCAGTTACAAATGCATGAATAATGTTTTGATATACAAGACATAAAATGTTGAATAATCATTTAAAATAATAAGATCTTAATTATTAAAAAAAAATATCAAAAGATACTTTAAATGTGAAATTAAAATGGCCAGTATGTGTCAGCAAGTCACTGTTAATAAGTGAGTCATTGCGTTTTAACCGAATCATTTAAACAGTTGATTCATTCAGTAATGAAACAGTCATGTTGCTCAGAAACGCAAAACTGTGCTTTGAAAGTGAAGTGACGTGACATTCAGCCAAGTATGGTGACCCATACTCAGAATTCGTGCTCTGCATTTAACCCATCCGAAGTGCACACACACAGAGCAGTGAACACACACACACACTGTGAACACACACCCGGAGCAGTGGGCAGCCATTTTTTATGCTGCGGCGCCCGGGGGAGCAGTTGGGGGTTCGATGCCTTGCTCAAGGGCACCTAAGTCATGGTATTGAAGGTGGAGAGAGAACTGTACATGCACTCCCCCCACCCACAATTCCTGCCGGCCCGAGACTCGAACTCACAACCCTTCGATTGGGAGTCCGACTCACTAACCATTAGGCCACGACTTCCCCACTTTGGTGGCTGTGTTTGGAATTATTTTTTGTTGTACAAATTGAGCAAAAACAGGCAATATGGTGTCTAAAACGCAAGTCTCTTAATTAACTAGTTTACTGACCTGTTGTAAAAAAATAAAAAAAATAAAAAAATAAAAATAATATATATATATGTGTGTGTGTGTGTGTGTGTGTGTGTTATAGTTTTTTTTTTTTTTTTTTTGTTTTTTGTGTTTATTATTGATGATTTTTGGAGGAAAAGCCGGTGTTGTCCCGAAATCTGACTCCCCGGACAAATCGCACTCCCCTTCGCGTGCACGCGCGTCACACAGTTGAATGCAGCGCTTGCAGTTAAACCTTCAGTGGTTTATTATAAGCCTTTTATTGATCGTTTTTTTAAATCTACAATTGGCACCAAGAACAAACATAGAAGCGTTGTCTGATTAACAAGCAGCTAACGGATGCAAAAATGCTGACTGGAGAAGGTCGTCAACGGAATTAAACCGCAATTTCCAAAGTAAAAGTGCAAGTTTTACACTGAAATTATTAACTGCGCCAACTTTATCATCTCGCAATGCTCTTCCCATAAAACCTGCTTTTCATTGTCATCTAAATTGATATTTAATCACATTTAGTTTGTTAGACTAGGATGAATATAGTTAGAATTTAATTCTCGTAAAATAATATTTTTTTATTACATTTACATTTAGTCATTTAGCAGACGCTTTTATCAAAAGCGACTTACAAATGAGGACAATTGAAGCAATCAAAAACAACAACAACAAAAAAACAATGATATATATAAGTGCTATAACAAGTCTCAGTTAGCTTAAACAGTACACATCGCAAGGGCTTTTAAATAATACAATAAATAAAAAGAAAACAGATAGAAAAAGAATAGAGCAAGCTAGTGTTAGAGTTTATATACAGGTCCTTCTCAAAAAATGTGCATATTGTGAAAAAGTTCATTATTTTCCATAATGTAATGATAAAAATTAAACTTTCATATATTTTAGATTCATTGCACACCAACTGACATATTTCAGGTCTTTTATTGTTTTAATACTGATGATTTTGGCATACAGCTCATGAAAACCCAAAATTCCTATCTCAAAAAATTAGCATATCATGAAAAGGTTCTCTAAACGAGCTATTAACCTAATCATCTGAATCAACTAATTAACTCTAAACACCTGCAAAAGATTCCTGAGGCTTTTAAAAACTCCCAGCCTGGTTCATTACTCAAAACCGCAATCATGGGTAAGACTGCCGACCTGACTGCTGTCCAGAAGGCCATCATTGACACCCTCAAGCGAGAAGGTAAAGACACAGAAAGAAATTTCTGAACGAATAGGCTGTTCCCAGAGTGCTGTATCAAGGCACCCTCAGTGGGAAGTCTGTGGGAAGGAAAAAGTGTGGCAAAAAAAACGCTGCACAACGAGAAGAGGTGACCGGACCCCTGAGGAAGATTGTGGAGAAGGATCGATTCCAGACCTTGGGGGACCTGCGGAAGCAGTGGACTGAGTCTGGAGTAGAAACATCCAGAGCCACCGTGCACAGGCGTGTGCTTTTGAACCAGAAACAGCGGCAGAAGTGCCTGACCTGAGCACTGGACTGTTGCTCAGTGGTCCAAAGTACTTTTTTCGGATGAAAGCAAATTTTGCATGTCATTCGGAAATCAAGGTGCCAGAGTCTGGAGGAAGACTGGGGAGAAGGAAATGCCAAAAATGCCTGAAGTCTAGTGTCAAGTACCCACAGTCAGTGATGGTCTGGGGTGCCATGTCAGCTGCTGTGTTGGTCCACTGTGTTTTTATCAAGGGCAGGGTCAATGCAGCTAGCTATCAGGAGATTTTGGAGCACTTCATGCTTCCATCTGCTGAAAAGCTTTATGGAGATGAAGATTTAGTTTTTTTCAGCACGACCTGGCACCTGCTCACAGTGCCAAAACCACTGGTAAATGGTTTACTGACCATGGTATTACTGTGCTCAATTGGCCCTGCCAACTCTCCTGACCTGAACCCCATAGAGAATCTGTGGGATATTGTGAAGAGAAAGTTGAGAGGCGCAAGACCCAACACTCTGGATGAGCTTAAGGCCGAAGCATCCTGGGCCTCCATAACACCTCAGCAGTGCCACAGGCTGATTGCCTCCATGCCACGCCGCACTGAAGCAGTCATTTCTGCAAAAGGATTCCCGACCAAGTATTGAGTGCATAACTGAACATAATTATTTGAAGGTTGACTTTTTTTTTGTATTAAAAACACTTTTCTTTTATTGGTCGGATGAAATCTGCTAATTTTTTGAGATAGGAATTTTGGGTTTTCATGAGCTGTATGCCAAAATCATCAGTATTAAAACAATAAAAGACCTGAAATATTTCAGTTGGTGTGCAATGAATCTAAAATATATGAAAGTTTAATTTTTATCATTACATTATTGGAAAATAATGAACTTTTTCACAATATGCTAATTTTTTGAGAAGGACCTGTATAATATATAATTTTTTGAGAAGGACCTGTATAATATATTTTTATGTATTGTATATACATAGAATACAAAAAGATTAGAAAGGTGGTTAGATTTTTTTTTTTTTTTTTTTTTTAAAGAATAGAATTAGAAAAGTGACTGCTAAAGTTAGAGGGTCAAATAAAAATGGAAGAGATGTGTTTTTAAGCCGATTCTTGAAGATGGCTAAGGACTCAGCTGCTCGGATTGAGTTGGGCAGGTCATTCCACCAGGAGGGAACATTTAATTTAAAAGTCCTTAAAAGTGACTTTGTGCTTCTTTGGGATGGCACAATCAAACGATGTTCACTTGCAGAACGCAAGCTTCTAGAGGCACATAAGTCTGAAGTAATGAATTTAGGTAAAGGGGTGCAGAGCCAGTGGTGGTTTTGTATGCAAACATCAATGCCTTAAATTTAATACTATCTAAGGTATTATTATTATTATTATCATGCAATATTTATTGTATGATCAGTATTTATTATTTGACAGTGCCTTTGCATTTGTGTACTGGTCTCATTAATGTTGTTGTATCGTATAGTTCTTTTATGTTCTAGTATATTTTGTCTAATCTCCTATTACTTTGTTTAATTTTGTTTGTTTTGTTGCGTCTTTGTCCTGGAAGAACGTTGTTTGAGTTCACCGAGTACTGTACTGTACACGCTGTAGACACACTGTACACACTGTTTATGGTTGAAATGATTATTAAAACTACTTTGACAAAATTACCATTCAGTATGACCCAAACAAAACCTTTATTTTTCTATTTAAATAATTTGATGACCCTACTGCTGATTTAAAAAGTACAATCACATTGCTGTTATTCTTGAATACTGAAAATAATAAATATAAAATTATTATTTTTATTATAAATTATCTCTTGTGTTCGGGTCAAAAGGATTTTCTTTTTCCTGAAAATACTATTTAATGTTATTACACTGGACTGAAACCTACTGACTTGGCTCACACATTATGTCTAATTTTTTGGAAAATTTTCATATTTCCTTTATGATTAATGGGGCATTCGAACAACATGACCAAAAAATAAATACAAAACAGTCCTAAATGAAAGCAAACAAGTTGACAAAAAAATTAGAATCCAATATTTGATGATAATGTAGCATAATGGGAGATTTTTAAGCAATTTCTGTAGGCCATTTTTTTGACCGGGAACACCACAAGTGAAAAGTTCAAAATTTCAAAACAAATGTCCTGGTAAAACATTAAAGAACACTATTATGATGTTAAATATTGATAAACTTATTCACAAAAAAAAAAAAAAAACGCATAAATACAAAACCAGTATTAATTTAATAAAAACAAGTGAACAAAGAGATTGAATCCAATATTTGATGATAATATAGAATAACAAGCGATTTACTAAAAAATGTTTGTAGACTGTTAATTTTTCAAAGCTACGTGGCATTAGTACATACATTTCAGAGTACACCCCCAATACAGGTTAACAAGGTCACAGAGAAACCAAACTTATGCTGATGTCACATCTTGCCCTACAGACTGAGTGTGCAAAAACATTTTACTGTAGCTTCAACAGAACAGGTTTAATGGGGGGAGTGTGATTTTCACAGCACTAATATTGCACCTTGTGGAAATTATACTCCCCCCACTAATACAGGTTAACAATTTCACAGTGAAACCACATTTATGCTGATGTCACATCTTGCCCTACAGACTGAGTGTGCAAAAACATTTTACTGTAGCTCGTCAAAACAGAACAGGTTTAATGGGGGAGTGTGATTTTCACAGCACTATATATTGCACCTGTGGAAATTATACTCCCCCCACTAATACAGGTTAACAAGGTCACAGTGAAACCAAATTTATGCTGATGTCACATCTTGCCCTACAGACTGTGTGTGCAAAAACATTTGACTGTAGCTTCAACAGGACAGGTTTAATGGGGGGAGTGTTATTTTCACAGCACTAATATTTCACCTGTGGAAATTATACTCCCCCCCCACTAATACAGGTTAACAATGTGACAGTGAAACCAAATTTATGCTGATGTCACATCTTGCCCTACAGACTGAGTGTGTAAAAACATTTGACTGTAGCTTCAACAGAACAGGTTTAATGAGGGGAGTGTGATTTTCACAGCACTAATATTGTACCTGTGGAAATTATACTCCCCCCAATAATACAGGTTAACAATGTCACAGTGAAACCAAATTTATGCTAATGTCACATCTTGCCCTATAGACTGAGTGTGCAAAACATGGACAAGCAGAGAACCATGCCTAAGACAGCCCGCCAACACCTAATTGATTTAAACACAGGTTTATCAGCCTTGCTGGTTGTATTTGTCTAGTCTCAAAATTAGTATAAATTTGGTTTCCCTATCAGGTCAAGTCACCTTTATTTATATAGCGCATTAAACAAAAAAGATTGTGTCAAAGCAACTGAACAACATTAATTAGGAAAACAGTGTGTTAATAATGCAAAATGACGGTTAAAGGCAGTTCATCATTGAATTCAGTGTTGTCATTATCTCAGTTCAGTTTAAATAGTATCTGTGCAATCATTTGCAATCAAGTCAATGATATTGCTGTAAATGAAGCGTCCCCCCACTAAGCAAGCCAGAGCAACAGTGGCAAGGAACCAAAAACTCCATCAGTGACAGAATGGAGAAAAAACATTGGGAGAAACCAGGCTCAGTCGGGGGGCCAGACAACACCAGCAGTTCAATTCCAGGCTGCAGCAAAGTCAGATTGTGCAGAAGAATCATCTGTTTCCTGTGGGTCACACTCCCTCCCACCAAACCTGTCCTGTTGAATCTACAGTCAAATGATTTTGCACACTCAGTCTGTAGGGCAAGATGTGACATCAGCATAAATTTGGTTTCACTGTGACCTTTTTAACCTGTATTAGTGGGGGGAGTATAATTTTCACAGGTGCAATATTAGTGCTTGTGAAAATCACACTCCCCCCATTAAACCTGTCCTGTTGAAGCTACAGTCAAATGTTTTTGCACACTCAGTCTGTAGGGCAAGATGTGACATCAGCATAAATTTGGTTTCACTGTGACATTGTTAACCTGTATTAGTGGGGGGAGTATAATTTCCACAGGTGCAATATTAGTGCTGTGAAAATCACACTCCCCCCATTAAACCTGTTCTGTTGAAGCTACAGTCAAATGTTTTTGCACACTCAGTCTGTAGGGCAAGATGTGACATCTGCGTAAATTTGGTTTCACTGTGACATTGTTAACCTGTATTATTGGGGGGAGTATAATTTCCACAGGTGCAATATTAGTGCTGTGAAAATCACCCCCCCCCCACCCCCCCCCCCATTAAACCTGTCCTGTCAAATGTTTTTTGCACACACAGTCTGTAGGGCAAGATGCAAAGGCACTGTCAAATAATAAATACTGATCGTACAATAAAAATTGCATGATAATAATAATACCTTAGATTTTATTATTAATAATAAATATTATTTTACGAGAATTAAATTCTAACTATATTCATCCTAGTCTAACAAACTAAATGTGATTAAATATCAATTTAGATGACAATGAAAAGCAGGTTTGATGGGAAGAGCATTGCGAGATGATAAAGTTGGCGCAGTTAATAATTTCAGTGTAAAACTTGCACTTTTACGAAATTGCGGTTTAATTCCGTTGACGACCTTCTCCAGTCGGCGTTTTTGCATCCGTTAGCTGCTTGTTAATCAGACAACGCTTCTATGTTTGTTCTTGGTGCCAACTGTGGAAAAAAAACGATCAATAAAAGGCTTATAATAAACCGCTGAAGGTTTAACTGCAAGCGCTGCGTTCAACTGTGTGACGCGCGTGCACGCGAAGGGGAGTGCGATTTGTCCGGGGAGTCAGATTTCGGTACAACACCGGCATTCGTTGTGTGATTTTGATTTACTATATGAAATGACATATATATGTAAATTTTCTGCCCCATATCTTCAATTTTGTGATCATTTTAAATGCATTTCAACATTACTGAATCACACAGTGAAAGAACGCACTATAAAATGCGCGCGCATGTCATTAAAACAACAATTATGATATTATCGCAGACGATATATATCGCACACTCCGCAACACTGTCTTTTTGGCTAATTTGTGCAAAACCTCTTGCTAAAATGTCAAAGCTTAATTTTAACCACCAATGCAACGATGCAATTACTTAGCTTACCTCTAACGTTACATGCTTGTGAAGGGTTGATGTCTTGTCGAGATTTTATAAGCTGCTAGTTTGGTCTCCATAGGCAAGCACAGCTTACACTGCATAATAGAGCATAAATATGGGCAGGGGTTCACTTCATTTCCTTCGAGTTCAACTTCAGAATATGACGGGGTTTCGTTTTCAGCGGTGTCTGCACAACTGTTTTGTCCGTCTGCATCTTTCTTGTGATTTTAGCGCCAGTTTGCCCTCCTGCCCATTATTTATTGCGGTAGTTTCCAGGAAGCATTTTTTTTTTTTTACTCAGTAATTAATGTGTTTTAAAATGTAGCGAAGTACAATACTTCAAACAAAATATACTTAAGTAAAAGTAAAATTACAGATTTAAAAAAATACTTAAAAAAGTAGAAGTACACAAAAAAGCTACTCAATTACAGTAACGCGAGTAAATGTAATTCGTTACTTTCCACCTCTGGATAAACGTATGGTAAATAATTACACCACGTCTTATCGCTGCCACCTTCTCTTGTCTAAAGGAAATTACGTACATGTATATTTACCGCTGATTGGCCAACACAGTAAAACTCCTTTCACCAATGAGAAACCTTTTGGCACGCCCCTTCCTTTCGGCACGCCCATTGCTCCAGGCTGCAGCTACCCGTGTCTCGCCGGAGCGATGAGACCAAAAAAAAAAAAAAACCTTAGAAATGAGCCATTTGTTGCATCCGGTGGGGACATAATTACTGATTATAATGACTTATACTGTCTTTTTATGCATTGCGTTGCATCGCGCCGCATACACATAAAACCATGTCTGCATTTGTGATTGGAGAAATGACAAATAACAAGCGCTACTCTACACTGCTTAAACTCGCGTTTGAATAATCAGTGGCAAATTCTTTAAATATAAAAAACTACCTCTTACACTCTGTGAGTCAGAACAGCCGGCATTGTAGTCTACTTTACCAGGATCAGGAAACAGTCCTCCATAAAATGCGTTGCACACATCTGAATATTTGGGTTGAACTGTTCTGGAACAGTGTTGTAAATACAACTTAACCTCTGATTTCTAATCGTGTCCTCTTTTGGAAGGCCAAACAAACCAGTTTAGCTTTGACAACGAAACACAGCATCACACACAGTGGGCTAGATTGAGCGGAGGCTGGCTTGAGTAATAAAGGTAACTTAAGTTGACTTGACTAATGCTGATCCAACATACTTAAAATGTCATTGTGAAAACTCAATATTGTATAAATGTCACATTGCAATATGGGTCCTGTGACCTGTCAGTTTGTTTATAAAAAAAAAAAAAAAAAAACATGACCCCCAACCCCTTAATCCGTTCTTTCAGAGCAGTTTCATTGTAATCAAGCAACACTAAGTTAAAAGATCAATCAGTAATACAATAAAAACGCTACATGATTTGACTGATTTGAGTGTTAAGTAGTAAGTCTGACAGCATACTGCTTTAAAAGAAAAAAGTTAAGGAAATGCGGCATCAAGAAATCTCTAGAAATATGGCACATAGTCTTAGAGTTTGTACTTGACTGCTGGCCCAGGTCAGGAAGCAGACAGACTGGCCAAACCGACCGTCTGCTAGCCGCCTCACGTCACAGAAGTCAGTTAATTCTCAGCACATAGAGACTCTTTCACCTAGATATCACACTATAGAGACTGTGTGTGTTTCCCCGGGCTAGAAAATACAAAAAAACGTCCAAACCAATTTAAGAGCAACAATTTAATTGAGGTTCAACAAATAAAAAACAGATGCAATACGGATAAACCAAATGATAAAGCTTGGCTTATTGAATATCAGGTCCCTTTTTACGAAAGCACTTTTTGTAAATAATACGATCACTGGTCATAATCTAGATGCACTCTGTTTGACAGAAACCTGGCTAAAACCTGATGATTACATTATTTTAAATGAGTCTACACCCCAAGATTACTGTTAAAAACATGAGCCACGTCCAAAAGGTAAAGGGGGAGGTGTTGCTTCAATTTATAACAATGTTTTCAGGATTTCTCAGAGGGCAGGATTCAAGTATAACTCGTTTGAAGTATTGGTGCTTCATATAACATTATCCAGAGAAACAAATGTTAATGATAAATCCCCTGTGATGTTTGTACTGGCTATTGTACACAGGCCACCAGGGAACCATACAGACTTTATTAAAGAGTTTGCTGATTTTACATCCGAGTTAGTGCTGGCTGCAGATAAAGTTTTAATTGTTGGTGATTTTAATATCGATGTTGAAAATGAAAAAGATGCATTGGGATCAGCATTTATAGACATTCTGAACTCTATTGGGGTTAGACAACATGTCTCAGGACCTACTCATTGTCGAAATCATACTCTAGATTTAATACTGTCACATGGAATTGATGTTGATGGTGTTGAAATTATGCAGCCAAGCGATGATATCTCAGATCATTATTTAGTTTTGTGCAAACTTCATATATCTAAAACTGTAAATTCTTCTTCTTGTTACAAGTATGCTAGAACCATCACTTCTACCACAAAAGACTGCTTTGTAAGTAATCTTCCTGATGTATCCCAATTCCTTAGCATATCCAAAACCTCAGAACAACTTGATGATGTAACAGAAACTATGGACTCTCTCTTTTCTAGCATTTTAAATACAGTTGCTCCTTTACGCTTAAGGAAAGGTTAAGGAAAACAGTCTGACACCGTGGTATAATGAGCACACATCGCACCCTAAAGAGAGAAGAAAGGTCACATGCTCAGCGATTAGCATTAAATATTTAGTATGCAAGTTTGTGATTTAGTGTTGAATTTTACTTATTTAATTCTATTTGTTTGATTTGCTGGAAAAATGAGTTTGAGATATCTATGCACTTTGTGATAAAATAATTCCTAAAAGAGAACATTTACATGTTTAGAATTGTTTGTAGTAGTTTCTATCTATGTTTCTGGTTAAAAAGACAAAGAAGTGATCTCCAGATGTTTATAAAATGCCTAAATGTCTAATTATTAATTAGCATGATTGATTCTAAAAAATAATTGCTAAAGAGAATACATTGTTAATAGCTTGTGTCACAATTATTGAATGTATGTGCAATGCCAATGTTGCTGTTTTGAAAAGTTGTTTATTGTTAACTGTTATGAAAAAAAAAGAGAAAGAAAAAGATTACACATAAAGTTGTCAGTGGAGAAGCATCGTGACTGTGATTGATTAATTCTCTCCCCTTTTTCAGGGGTACAACATTATTAGGATATGTCCCCAAAACCTTCAAACGTAGAGTGCATTAAAATATTTATCACAGAGGCTTGGGAAATATCATCAGGAAACACGGTGTTAGCTTTCACTGTTATGCTGATGATACTCAGCTCTATATTTCTTCGTGGCCTGGCGAAACATACCAATTTGAAAAACTAACGGAATGCATAGTCGATTGTGACGTGTGTCCCGAGCGCTCGTCAGCGTCGCCCTGGCAACACAGCGGAATCACCGGCACTAGCTCGTCACGGGCTGAGCGGCCGCACCTGCAGCTCATGAAGAGGCGTCTACTTCAGCCGGGGAGGAAAGCAGTATGGTGAGCAATGTCTCCCGACACAGAGCCTAACTCTTTCCTCCTCTGTCACAGAGAGCAGCGTGTGACCATCAGCCCCCACCAGGAGAGCACGGCACGGGATCCACCACTCAAGACCCAGAGAGCACGAGGGAGTTGGAGCACTACGGAGAGCACCGTCTTCACTCAGAGCACTAAGTTATTAATAAATCCACCCTTCGGGGATTTTTCTCGTCCATCGGTTGTCGTGTCGTTCCTCACCCCGCCACACTGGTGGAGAATGCGGGCATAGTGTGAGGTGAACACCGACAACCGACCCCCCTGAGGAAGTCACCGTCACCCATTTTGTTTTCTTTTTTTTGTTTGTTGACATTGGTTTTTTGTTCCCTCTGCTCTGGTTCCACAGGCGGGCCGCTCCTCCCCCCGGCATGGAAGAGCTGCTTAAACACCTCACCGAGGTGAGCATCCGCCAGCAGCAAATAATGGAGTACATGGCCTCACGTCAAGGAGACGCCGAACGCGAGCTCGCCGCCCTCCGCACCGCCGCCCACCGCACGCCGCTGCCTGACCCCCGTGTCCAAGCCGTACAGCTGATGCCGCGAATGACAGCGCACGACGATGTGGAGATGTACATGCAAATGTTTGAGGGCCACCGCGATCCGGGAGGCATGGCCAGAGGATGAAGTGGGCCAGACTTCTCGCGCCGCTGCTGACCGGGGAAGCGCAGCGGGCGTATTTCACCATGACGGCGGAGAGAAGCCGGGACTATGAAGAGGTGAAAAAAGGAAATCCTGGGCCGAGTAGGCCTCTCCCCAATCTGTGCGGCGCAGCAGTTCCATGACTTGGGCATATCGAGCTCGACAGCCCGCTCGCGCCCAAGCGGCAGAACTAACCCGGTTGGCCCACAATTGGCTGTTGACAGGGGGGGTCCCTCCGCACACAAGGTAGCTGAGCGTGTGGTGATCGACCCCACTCCTCCGCGCCCTCCCCCCGCGCGGTGAGGCAGGCGGCTGGCGGATGAGGAATCCCACCGATCTCGACGAGCTCGTGGAGGCCATTGAGCTGGCGGAGGCCCGCCCAACACCGGGAGGTAGGGGAGCGAGCGCCGCCTTTTCCCCGAAGGGTGGTCCAGGAGCGACGCTCGCGGAGGAGGGCACCCAGCGACCCGTGAGCAGGCCTGCGGTTCCCGGCCCCCAGGACGAACCGATGCCCACCGAGCCGCCGCGCTCCCCAGGACGGATATGGCTAGCAGGCTGTTCAGTGCACGACCCGCCGCCTCAAGCATTGCTGGTCTCAAGTGCGGGTGGCGGAAGGAGAGGATTTACAACCGGCTCCCCACCCCACTCCCCATTTCGTTGTCCAAAACGGCCTGCTTTACTGTGTCGCGCAGCGAAGGGGGGAGAGAAAAGACGTTGCTGGTGGTACCGGGAAGCAAAGTCCAAACGGTGTTGGAACTCGCCCATGCCCACCCGATGGCTGGCCACCTCGGCGCTCAAAACACCGCGCAACGGATCCGGGATCGCTTCCACTGGCCAGGACTGGAGGGGGATGTCAAGCGGTACTGCCAAGCTTGCCCGACGTGCCAACGGACATCGCCACATACTCCTCCCCCCAGCCCGCTGATCCCGCTGCCTATCATAGAGGTGCCCTTCGAGCACATCGGGATGGACCTGGTAGGGCCGCTGCCGAAGTCCGCCCGGGGGCATGAACACATCCTGGTTATCCGTGGATTATGCCACCCGCTACCCAGAGGCCATTCCCCTCCGCAAAAGCCACCGCAAAGAACATCGCACAGGAGCTCTTCCTACTAAGTAGTCGGGTTGGCCTACCAGCGGAGATCTTGACCGACCAGGGCACTCCTTTCATGTCCCGGATCATGGCTGACCTCTGCAAGCTCCTCAAAGTCCGGCAGATCCGGACCAGCGTATACCATCCACCAAACGGATGGACTCGTGGAACGGTTTAACAAGACCCTGAAACAAATGCTGCGACGAGTCGTGGCCGAGGACCAACGCGACTGGGACCAAAATGATCCCGTATGTGCTGTTCGGGATCCGGGAGGTGCCCCAGGCTTCCACCGGCTTCACGCCCTTCGAGCTCCTCTTCGGGCCGCCAACCCCGAGGGCTTCTAGATGTCGCCCGGGAAGCTTGGGAGCAACAGCCGGCGGTAGGTCGGACCACCCTCGAGCACATCAAGGCCATGAGAGAGCGGATTGACAGGGTCATGCCATTGGTCCGGGAGCACATGTCCAAGGCCCAGCAAGACCAGCAGCGCCTCTTCAATCGGGCCGCCCAACCACGGGAGTTCCAGCCGGGAGACTACGTCATGGTTCTGGTCCCCACATCCGCCTGTAAATTCCTGGCACGCTGGCAGGGCCCATACACGGTCACCGAACGGGTAGGACCCGTCACCTATAAAGTGCGCCAACCAGGTCGCCGAAAAGAGGAGCAGCTCTATCATATAAATCTGTTGAAGCGCTGGGTGGGGACCGGACCCCAGCTCTCGGCCCTCGCCACCACCTCTCCCGTGGTTGTAGGCATGGATCCCAATCTCTCCGCGGCCCAGAAGACGGAACTGCAGCACCTGGTCGGTCAGTTCTCGGATGTGTTCTCCCCCCCCCTGCCAGGGCGGACGACCGTCATCCAGCACGAAGTCCGAACACCACCAGGAGTTATCGTCCGGCAGCGACCTATCGTGTCCCGGAGGCTCGGCGACACGCCATCGAGACAGAGGTACAGGAGATGTTGAAGTTGGGGGTAATTGAGCACCTCGCGGAGTCCCTGGTCCAGCCCCATCGTAATGGTCCCGAAGCCCGACGGCACCCTCCGGTTCTGCAACGACTTTTCCGCCGCCTAAATGAGGTCTCGGAATTTGATGGCTACCCCATGCCCCGAGTCGATGAGCTCCTGGACAGACTGGGAAGGGCCCGGTTCATATCGACTCTCGACCTCACCAAAGGTTATTGGCAAGTCCCTCTGTCTAAGGATGCCAAGCCCAAGACAGCCTTCTCAACCCCCAGTGGCCACTGGCAATACCGGGTCCTTCCCTTCGGCCTGCACGGGGCACCCCGCCACCTTCCAGAGGCTCATGGATGTCCTGCTGAGGCCCCATATGACCTACGCCGCGGCCTACATCGATGACGTGGTCATCCATTCCGAGACCTGGGGGAGCATTTAGAGGGGCTCCGGAGGGTGCTGCTGGAACTCCGCTCGCGAGCGGAGCTCACCGCCAACCCCCGGAAATGTCACCTGGCTCTCTCCGAAGCCAAGTACCTGGGCTTCTGCGTGGGTCGCGGCCTTATCCGGCCCCAGGAAAAGAAGGTGACAGCTATCCTCTCGGCACCGCGGGCCCACTACCAAGACCCAGGTGCGAGCCTTTTTGGGGTTGGCGGGGATACTACCGGTGTTTACAAAAAATATCCCTAACTTCTCCTCCTTAGCCTCTTCCCTGACAGATCTGACCAGGATCCGGGGCAACCCGAGAAGGTAGCCTGGAGTCCGGGAAGCGGAAGAGGCCTTCCAGCAGGTGAAAATCAGCCCTCACCACGGAGCCAGTCCTGCGAGCCCCCCGATTTTTACCTGCCCCTTCCTGTGTGCAAACCGACGCCTCAGACACCGGGTTAGGAGCCGTTCTCTCCCACGGTCCAGGACGGCGAGGAACACCCGGTGATCTATATTAGCCGGAAGCTGACCCCGACCCGAGACCGAACAACGGTATGCCGCCGTGGAGAAGGAAGCGTTGGCTGTCAAGTGGGCAGTCCTGGAGCTTCGTTATTACCTCCTCGGCCGCCGGTTCACCCTGTTGACCGATCATGCGCCACTGCAGTGGATGGCCCGCGCAAAGGACACCAATCCCAGGGTGACCCCGGTGGTTCTTTGCGCTCCAGGACTTCCACTTCAAACCGTACAACACCGGGCGGGGACAGCCAACGCCAACGCGGACGGCCTCTCCAGGATAGGGGCAGCTTTCGCAGGTCTGTCAGGCCTCCACTCCCCACCCTCCCCATATTTCCCCATTGTTCCGCAGGCGCAGGTCGACGCTTAGGGGGGGGGAGTGTGACGTGTGTCCCGAGCGCTCGTCACATCGTCGCCCTGGCAACACAGCGGAATCACCTGGCACTAGCTCGTCACGGGCTGAGCGGGTCCGCACCTGCAGCTCATGAAGAGGCGTCTACTTCAGCCGGGGAGGAAAGCAGTATGGTGAGCAATGTCTCCCCGACACAGAGCCTAACTCTCTTTCCTCCTCTGTCACAGAGAGCAGCGTGTGACCGTCAGCCCCCACCAGGAGAGCACGGCACGGGATCCACCACTCAAGACCCAGAGAGCACGAGGGAGTTGGAGCACTACGGAGAGCACCGTCTTCACTCAGAGCACTAAGTTATTAATAAATCCACCCTTCGGGATTTTTCTCGTCCCATCGGTTTGTCGTGTCGTTCCCTCACCCCGCCACACGATATAAAAAACTGGATGATGAGTAATTTTCTTACTGCTAAATTTCTGAAAAAAATTGCATACTTTGTTTATATAGGAGAACAAGTACTGAGCCCAGGCCATCAGGTCCCAACATGACAAGACACCAGGCCTACCCTACATCTCACTTATTTCCGAGTATGTATTTCAATGTGCTTTAATCATGTAGTTGACTTAAACGCCTATTAAAATGAGAATCCACAGGATGGTTTCAAAATCTGAATGTTTTCAGATACATACAGTACATAGAAACATACAAAGATATATTCTGATGTTTACAGAATTTTCCAAACTTGAATTTAGTTTTAATCCAACATAAGCCGATCTGAGGTTTATGTTGGTGGCTGGTAAACATACGTGATAGTTTCACCACAGGGTGTCAGTGCTCTAAACTTGTAAAAATGACGCTGCTTGTGTGTGTGTGAGATCTGATGAAAAAGATCAGAATTAACCCTTTATTTATCTGTATTAAATTTATTAATCACTATTCTGTGTCATTTTTTATTTACAATCATTTCACTTTATGTAATGCCAAAATAGGTTATTCAAAGTAGTAACACGGTAAGCTCACTACTGTTTAAAATGTATTAAATGTTTAACATTGTTAAATTTCTTTAAGGCAGTTACCCTACATTCATTCAGCAATTTTAAACACTTGAATAAGAGCATCAACACACACAAGCAATACTGCTTTTACAAAAATTAGCCATGATTTTACAACAGGGCCGTGCAGAGACCTTTGGAGGGGCAGGGGCTTCAAAGTATAAAAGGGGCACATGGAACATGGCTTTTTAATAGGGCTGTGCTCCTTGATGAACGTGTATCAAAACAGATGATCTGTATTGATATACAGCAGCAAATGCCATGACACAGTTTTGAAAAAGAAACACAGAGCAGAAAGACCATTTTAAGTTTAAAAATTTAATTTTTTTTCTTTGCACCTCTTATTTACTTTGGAATTAGAAACTGAATTATATTATTATTATTATTATTATTATTATTATTATTGAGTTTACAGGGTATGGTGGTTTTGCTGTTGTAAAAACTACTGTTGTTGTAGAAAAAAATATTTCTGTCTTATTTAAAATAGAACTCTGTTCTAATCCTGTTTTTTTTTTTTTTTACTTATATTGATAATAAAGTATAATTCAGAGAATGAGAAAATCAGTATAAGCCTATTTATCAGTGTTGTGGTAATTATTTTAATGCCACGTCTACGTTTTTTAAATAAATGCTGTAATAATAGTTCGAAGAAGAAAAGAATAGTTTTTAGTCAGATACATAAAAAGACAAGACCTCTCAAGGCCCTTTAAACTTTTCCCATCAAACAGCAAGAACAAAAAGACAATAGGCATCTTTGTTTAATTGCTTTGTGTTGAAAACCATTAGCTGCATTTTTTTATATTTAATAAATATTTTAATTTTAATAAGATGTAAATTCGTTCCCTGCATTTTTGGGGGGGGGGGGCAGGTGTATTCACCTAGAGGTTTCAGATTTAAATCTAGATATTTTTTCTTTTAAGAGACAGGTATCGATAGTCTTTGCATGACCTGACATTTTTATTTGTATCCAAAATGGGGAAATGTGAATATCCGGAGCTCTGAACACTCTCATGCAGTGCATGTTTCATTCATACTCAAAGCTAGAGGGCACTCTTGTGCAGAAATACCAAAACAGGCTCATAGAAGTAATGACTTATGACGTGAAGAGAAATCCCTAATATGGACAAATGCATCCGGCAATCGCTGTAGCTGAGCTGAATAAAAAGCAGAAATGTTACTGATGAAACGTGAAGACAAGACTGTGTTTTTGTACGTCTTCATTGTGTCTACCTGTCTTTAAGCGCGCATACAGTCGTGAGTTTCTGCTTGATGTCGGCAGAACCACGTTTTTAGAGTTAAACTCCGTGCACGCCGATCAGCTAACATGCTATCGAGCAGAAAGAGATCTTGTGGAGGGAGGTAAGACCCATGGTGGTGGGCTTTGTGTTTACATCAATGATACGTGGTGCCACGATGCTGTTGTGGTCTGCAAACACTGCTCACCCCTGGTGGAGTTTTATGAGTTTATGATTATTTAAGTGTCGGCCGTTCTATCTATCTATACAGCCATACTGCTCATTGCTGTGATACATCCCTCCCAGCTCCAACAACAACAACAGGAGCGAAGCACTAAATTAACTGTACCAGTACGTCAGTGAGCAGCAGACGCCCACCCTAGTGCTTTTTTCATCTCAGCTAGGGATTTCAACCACCCAGACTTGAAGAGTGTGTTCCCAAAAATACACCTACACATAGACTTTCCAACACGGCAAAACAACACTCTGGACTTTGTTTACACCACCCAGAGAGGAGCTTACAAGGCCCTACCCCTCCCCCACCCTTGGTTGCCTCAGACCACATCACTGTCATGCTAATGCCTGCATACAGACCGCTCGTAAAGTTCACAAACCGATACAAGTAGTGTGTCCAGAAGGGTTGTCAGAGGCTCTTCAAGACTGTATTACAACAACTGACTGGAATATGTTTTAAGCAGGCTGCCACATACAATAACACCACAGACCTCCAAGAGTACTCAGAGACTGTCACTGGCTACTTCACCAAGTGTATTGATGATTGTACAGTCACAAAGACCATCACTGTCCGGGCCAACCAGAAGCGTGGATGACAGGGGAGGTCTACAGACTCCTGAAGGCTCAGAACGCTGCATTCAGAGCTGGAGATGAGGTGGGCCTGAAGACAGCTAGGGCCAATCTGTCCCACGGCATCAGAAAGTCTAAAAGACAGTACTCCAGGAGGATAGCCCATCGTTTCAGCAACACACAGAGACACTCTGAGCCTGTGGCGGGGGATACAGATCATTAGGTAGTACAAGCCCCCACCGTGGACCTGTGACAACACCATCTCCCTGCTGAATGCTGAAATGCCTTCTTCGCTCAATTTGATGCACAAAACAGCACCACTGCACAGAAGACTCCACCTTCTCCCGAGCGACCAGTTGATGACACTGACCACGGACAGCATGAGGAGATCCGTCAGCAGGATCAATGCACGCAAAGCTCCGGGTCCTGACAACATTCCTGGGCGTGTACTGAGAGACTGTGCAGTTGAACTCACTGATGTCTTCACAGACATTTTCAACATCTCACTAAGTCAGGATGTTGTCCCCACAAGCTTCAAAGCTATCACCATCATTCCAGTCCTGAAGAAGCCATCTCCATCCTGCTTCAATGACTACTGTCCAGTTGCACTTACTCCGATTCTCATGAAGTGCTTTGAACGGCTAGTGATGCACCACATCAATTCAAGTCTGCCCCTCCCCCTTCCGCGCCTCCCTGGACCCCTTCCAGTTTGGATATTGGTCCAACCATTTGATTGATGATGCCATCACCCACCTCCCTCCACTCTACACTCACACATCTGGACAAAAAAGACTCATACATCAAAATGCTGTTCATAGACTTCAGTCCAGCATTCAAAACAATCATCCCTCAACAGCTCATCCACAAACTGGTCCAGCTGGGTGCAACACTTCGCTGTGCAACTGGCTGTTGGACTTTCTGACTAGAAGACCTCAGGCAGTACAGGTCGGCAGCAACACATTCAACACCATCACACTGAACACTGGGCCACCCCAAGGATGTGTGCTGAGCCCCCTCCTCTTCACTCTGCTGAACCACGACTGCACACCGTCACACAACTCCAAACTCTTCATTAAGTTTGCGGATGACACGACTGTGGTGGGTCTCATTAGCAATAGAGATGAGAAAACTACAGGAGCAAGGTGAGTCCCGCCTGGGCATGACACAACAAACCTCTCTCTCTGATGTGGAGAAGACGAAGGAGATTGTTGTTGACTTCAGGAGAGTGGTGCACATCAACATGCTCCTCTGACTGTCAATGGTGCGACTGTGGAGAGAGTAAGCAGTACCAAGTTCCTGGGTGTGCACATCACGAGGGACCTCTCCTGGACTGACAACACCGCACTTTCTTGGCACTGGCCAAGAAAGCACAGCAGCTTCTCTACTTCCTCCACAAACGAGAAGAGCCAGAGCCCCGGCCCCTATCATGTGCACCTTCTACAGAGGCATCATGAGAGCTGCATCACTGTGTGGTATGGCACCTGCAATGCGTCATGCCGCAAGTCACTTCATAGTGAGAGCAGCTGAGAAGATCGTTGGTGTCTCTCTCCCCTCCCTCCAGGACATTTATGGAACCTGTCTCTCCACCCGCAAAGCCCCCTGCATTGCAGGTGATCTCCCCCAGCTTTCCCAACACACAGCTTCTTTAGTCTGCTGCCATCAGGGAGAGGAGACTGCAGAGTCTTCATGCCAGGACCAGCAGACTGAAGGACAGCTTCATTCTTTAGGCAGTCAGGAAGCTGAACTCCCTCTTGACCTTGCCCCCTTTTGCCCCATGCACCACTGAACTCTGACCCTCAGAGCCCCTCCCCCAGCTCCCATATCCACAGGTCCTTCCTTCTCCCCCCTTCCACTAACACACTGTGACCTACACCAGTCACTTTGTGCAGCATTGGTCTGCTCACAACATCTCTGCTTTTATTCAGCTTCGCTACAATGATAGCCGGATGGTGTTTGTCCATATTAGGGACTTCTTGCACGTCATAACTTCTATGAGTCTATTTTGGACTTTTTTGCATGAGAGCGCGCTCTGGCTTTGAGTATGAATGAAACATGCACTGCAGGAGAGTGTTTCCATGCTCCTGATGTTCACATCATTTTGGATACAAATAAAACGTCAGGTCATGCAAAGACTATCAATACTGTCTCTTTGAATTTAAATCTAGATTTAAATCTAGAAACCTTTAATTATGCACACCTGCCCAAATAAAGTGCAGGGGATGAATTTACATTTTTTTTAAATTTAATTTTTTTTTAATTTATAAAATGTGGATATAGTTTTTTTATACAAAGAGATATATAAAAAGATGTTTTTTGTTTTTTTTTTGTTCTTGCTTTTTGATTGGGAAAAGTTTAAAAGGCATCAAGGGGTGTCGTCTTTTTATGTTATCTAACTTAAAACTATTCATACTTTGAACTATTATTATTACAGCATTTATTTAAAAAACATAGATTGCATTAAAATAATTATCACAACACTGATAAACAGGCTATTTTCTCATCCTCCGAATTATACTTATCACTCCTGTTTTTATTATCATTACAATTCAAAAAAATAATGATTTTAAAAATGAATAAATTCAGAACAGGATTATAATAGAATTCTATTTTAAATAAGACAGAAATATTTTTTCTACAACAACAACAACAACAGTAGTTTACCATACCCTGTAAACTCAATAATAATATTATTATTAATAATAATATAATTCAGTTTCTATTTCCAGAGTAATTAAGAGGTACAAAAAAAAAAAAAAAAAATTCTTGACTGTAAAATTGGAGTACCACAAGGGTCGATTCTTAGACCACTTTTGTTTAATTTATATATTAATGATCTGCATAGTTTGTCCAGAGGTCCAGGTTCAGATGTATGCAGATGATACAGTTGTTTATACTTATGCTAAGAAAAAAGAACAAGCTGCTATCAAACTTAATGCTACATGTCACTCTTGCCTTACTCTTAATGTGAGTAAAACTGTGAGAATGTACTTTTGATTAAGAGAGTTGATGAGCATTGTCTGGATATTTTAGTCCAAAGAAGAAGCAATAAATATTGTTGGGCATTTTAAATATTTGAGTATGATTGTGAATTCTAATTTCAATTTTAACAAACATATAAAAAAGGTTTCTAGAAGTGCTAGAGCAAGCTTGATGATGATCTTCAAAAATATTAGGCACCAATTACCTGTGGCTGCTGCTAAACTCTTTATGCATACAATGATACATTTATCTTATTATGCTGCAAGTTGGTCCCAAACAAGTATAACCATATTAAAATCATATATAACTATTTATAAATAAGCTGTGAAAAATTTTAGCTTAAAAGCCAAGGAGTTATCATTATTGCATTGTTAAAAATTATCAATTATTGACTTTTTTTTTTTTATGTTTGTTTGTTTGTTTTTTTAATTCTTTGTAGATGTGTTTGATGTATAAACTAATTTATGATCTTGCATCACCACATCAACATCAGTGTGTGACTTTCTGTAAGGAGAATATTAGGGAGACTAGATCATCAGTTAGAGGTGATTGTTCGGCTAAACTTTAGAAACACAAATCAGCTTTTTTTCAGTTAGAGCAACAGAAAGATGGAATTCAGTACCTGTTTAGATTAGAGAGTGTACAACATTCAGTATTTTTAAACCTACACTTAAAATATGGCTTAAGGAAAATCAAATATGCGATTGTCACACAACACAAGGAAGCCAGAAATAAGGAGACAGGAAGTCACAAAATGAGAGTCGTTAATAATCCAAATGGTGAACATAGACCACAGGAAGAGATTCGAGAACCGACAAGCGAAAACTGAAAGCACTTGGGCTTATAAACACAGGGTAATTTGGGAAACAGGTGCATGGAATAACCAATTAACCAGCACCCATATGGGACTCACAGCTGAAAATGACTTACCCAACTTAAAATTGTTCAGTGTGCTACACACACAATTTTGGTGTCTCTGAAAAGAAGTTGATAATGCTCAAAAAGATAAAAAGTTACTTACTTACTTAATAAAAAGTGCCTTGAAAAAAAAAAAAAAAGATATTTAAAATCTGAAGAACATACCATGAAAAATGAGATTCCTGCAACCCTTTTGTCTAACCCCCAATGCAGATATTTAGTAAAAAAAATATATTTCATCAAATGTATTGAATGGTTTCTACAAACTATTTTAGTCATTAAACATACCACTGCATAGTTTTTCAATTATAAAACAATAGACAATCTTTTTTGAGTAATAATTTGAGTAATAATAAGAAATAATGAATAATTAACTATGTATTCCAATTACAGTACATCCTGAGATTGATAGAAATACAGCATTTACACTGATAGACACTCAAACAGTTGGTAATCACGTTGATGGCCTTAATACAGATGGTAATTATACAGATGCACCATATATTCAGTAATCACACTCTATTCATATAGACCGCATTCACACTGATAGCTGTCTATCACACGCTGATTATCAGTCATAAAGATGGTAATCATGCAGATACAGCCACATTCACCACAAAACACATACATATGAAAAATGTTGAAGAGGGAAAAAAAAGAATTATTTGTGCAAAAAGACGATCGATAAGTTATGCCTCCATCAGATGACAGGTGCGTCACAACGCATGTCACGAGCCGTCAAGAGAGAGCGCCAGAATAAAAAAAAAAAAAAAAAAAAAATGATTTAAAATAAACAATAATCTGCTTATCTTTGACTTTTTTTAGTGGATGGACTCACTCTGTTTTTGTGACATGTATGCTACAAAAACATGCTGTTTTTTTTTTACTACCAAGACGCAGTTTTTTGGAGCATAAGCTTTTCCATAACTGATACAAACAATACTGTCCCCGAAGAAACGAGACGTTTAACAAAGGAATTACCATTCATATTACAACATTATTGCTTCGTTGGACTAATATTGCTTTATGAGATCATTCAGTGGACACGTTGACTTGATTGCAAATGATTGCTCAGATACTATTTAAACTGAACTGAGCTGAATGATGACATCACTGAATTCAATGATGAACTCCCTTTAAATGTCATTTTGCATTATTGACACTAGGGCTGGGCGATATATCGAATGCAATTGTCACGCGCATTTCGTCAGCAAAGCCGGTTCCCTGATTACCGCTAAATCGTCATCACCTGCTTTCAAATGGAGCGGCATTTAATAGACAGAGATGAATCGCCTTCGATAATGAACGCGATATTGCGTATTTGTCAGTGATCTACGGCTCTGTCTATTAAATGCCGCTCTATTGAAAGCAGGTGATGGCGATTTAGCGATAATCAGGGAACTGTCTTTACTGACGAAATGCGCGTGACAATCGCATGCGATATATCGCCCAGCCCTATTGTTTTCCTAATTAATGTTGTTCAGTTGCTTTGACACAATCTTTTTTTGTTTATAAATAAAGGTGACGTGACTTGACTTGACACATGTAACCCATGGTCCCCGAGAGGGAACGAGACGCTGCATCCTCTAGTGGACACTTTGGGAAATGCTGCCAGCATTACCGGTTTCTGAAGTACGAGTGAAAAAACACCAATTCTATCGGTCCCCATCGCCTGTAACGTCATAGGCGGGTGCCTGGAAGTATAAAAGGGCACCTGCTGAATAGATCACCAACTTAGTAGGACTGAAGGAGACATAAATAGGCAGGCCGAAGCATGGCGAGGTGACACAGCATCTCATTTCCTCTTGATGTGGTGTGTAACCTGAGATGTTCCCCAAGAGGGAACCAGACACTGCATTCTCTAGCAGACACTTTGGGGAATGAAATGCCAACTATGCCTTGCCGAGGTGCATGCCTGTCCACCTGGTGAGAAACTTTTCCTCAGAAAGCAACCTTTTCTTTACATATATACAAGTTATCTAATGAATTCCGGAACTTCAATCAATTCTGATTCTCAAAATCTCAAAAGGAGTGCAGGAGAGGCAGACAATTCTTTTAACAATATTAAGTTCCTCTTCTTTATATTGCTTGGCTCTTTGAGTTCCAGCTTTGAGTCAAATTAATTAGGCAGTCATATGCAGATGTATTTTGCCCATGTGACGTCACAAATCAGATTATTATTTTTTTGATTATTTTTACTTATTATATTATTGTCATAAGAGGGGACTAACGGAGATGTTGTTAGCACAGCACCACAGGATGTACGTTTTCTACAAATAAGGCACCAGTCAGGTCAGAGGGACCTTATCAAACTACAGATTACAACTACCGCATGCTCAGGATCAAGGTTAGTCATAATGGAGTTCGGCTGTGGTCAACAGCCTGGAGAGGGTTGGGCTCCATCAGCTGTAGTTCTGCCCAAGAGACATGACAGTCATATAAAAGTTTAAATATTTATTGTTGACAAAAATATTTCAAAGTTACATTTATTTATTTTATTTATTTATTTATTTACTTACCATAACTCAATATATTAAACCCTCATATGGAAAAAAAAAAAGCAAAATCTTTCATTGGGTTTACTCTTTTACAGCATTTATTATTGCAGACAATGTACAAGGACAATCTTATTAATCTGGGATTCCAGGCCAAAGTTTCTGATTTGCTGAATAGCACTGTTTTTGAAAAGTTCAGTTTCTGCAAAGGACATTTATTTCAGGATATTCTGAATAATATTCACCCTGCATAAAATTGAAAAAAAAAAAAATGTATGATTAAAAAATTAAACAAATAAGCATGTTACTATTACTGAATATTTGGCACAGATCTGTCTTTCGAATCTTAGACTGTGCTTAATTTAAATTATTACACATTTGACATGCTACAGTGCAACAAATTCTAAAGGCTATATTGTGTTCTTTATGCGATTTTGCAAATTATGCAATTTGGCAAACAAGTAAAGTAAAAATGTCCACGTGACCAAATAATCTGGAATGTGCACACATAAACCCAAGGAGCAATGTATAATTATGGTCAAGGGTGGGAGCCCATTGAATTCTGGGACAGCTAAAAATGCCCACTGAAAGAAAAAGAGTGATACACGTTAGTTTGGGATATGTTGATTTCATCTGTAGTGTTGCCATTTGACAGTAAAATGTATCAGTGTTGTTATATGTTGTTAAATGTTGTTACTATTGTATATTACTGGAATTAGTTTTTGAATAAACCTGTTTTTACTGATCATATATCAAGGCTAAAGTATTTTTTTTTTTTTTTTTTTTCTGTAATAATTTGCTGTTACAAAGTTATTCAAGTACAAAGGTACTTGCGAGAAATAACACATTGCTTCTCTACATGCAGCACAATTTATGATATTCAGATATAAACAATAGCACAATTGTATAGGAGGAGTAAAAGTATAATGTTTAATGCTTACAGTTGGGATTGTGATCAAATCCCTAGCCCTAAATATGGCCATTATTAAAAGCGACACTTGTAGGGATGTATCTATCACACAATGTAAATAAACATGAATATAAATTCTGGACAACAAAAGAAGTGTCTCATTAACGTGTAATCTTTAGTTACTTGGCACATTCCAAAGACACAGTCCCTCTGAAGAAACCTAACCAGTGCCCTTTTCTTCTCAAGAAAGCAATGTGATGACGTTTTGCACAGCAAGTCTTGAGTTCACAGAGTCCTGACCGCGAACCTTTTCAGTCATTCTATGCTTGCTGTTTAGTGTGAATAAGAAAAGTAATGATTAAATTTGTGTTTTAAATATGTGTGTATGTTTACCTAATTATTCAAATTTGTTAAAATGCAGAAATTGTTTGGAATAGATTACAGGTTTATATATATTATATATATATATATACACACACACAGTCTTTTAGAATTTGTTGCACTGTAGCATGTCAAATGTGTATAATTTAAATTAAGCACAGTCTAAGATTTGAAAGACAGATCTGTGCCAAATATACAGTAATAGTAACATGCTTATTTGTTTAATTTTTTAATCATACATTTTTTTTTCCATTTTATGCAGGGTGAATATTATTCAGAATATCCTGAAATAAATGTCCTTTGCAGAAACTGAACTTTTCAAAGACAGTGCTATTCAGCAATCAGAAACTTTGGCCTTGAATCCCAGATTAATAAGATTGTCCTTGCACATTGTCTGCAATAATAAAGTGCTGTAAAAGAGTTAACCCAATGAAAGGTTTTGTATTTTTTTTTTCTTCAATATGTGGGGTTAATATATTGAGTTATGGTAAATAAATAAATGTAACTTTGAAATATTTTTTGTCAACGATAAATATTTACACTTTCATATGAATGTCATTCATGTCTCTTGGGCAGAACTACAGCTGACAGAGCCCAACCCTCTCCAGGCTGTTGACCCACAGCCGAACTCAATATTAATGTTTATGACTTGCCTTGGTCCTGAGCATGCGGTAGTTGTAACCTGTAGTATCATAAAGTACATTTCTAAAACTATTTATATGTATTTGTCCCTATTTTGATAGCTAATTTCTGTATTCTTTATTATACATAAAGGATGTTTGCATGGTTTATCTCTGACATTTTTGTCTCTGTTCCTTTGTCTGTCTCTATTTGTGTCTCTGATTTTATGTCCCTCAACCTACGTCTCTTTCTCATACTCCCTTTTTTCTATTCCAAGGCCTTTGGAGTTTGCTCTACCAGCATGTCTAGGCAGATGATGTGTGTGTAGACTTGGACTGGCATGTCAAGACAGACACATGAACTGAGGCAGCATATTTTGCGTCGTTTTGGAGTCACACAAAACATGTAAATCTGAGTAGTTCCAGCCCTCTATTCTTGATCGAAAAAATATTCACATTTTAAGGACAACTTTCGAACATCCAAGTAGTCTGTCTGTATTTTGCCCTGTATTGCTAATATTGTCAACAGCTCCAACAACATTAGCAGTGACACGGGAACAAACTAACGAGGTAAGAAATCTTTTATAGTATGTGAAGTTTTAAAAACTTGCAGGAAAGGTGCGGACAATAAAGTGAGAGCGGCAAGCGAGAGAGGAGAGGAAAAGTATAAGTAAATGAATTCAAATTCTGCTTTTGTTTCTGGGGAAAAAAAGACTATCATAGAGATACTTAACACACACTTCTATCTACAGTCTTTTATATACAATGTAGGAAGCAGACATTGTTTTGAGAGGTATTTACTCTAATACTTAATATTTAACATTTGATATTGCTTCATAAAATGGTCATGATGCATTTAAAAAAAAAAAAAAAATTCTTCATTTGAGGAATGCTGTTTGTTATCTTTGTTAAGAATATAATTTGCTTCATGTTTCCACTCTGCTAGATTTCAGATAACCAATAAAAGAGACCCAATTCAGCTGCATATCAGTGTTTAGTTATTTTGACTGTTTGGGTATCTGCTTAACACAATAATTGATTTTGTTCTATTTCATGATATTGGTTAATCCTAAATAGAGCACCATGTCCAAATTTTTTATTAATTTATTTATTTTATATAAATACATGACACAAATACCCATACCAATTACCAGTTGTTTATAAAAATAAGGTGTATGATCAATTTTCTGTTGGTTGTTGGAAGCTGATTTAGGCTAACACTGATACGGTTGTTGATAGAGATTTCTGTTAAATATGCAGTTGTCTACATTGATGAGTGTTTGAGGGAAAGGAGGGTTAAGATCCTGAAGAAAACTGGATTACTAAAGAGGTTGCTCAAGGGCTTGAGCAAAGAGTTCATCACTCTCTAGATATGCAGCAAAATATCTATTATGATTTCTTTACCACAACATGCAATTTTACATAAGATATTACACGGTAAGCACCTGGCAAAGGATAAAATAGCAAAAGAAATGTTCAAACCTGTTCATAGGTTGACAGAGAATTTTCATTTGTGAGTGAATAATCCTTTAAACCCTCTGGAGTCTAAGGGTATTTTTTGGGGCCTGGAGAAGTTTTGTCATGCCCTGACATTTGTGCTTTTTTTTCAGTTTCTTATAAATATCTAAATGGCTAAAGTCTAATCTCACTGTAATCAGCACAAACTAGGCTATAATAATATGTGAGCAGCATGTATGTACATGATTGTGTTTTTGAGAAAAAAAAATGTTATGCGTGGTTAGTGAAAAACTAAAAATGTTAAATCACTTGAAAAAGGCAATAAAACACATACAGAACATTGGTTCCCAGGAATTTTGAGAACTGGAGCTTGTAGCCTTGAATTTTTTTTTTCTAAATGATGTGAAAATCATCTTGTTTACTCACTTACAGAAAACAATATATTGATTTAAATTTTCTAAGACACTTTTTGTTGGTAAAAGTCATATGCGAGTAGGCGTCAACTATCATGAATTCACACCTGAGAAGACAAAGGCCTGCATAATGAGCTGCATAATGAGCCATTCAGTCAGCTGTGTCACTGAGAGGGGTGAGTTACAAGAAAGAATGTGAGGACAAAATAAATCTATATAATTTTATGTTTGTAGTTTATTTAGAATATATTTAATTATCCCACAACAAATTTAATATTCACTTGTGAGTGCAGTTAAACAGTTTATTAGGAAAAATCAAAGCTGACTTTCAAACTGATTTTTTTTGCATCATTACTCCAGTCATACAATCCTTCAGAAATCCTTTTAAACAATCTTATTTTCTACAAAAAAACATGTATTGTTATTATTATCATTACTATTATTATTATTATTGTTATTATTATTATTATTAATGTTGAAAAGAGCTGAGAATTTTTTTTCAGGTTTTTTAGGGGGGATAAGTTGAAAGAACAGCAATGATTGTTACATTTGTTACAGTTACATTTATTGTTACATTTATATTATTTACATCAAGCTTTTGAATGGTATAGTAGTGTATATTGTTATTGAAACTTCATAATATTTCACTTGATTGTACATTTAGTCAGGAATTATAGTTTGGAAAAAGTCTTTGGAAAAAGTCTAACTAGTAAAATGTTTACACGTTATGTGAAAACTAGTACAAGTATATAAATAAATAAAAAGAGACTTACTCATGTTTATGATCTCTGCTGAATAAAGTGCTTCATTCTTTTTTCTGAGGAAATCCAAATCTCAAATCCTCAACCACATGACATCTTTTTTGGGGTGATTTATGTCTTATTCCTCTCATCGCGAAGCAAACAGTAAAATAATAAAAACTTGAAGAACAGTCTCGCTGCGTTGTCTTCTGTTGTGTGGGCGTATTCAAAAGCCGCGCGCTTCAGTGAAACATTTGAATCTCAAAAGCGCGCTCGGCGCGGGGGGCGTGGTCGCATTAGAAGATAATGAAGTGAGACGTGAAAAACGGACATCGCGTTGTTTTCATATGGATTACTTTATCACAGAATATTTGTTTTCAGCAGCACTTGTTTAGTTTAAAAGTAGACATGTCAGGCTTTCTATAGATATCTCTCTCATGTCTCTTCGTTGAGTATTCACTGAGTTACAGTTCATTTTAATGACGCATTTGTATCTGAAGATCAGCGCAGACAAAGGCTGCAGACAGCACTCCTTGTTTGTTATCTTTATTTTATAAGTGCACAAAGTTTTGTTGTTATTATGTCTGTATACAAAAAAAGTAGACCCTTTACAGATTCGATTGATGTATTGCACTTATCTGTACGATCAAAACTGAAAGTGTAATTTAAGTTCTTTTCGGGGTTATCAGGAGAAAATACCCCAAAACGCGTATACGCGTTTAATCGACTCCAGAGGGTTAAAATGCTTTATTCTATCCATGTCTAATGTTCAGAGAAGTAGTACAATAAGCTGTAATCTGGCTTTATACAACCTCACAGGTCAGTACACATAGGTTTTTATTACCATTTTGCCTGGAAAACTTTGTGTTTACTGTACAAGGTACTGAGTACAGTGATATAGCTTTTGAGAAAGAACTAATCATTGAATTTGCAAAAAGTGTGCCAGGATAGTGACATCAGAGGTATAATAGTTTGACATCCCTAAAGAGTGTGAATTGTGTCTCTCTGCTACTTTCAAAACATTATTCTGTTTCTTTGGTCTGACATGTCAATGTCTGTCTTAGCCAATGGTATGAGTTTGGGGTGGGACTCCCTATTTGCCTAAACAAAAGCAATAATTTCTGCAAACAAAAAGCTGAGAAAATCATGTTTTTTGTCAAAGGCTATATCCAGATCAGATTCAGAACGATGATCAAAACATAGATGGAGTAGATTGGTAACATTAGTCAGTTTTGATTTATATGCTGTTAAATATTTGATGATCATATTATTTTACATATCCATCTACTTTACAGTTATTATACATACCCTTGGTAAATATGATTAAAAAAAAAGATGAATATTAGGTTACTAAAGCAGTTCAGTTAAGGATGGTCTGTTTCACAGTCACTTTTTGATTGGCACATTTGACACATTAACTTATGTTATGCTGAACTTCCCACATTACGAATAAAGCATCTCTAAAGAGGTATGATGCTAAAGGTATGATGAAATATTTTTCCATGTTTAATGGGCTAGATAATTGGTCGTAGCTAGCTGATTATTTCACTGTATTGTTATTGTTTTTCAGTGGTTGCCATTATAACAGCTGTTAATAAAATTAAGCATCTGTTAAAAGGGTCTAAAATAAGTGCATTTATCGACCCTTCCCTTTCAAATGTCGGTCTCTAGCCCTTTCAGTATCGGTCTCTACATCATGTCTCTAGGTTCAGGTAAATACTGAAGCCTGATTGAATCACACTGTTGCCTTGCTTCTTTGATCTTGTTTGAGCATTCCTGTGAGACTGAAGATGTCCGGTGAGTATGACATTTTCTTTCAGCATGGGAAGGACCTGGTTGTCCTCACTATAACCCTCCGTATTCAGAATCAGAATCATAAAGAGCATTATTGCCAAGTACTGTATATTTTCTGTTTATAAAAATATTCACAATGTGTAAAAAGGCACAAGTGCTAGTTAGCATGAAATGTATATATATATATTTCATGTGCTTACACACATGGAATTTGTCTTGGTTTTTTTCAGTTGACCCGAAGACCCAACTGGCTGAGGTGCCGGAGCACAAGGTCCCTCTTCTCACACAACTGATCTTGAGACTGTGCTAGTATAAGCCTTTGTCGAGATAGTTGAGGATGTGTACACCCTGCTCTCTGAAGGGAACAAGAGCCGCCTCCACGACTTTCGTGAAGACATGGGGAGACAGGGACAGCCCAAAGGGTAGGACCTTGTACTGATATGCCCGTGGATGGACCGGCTCTATCGCATCCTTTGCCAGTAGGACTGCGATCTCTGCACACAAGACAGGACCATCAGCCGCCTCCACTGTTGTGAGGCGGATGCAGCTGAACTTGGGGGGATGCTAGGTGAACTGAATCGCATAGCCGAGGCTGATGGTCTGCAGCAGCCAGTGAGATGGACTGGGTAGCACTTGCCAGGCACGGTGTTAGTTTGGGAGAGAGTTCCCAAAGTGTGTGAAACTGTGTGTGCAGTGGGGCAGAGAGGTGTAACGCAGGGACCCAACTTGGGCGGCTTGTGAGCAGACCGGAGAGGGGTCTGAGTGTGTGATGCAATGATTACCTTGTTCCACAGGTTGGCAGTGGGTGATTGAGTAGGGCCTTTGTTGACGTTCTCAAACCGCCCACTGCTGCCGGCTGGCGAAGGATGAGTGAGGTCTGGTGTTGGGGCCTCTTGCTCTTTCCACTCACTGCCAGGTTTGACGGGGCCAGGACGGGTGGTGTAGCATGCATATGCCCAGCTCCATGGCACCAGAGGCTGGATGAGGTCATTACATGGTGACAGTGATGGTCACGATCACTGTCTCACGTGTCTGGGCATTAAACATGCTGAGGTGGCATTCGTGGATGAGTCATGTTCCCATTATGGGGAGATGACAACCTCAGAGCTGTGGCCATCTCTTGCTGGAGGCTACTGCGGATGCAATGCAGGGGCGGATGCAGGGGGCCACCCTTGGTGACGAGGTAGAGGCAGCAGCTGCCCGCCTGGGCAGGGTGTGTGCCTCAGTCTGCTTTTGTGCAGCCAAGAGCTGCTGGGCCAGGCTCTTAACCATATCACCGAAGAGGCCGGTCTGGGGCACAGGGGCATTAAGGAACCGAACTTGTTGGCATCCCTCATATCGACCAGACACAGCCAAGGATGGCGCTCCTGGACCACAAGTGTAGACATTGCACGACCCAGAGAACTCGTGGTGACCTTCGTTGCTCGGAGCGCGAGGTCAGTAGCGGTTCAGAGCTCTTTCAGAACTTCCGGATCGTGACCAACATCGTGCAGGTCCTTCAGTGCCTTGGCCTGATGAAAATAACACCATAGAGTGTAAAGTGGAGGCAGCTTCTACACAGGCTGTATAAGCATCGCTGGCCAGACGAGAACCTACAGACTCGGGAGGGGAGGCACAGTTTGCCCTGCAGTGTGGAGGCAGTATTAGGACTCAACTGCATTGCAACTGACTGCTCCACCGGGGGACCCCCATATACCCCCTAGCTGCACCACCGTCCGAGGGTGGTGAGGGAGAAGGAATCAGCAGATCGGTTTCCAACAGTAAAAGGTTCTGTCCATGACCTGGTGAGCTCCTCATGCACCTCCGGGAAGAAATGCACCGAGGCTGGGCACTGAGAACCAGTGCGAGCCAACCCGAGAAACCAATCGTCCAACCTCGAGGGGTCGGGACGCGGTAGAGATTCCCACTCAAGCCCTACAGTCTCGCCCTACCGGAGGGTGGCAGGGCAGCCGAATCTTCCTCTCCAGAGAGCTCTCCCTCCGATGCAATGATTGGCATCCGGTCGTCGGGAGGTGACCCAAAGGATACCACTGGTACGATCTTTGAAGAGGGCCCGGCCCATTCCTTCGGCAGCTCAACTGGTTGCAAAGCGCTAGAGGAGCGATGGTCCCCTGAAGGTTGGTTCCCTGAGGGGTTTGCCACCATTGTAATCCTCAAATCACCCGTGCTACTGCTGGAAATAACCCTTGCCTGGCAGCCACCAGGATGAGCACTAGATTGCGGAAGAGACAATGGAGCTCCGCCCCCACTTTTGTTGAGGAAATGGAGTCTGGCCCGCAGCTCTGAGATGGTCATCTTCCCGCAATGGGAACATGATTCATCCACAAATACCACCTCAGTGTGTTTAATGTCCAGACACGTGAGGCAGCGATCGTGACCATTAGCCGTCGCCAGGTAATGACCGCATCCAGAAATGCATGGGTGTAAGCACTTTTAGAGAAATTGCTTTTTCAGGGAAATGTTCTTTTAGTGCTGAGGTGCACAGAGGAATGGCCGGTTGCAGCACAACAGTGGGTAGTGCAGCCTGAAGTGTGCAACATACTCGACACAGGAACGACCATTGCTGAAGCGCCGTACCATCAGCACCAGAAGCTTCCAAGAGCGTGTTGAACTCGTAGCTCACTGAAGAGAGTTGGATGGAACAGAATGATGTTGTCGCTCAGCTCCAAAGCGAAAAGCTGGTATGCACTGGACCTGTTGCCTCTTTATGCTCACGCTGTGATCAGCTGCAGCTGAATGCAATAATTGCATGCCAATGTGCATTGGCTCATTTAGTTTACACTCTAAGTAGATTGGTCTCGCGAAGCGAGATCCCAATTTGTCGGTCACCGGACGTGATGTCGAGAGTGACCGACTGAAAGGGAACAATACACAATAGACAAAGAGAGAGTAAACAGTATATTGTATGTACAGATGTGCTATTGACAAATTATGGTTTAAAATATTTTTATTATTAGAAAATGTTAGCAGATAGTCACTTGTAAATACACTTTTATAAATACAAACATATATAAAACTATTTTAACAAATAAACATCCCACCCCCCCCCATCCAAATACTTGACCCATAGTGCTATCCAGTGGTAAAAGTAGGTACTGAAGGCATAATAAACCCATATTACTAGTCAGTCCAAGTTTGTAAAAAGGAAATAAAAGGGGACCCACATTTTTTCAAATAAACACAATCTTGTCTATTAGGGTATACCTGGTTCTTTCCAAATGTAGTGTACTCCCGTCAACTACTCTGTCAGCCACAATTTAAGAGTTGGAACTTCTTTTTTTCTTCCAAAACAAAAGGATAAGTTTTTTTGGCAGAGATTAACCCCATATGAAACAAACTGTTGTTGTAACCGTGTAAGTCTCAAAATTCTTCTGAAACTCCAAATATAATTAATATAGGATCTGGTTCAATAGGAAGTCCAATGGATCTGAAAAAAAACTTGGAATATTTTGTTCCAAAAACTCTGTAATTGGGAAACAAGACATAGCTATGAGACAGGCTGGGAATCTTAAAAACTGACATTTGTCACACAGTGGAGACACTTCTGGAAATATTTAATTTAATTTACACTTGGAATAATGAAGCCTGTGAAGCACTGAATGAGACAATGTCTGGCATTAATGGAACATCTGTGGACCAGTTCAAGACTCTGTTCCCAGATTTCATTAGGAATTTCTACTGCAAGTTCTTCTTCCCAGGTAGATTTAATGTTCTCCATAGATGGACTCTTCAGCTGTTCTAAACCCTTGTAGAGTAAGGAGATGGTACTTCCATCTCTAAGACATCTTTCCAGAAATGTGTCCAGGTACATGGGTGTAGCTGTGACATAATTATCAATATTACACTTCACAAAGTCTCTTATTTGAAGGTACCTAAAGAAGTGATTAGAAGGAATACTATATTTCTCACACAGCTGCTTAAGGGAAGCAAATTTTGCATTTATATATAAATCCCCTAGTTTCGTAACCCTGAATTTTTCCAAAATCTAACCATTGAAGGGCAGAAAGAGAGGGGTTGGCTGAGATAGAGAACAAAATGACATTTGGGGGTGAATTTGAAATGTGTCTTAACCGTTTTCCAAATACGAACAGAGTTATGAATAAACAGGGTTATGATTATAAAGTGGAACTAGCTATAGCCATTGGGTGATATAATGGAAAAGTATTGCATTACTAGAATATGGGAGACATTCCTCCTTTCCAACAAAAACCAACCAGTTCTCCTTCACTGGAGGTAAAAATCTATCCATGAAGTCAAGGCCCTCAGGTCTGCAGCCCATAATAATAAAGAAATTAGGTAGGGCAAGCCCTCCCTGTATTTTGGGTTAACACGAGTGAGTGGTGTGTGCTAGAAATCGTATGGGCTTTATCAGTTTCAGCCAAAGGGAACCAGAATAGAGTCCAGTTTTTTGAAAAAAAGATTTGGGCAGAATACAGGAATGTTCTGCACTATATACAAAAATTGCGGGAGAAATATCATCTTTAATTGCGTTTATCCTACCCACAAGAAGACATAGGAAGTGTTCTCCAGAAATTGATCATGGAGTTAAGGTTAGATAACAGGGGTTGAAATTGGCCTTAATACAGTTGGAAAACTTTTTTTGTCACCCCTGAATTCCTAGGTATGTAACTTGTTCTGAAGCCATTTTTAAAGGGCAAATGCTGCAGCCAAGAAGAATCTTTGATAGTAATTGCATCAACAAACAACTCTTGTCCCAATTAATTTTTATATCCTGCAACATGTAACCCTAGTAATGTTATCAGATTAAGAATATTTGGAATGGCTACTATTGGGATCAGAAATACAATAAAATTACATCGTCTGCATATAATGCTACTTTATTATCAGTACTTCTGGTTTAATAGCCTTTAACATCCAGTATGTGTTCTTACCAGCCTCAGCTAAAGGCTCAATCGCTAATGCAAACAAAAGTGGTGACAGTGAACATCCCTGTCCCCCCCCCCCTTGTACCTCTGTGTCAATCAAACTGAGAAGACATGTGTTTGCATTTGTGCAGAATTCTTGCACAAGGACTAGATTACAACAATTTTAATCCATGAAATTAAATTATCTCCGAGAGATAAAACTTTGTTCAATACAGCAAATAAGTACGGCCACTCCCTTTTGATAGAAGCCCTCTCTGGCATCCAGTGACTCAAATGGCTAGATCTTGCTGCCAGCCCTCTAGAAGAGTAAATTAGTGTTAAAAAGAGGCCTAAGATTAGAGAAAGAGTACAGTTTGGTATGAAGCCCTTTGATCTGGATGCCACTCAAATTTTAATTACGTGTTTAGCCTGCAATACTAAAGTTTTGCCAGAATTTTTAATTCTGTGTTTAGAGTGAAATGGTCTATAAGACAGAGTTTCTCTAGAGTACTCTGGGTACCTCTTTGTTTGGGGACTACAGTGGAATAAATTGCCTCGTTTTTAGAGAAAGACGGCAGAGGATGATCTATAAAATGCCTGTTTAGTAAACCCTATATAATAAGGTGCTCGTAATCAGTGCAGGCTTTATAAAATTCATTACAAAATCCATCTGGACCCGGAGTTTGATATCCTTTTTAGAGACTTTGTGTGTGTTATAGGTAAACGTATTCTTCGTAATAGTAATTTCCGCGCAATAACTCCTCAATTGGCTCTTGATTTAATGAAGGTAGATGTTGTTGGTCTAGAAACTGTGCCAAAGAACGTTAGGATCTAGATTTTACTGTAGACGAATACAGTGCTCATCAAAATATTATTGAAACCTACTATTTATATCGTCTAGAGGAAAGTAAGAAAATTCCCTGTGTCGATTATTTTGTATATTGCTCGTTCAATGCTTCTACGCGTTGTCGAGCTAAAAGTAAGCTAAAAGTTTTGAGGGTTATCACCAAATTCAAAGTTATTTTGTTTTACATCCTGAAAGGATTTTGAAATTCGAGCAGAGAATTTGATTCAATTAGATTTAAATGCACAGATTTTTTTTATTTATATTTTTCAATACATGGATGTTTGCATGCATTTTCCACATCTAATTCGCGAATTTAAACTTCTATTGCCTCTAATTTATTTTATTTCTCTTTCTCACAAAATGCTTGATATAAGAGATAATACAACCCCTAATGTATGCTTTAAATGTGTCCCATAACACCCCCCATGAAAATGTCCGGCTTGTCAATTTGAATTCAAAAAAGTTTTTTATGTCCTGGTTTTAAGTGATTAATACAGAACTTGTGTTTGTACGGTTTAAATGCGAATTAAGCCTTCCAATTTCTTTGTGGTTTCCTCCATATTATCTATTTTACTAGAAAGGTCACTGGACTGTGATGGATATAAAATAGGTATGCGATTTGGCTGTGCAAGCCTATGGCGGCAGAAGTTTACCACAAGAATGAAAATTTTAAAAACTCTATACGTGTATATAGATTATGAGCTTGAGAGTGAAAAGAGTATTTCCCTAGCTGTCGAATAGAGAATTCGCCACACATCAAACATTATTCGAATTAGTATATATATGAATTCAAAAATTTACTGGATGTTGGAACTAACTATTTTTTATGGAGTCGGATTTATCTAAAATGCGGGTCTAGTACACAATTAAAAATCCACACCTCCGATTTATGAGATTTGTATTCTTACATAGTTGGAGATTAGATCAAACACTTTGTGAAAAAAATCTGGGTTATAACAGTTGCGTGTCCATAAACATTGACTGACTGAATATCAGTGGCAATATTGAAAATACTTCCCCAACACCATATTATCATATCTCCCCTTCTTAATCTGAAATAGTCAAATTATGTTTAAATGTGGAACGCCTTCTACGGATAATGATATAGCTGGTCCTCTAGATTTAGCAGAGAAGTGGGACATGATAAATTTGTCCAATCAATTGCTTGCATCTCAATCAAACCTGGGCCAGAATGCGTTCTTAAATGGAGTCTATTGTAGAAACATGATATATTAAAACAGTGATTTTAAATAGGATAATATTTAACCCCCCTTTTAACTGGTTCATTACGACCTTTTTACTCTTCCAAGTGGAGAAATTCAAAGGCGCCATTTTGCATTAAACTTGTGTTACAGCATGAACTGTGATTACAACAGAAGCATCACTGGCTCTGTTACCGACAAGTTACCTACACACCGGTAGATGTTACCATGGAAACATTTAGCACTGGCCCACCACCCAACAAAACCATTTGATAACCCGAACATGTTTAGCTGTTACAGGGAAACAAGATGTACCGCAAAACTACCACGAAGTAAAATTTTACTTTACGAGACTTTGCAAAAGTCAACGGTGAGTCGGCTAAATGCTGAAACTTAAGCAAAACAGCAACGTCCGAGGTGTGTTGCGGCATTTTACTTATCTGGCACTGACTGTTCGATTGCAAATTTCCATGCATGGATTGGCGTCTGTAATCTTCTCTCCCTCACTGTATGTCACCCGTAACTTTGCTGGATACAGAATGCCAAGCAACACCAGGTTTATCCATGGGATCTTACTCTGGAATAAAGGCGCCGCCGGCTGTTTGACCACAGCCCACGGCACACCCGGGATTAGTCTCTTGAGAAGATTTGAATGGGCCCCCCCCAAGCGACCGTTTTAAAGGTTAGCTTTTCTCTGTGATGACACTTTGCGCATGATGTGGCTTGTAGGCCTTAGCCGCAGTTGTATTCCGAGTAAATGAATTGCCTTGGTGGAGTCACTGTCCTCAGGCCGAGGAGCGAACGGAAGAGCTTCGGATGCGCCCGAATCCAGGAAGGCAACTCATCCAATTTCCAAGCAACTCCATGAGCATGGGTTTAGATACAAAACTCCTCCAGAAACTTGACCGTTTTCATTTCTTTCTAGGAAGGTCAGTGATTCTTATATTTTGGCATCGTTGAGAACGGCTTCCCAGATGGATGTGCATTTTTCCGTTCATTCTGACACCTGCTTTCGGACCAGACTTTTAGCTTGAGGCTTGTTAACTTCGTAAACCGCTTCTGTTGAGGCCGTAGCATTCTTGTTCAAGGTACTTTCGAGAAGAGTTATATACGATGGTCGGTTTATGGGTTTAGCTGAATTTGCAATCAAACTTACCGCCTGTGCAATTTTCTTTTTCAAGCGTCGCCTACTCTTCCTTTTCCAACTGTCTTTATATATCAAGTTTTAAACCTTGCCCAGCTCCACTCGGAGAGATTCAGTTGCACAGCAAGTTACGGCGGTAGGGTGTTATTTTGCTGTTGAGCTGGCCTTCTTCCATTTAAGCCCACGGTCTCCGGCCGAAACTTTCTCCCTCAAGCGACATCCTTGCTTTCCTGGTTTCTTCGACTGCATTAAGAAACCGCGTAAGTACGTTGATGTTGAGCGTATGCAACTATAATAAAGGATTCTAGAGCACCTAACAGCTGTATGTTGTCTTGTTTTAATGGAAAGTTTAATGAAAATTAGTGCCCGGGAGCGTACAAAGCCTACGATCTTAATCATTCATCAACCAGGAAGTCCCCTGATATTTCACAAATTATGCAAGGGAATGTGTGGATAGATGTAAAGAGATATTTAAATCCAAAAACATACATATAAATATATAGAGTATAGATAGTTGGTTATTTCCACATGTTTTTGTGCACAGTGGCTAGAAACATTTACACTGTTCATGAGGGTAGATGGCCTAAGGAAAGAAGAAACTTGTTCCTGTGTCTGGCCCGTTCTGGTGCTCAGTGCTCTGTCGGTGCGACGAGCAGGAAACTCGCAAGGAGAAAGGAGACGGCAGCTTTGCAAAGTACAGTTTCAAAGAGAAAGGCCATTAGCACATCAGCAAGTCCCACAGAGCTGGGGGTCAGACAGATGTCGACACTTAATTTCAAAAAAAGAAGTTACTATGTCTGTTTTTGGCAAATGATAGCAATAATATGGATTAATTTGAAAATAAAAAAAAAAAAAAATAAAATAAAAAAAAAGAAAAAAAATAAAAAAAAACCCCAAAAAAAAAAAAAAAAAAAAGAAAAAAAAAGAAAAAAACCAAAAAAAAAAATAAAAAAAAAAAAAATTTAAATAAACAGATTAACTAACAAAAAAATCACAACAAATAAAAAAAAAATTATAAATTATGGTTGGATAAAAAATTAAAAAAATTATAAAAAAAAAATACAACAAAAAAACAAAAAAAAAAAAAAAACCAAAAAAAAACCCAAAAAAAAAAAAAATAGTACAGCACCCTTTAAATGTCAACCTGCTATCTTGACATACTTCCCACACTCTTTTCAAAAGTGGGCTTAACTGGTTAGAAGCAGAATCTTAGAGGAAATGGCCGATATGCCTCCACTTCTTTCTGGGACTTTCCGAAAACTCCCTGGAAAACTGCAGTTGTTAAGCCCCTTCTGAGAAAAGATCAATCTTATTAACAACTATTATTGAGCAACTTAAGGACCCACATGCTCCAAGTCTTCCTTTCATATGTAAAGATTATTTTTGAAGGTCGTTTTTAATCAGCGGGACAACGACTTAAAATTTCAATGGATATAGGACAATTTTTTCAATCCTGGTTTCTTCAAACCCGATTCACAGACACAGAGACCAGCACTCATTAAAGGGATTATTAATTATAAATGCATTAATATTCGGCACAATTCACAGTTTTTTCCTTCTGGAAAATTACAGTGCTGGTACTGCTAGGAGAACTTAGTCCTGCGTTTGACGCATGTCGATCATAACATACTTCGTAGAGCAAGAGATGGGGAAAAAAAACTGGGTCTGGCTTGTCTGGGATGGTACTCTCTCTAAAATGGCTCAGGTCATACTTAGAAGGCAGAGGTTATTATGTGAGTATAGGGAGGCATAAGGGGTCTACAGTGGGCGTCCATGGCCTGCAGAGCAGTCCCACAAGGCTCAATTCTTTGCACTGATTGATTTTTAAACTACTTTTACTCGTCTATAAATACACTCAACGGCCTAGGACCCAAATACATTGCATATATGATCACTGAATATAAGCCTAACAAGAACCCACTTCAGATGATCACTCAGAAAATACCAAGGGTTTACACAAAACAAGGGTTCCAACCTGCAGGTGGAATCAGCTTCCAGAGAGAGACCGCACGATGTGCTAAAAATCAAAGCAGACCTCAGCACCTGCTCTGCTGTATTGTGATTGCTGCTGTGCAAGCAAGCTCGATCAGCATGCCCCGTTCACAAAGCCACCTTCAGCGTCTGTGAGGAGCTGTTTCCAGCGCATGACCCTGCTGCCATTCTTTTGGCGAATTCAAAATGAGATTATTTCCCCGAAAAGATTCAAATTTCTAGAGCAAAGTTCTGTGACATTGTTTACTGGCAAATAGAGCCGTAGAGACAGTCCCTGCCAGCTCCAAGGCTGAGAGTCAGGCGCTACACAGCCGTTACTGCCTCATTCCCCAGAATGCTGCGGACCCATTCTCGCCCTCAGGCACCTGAATCACACCTTTAAGAGAGGGATGACTACTGTGGAAACAGATCCCTCTCCACAACTATACCCAGGGGACTGGTTTCTTCTCTCTGGACCTGAAAGGATGGTCCTTTCCATCATCCAGATAGCCCCCCCCCAAGAATTAGAATTAAGCTTTATTCACCAAGGGTGTGCAAACACACAAGGAATTTGTTGGAAATGGAGAACAAGAATTAATTACAAAACAACAGGTAATCATTTATGTGTTAGCTGTTTAAGATGGAGATGGCATGAGGGAAAAACTGGTTTTATTCCCTAGATGTTCTGGTGCACAGAGAGGGTCTGCCTGAGGGGGAGAAGTGCAAACAGGTTGTGGCCAGGGGTGAGAGGGGTCATCTGGCTATATAAGCAGACATTCTGGTATAGTATCCTCAGATTTATTCTCCTTCAAGCGTGCTGATGATCTTCTTTCCACATCACTACGAGACTCAAAGCCTTCGCCATCTTCAGCTTGATCAGCGCACTGATCATGAGCCAACTTTCAGCGATCCCATGCTGCCATCCGCAAATTCCAAAAGAGCTTATTTCCAAAACAGCTAATATCTAGAGCAAATTTCTGTGGCGTTGATACAAATACTCTAGCTTTCTACCTCATTGTGGCTCATGCAGGACATCCCTGCACACTGATGACGGGCACAGTGAGTGTGTTTCCCTGCTTGGGAAGGAAATGACTTGGTCTCATTCGGGGGTCTGAAGATGATCCCCTAGATCAGTGGTTCTCAACCACATTCCTGGAGGACCCCCATCACTGCACATTTTGCATGTCTCCTTTGTCTGAAACATCCATTTCAAGTGTGTGAGTCTCTACTAATGAGCAGGTGACATGAATCAGGTGTGTCTGATTAAGGAGACATGCAAAATGTGCAGTGTTGTGGGTCCTCCAGGAATCTGGTTGAGAACCACCTTGCCCTAGATGACAGCATGTCATTGGTGGCCTCAGATGCGAAGGGGATAGGATGGGCTCAACAAATGACCCCACCCTCCTTGCCAACAATGCTAGAGTTTGGATGGATGCAAAAATTTTCTGTGTCCTTTCTAAAGCAGTTGAGGAGCTCAGTTTAGAGAGGTCTACCCCAGAGGAGCCCATTTTCGCAGTCATCTAGATGAACGGTTCCTGCCGGTGCGCCGCCAGACCCCCTTTCCAACAAGCTGCTTTCATTCTTCCCAAAGTCCACAACGAGCTTATTTAATCGTGGTGCACCCCCTACGATGGCCTGCCCATGCACATGTCTGCTTCACCCAGCCCTCACCACAGTCGACGGAGCTGAAGAAAGGGTTACGAGAAGCTGCCCCCCCTCCCCTGGATGAGTTGGTGGCTGCGTAGCTCTCCCCACCCGCTGCCATTGGATGGAAATGCGAAGGTTGTTCATCCTTCTAAGCCCTGTAGGACCACGTCAGCCCTCACTGGAACAGCATACACCTCAACTGGCCAGGCGGATTCTGCATTACACACCATGGCCATCCCACAGGTCTTTCAAGCCAAACTCCTCCGCTCCATTGATGTATCTGGACCCGACTGAGCCATCTTTAAAGAGCTGCACAGTATGACCGACCTGGCCCTTCACGCTACAAGGGTGGACGGCTCAGGGATATCGCCAGGTCAATGGCCAGCTTAGTGGTGCTGGGGCACCATTTGTGGTTAAACCTGACGGAGATTAAGGAAGTAGACAAGACCCTTTTCCTTGACTCCCTGGTTTCCACCTTTGGTCTTTTGGACCTGCCATCAATGGCTTCACAGAAGCAGTGCAACATTTCCTGCCCAGCGTTCCCAGTTCTGCAGCTGCTTCTAGTCACCCCAGGCCCTGCGCCGACTCAGCAGCCCCGAAGCCTGTGCCTTCAACTGCTCAGCCTACTCCACAGCCTGAGCCTTGACAGAATGCTCCTGCTCTGCAAAGCGACATCCCTTCCCAAAGGGTCAGGGACCCTGGCCCAAAATATCATTCAACCCCTATGCCCCATGGGCGAAGCCTGGCAGGCCATCCCCGGAGTGTCAAAATGCGTTGTGGGGATAATAAATTGAGGTTACTCAATTCGCTATCGAAGACCCCTGTGCTTCAGCGGCATGTTTCCCACCTCAGCAGGGAGCAAGAATGCTCATGTCCTACATTCCGAGGTGATTAGTTTTACGAGTTTTACTGTCAAAAGTAGCCGTAGAGAGAGGTGTTCTGCCAGCTCAGAGCAAGACAGGCTTCTACAGCCGTTACTTCCGATCTACGGTCTCTTCCTCAAGAAGGAAGGTGGCCTCTGACCTATTTTGACCTGAATCACACCGTTATGAAACGGTCTTTCAGGATGACCACTTTGAAGCAGATCCTCTTGCAAATATGCCCAGGGGACTGGTTCTTTCTCTCTAGACCCTCGACTAGATGCTCACTTCTCACATTCAGATAGCCCCTCATCAGAATCAGAACTAGCTTTTTATTCGCCAAGTGTGTGCAAACACAAAAGGATTTTTTTTTTTTTTATGTTGTGGTCTTGGTGGTTTTGATACATACATACATACATACAGACATGAGAAACAGAAAGGACAATTAAAAAAAAATAAGTAAGATTAAAGAAAAAAAAATAAAAGAATAATAAGGTGTGGTAAAATCTGAACAGAATATTTATATACAGATTTGTGCAATATTTACTGTAAAGTTGTATAAAAAAAAAATATGCATATGAATTTACATAATACTTGAAAAGACAGGCAATTGCTGGAAATGTAAAAATTAATTACAGAAAACATGTAATCATTTCTGTTATAGCTGGGGGAAAAAAAGTTTTTATGCCTAGATGTTCTAGTGCACAGAGATCTGTATGCGTCTGCCTAAAGGTAAGAAGTGCAAACAGGTTGTAGCCGGGGTGAGAGGGGCCTGTGATGATGTTACCTGCCCATTTCTTCACTCTGGAGTTGTGAAACGGTCCTGAAGGTTGGGCAGGTGCATACCAATTATCCTTTCAGCTGTCCTGACAGTCAGTTGCAGTCTTCTTATATCTGATTTGCTGGCTGACCCAAACCAGACAGTTATAGAAGAGCACAGAAATAATAACAGCTTAATAACAGCTGAGTAAAACGGTGTCATCTGTGCCTGTTGCAGGTTTGAACTTTTTTCAGCTAGCGAAGGGAGGTACCACCTCTGCTGGACAGTTATCATATGATCCTCAACAGTGGTAACAATAATTATTCATGCTGCAGTGTATGATGGGAGTTTTTACTATGATGTTACCCAAGCATGCGCTGCAGCATGAAAACATTTGTTGATTATTACCATTGTTGAGATTCATATGCAGATTCTTGATGTCTTTAAGTAATACAGGACTTCAAATCTTTATATGCATTACATAGATTTAAAATTTGCTATGTCTATTAGAGCAACACTTGCTTGCATGTTGTAGTTTCACAGGGTTGTTCATCCAAAACCTAAACATACATATACATAAAAAAAGTCATTTACACAATCAGGGGAGCACACAGGGGACTATCTTATCATATACAAAACAGCTAATATCTATAGGGTCAACGATGTAAAAGGGGTCAATTTGATTATTATGAGCAGATACTATTTAAACTGAACTGAGCTGCATGATGACATCACTGACTAACTGCCTTTAACTGTCATTTTGCATTATTGACACACTGCTTTCCTAATTGATGTTGTTCAGTTGCTTTGATGCAATCTTTTTGTTTAAAAGCGCTATATAAATAAAGATGACTTGACTTGACTTGGACTATTATAAGGGAACATGGTTCAATCTGTTTATATTGTATTGTTTTGATAAATGAAATGATTTTTTTCTTTTAAAAATGATCTGTTTTTATTCTGTTTATTTATGATTCAAGGAATATCTTGTTTAATGATATACTGAAGAGTAATATACTAATGGGGAGTGTTGAGGCAATACATTTATTTATTTATTTTTGCACCAAAAATTACAATCTGTTATGTCTTTTAGGCAAGCATTTAGCTAAACTTTATCAGCCATCATTTACACACCCTTGTTACATTAGTCCAATGCCAATAAAGATACTAAATGATTAGTAATCATTTATAAACATTTACAAATGATGAATAGTTTCAACTTTAGAATGACTACTGCAAAAACATGAACAGAGGATTAATAAATCATTAGTTAAGATGTGTGAATAGGGTAAATTCTTTCGGGACGCGTGATTGCCATTGAGAGATGACTGCTCATAAATGTATTAATGATTAGTTAACATTGATGATAAACATTTTGCAAATTATGAATAGTTTTCACTTTAGATTGGGTACTGCAAAAACATGAACAAATAATTAATAGATTATTTGTTAAGATGTGTAAATAGAGGTCTACATTTGTAAGCATTTCAATTTACATTAAATGGAATATGTGAAGTTCAATTTATCTGCCATGTAAGGGCTTTGAGAATTTATTGAGCGTTCCCCCCTGATCAGGTGTTGTAACAAATCTTTTTATGCTTCAGAGTCCAAACCTAAACCGCATACGGTCACGAAGCAGCGACTATCCCGAAGGATCGTTGATGCGATTACCACTAGCCTACTTCTCCCTTGGGCCCTGCTAATGCTCCATCAGAGGTTTGAGCGCACCAAATACAGCGCATGGTCCAATGACTCCATTGTCCCATTGCAGAAAGAAATCTGTTGCGGCCTCGCCAGCCAGTCTTTGCCAGGTTAACAATAGGGGGGGACATCCCGGCCTTGCAGGCTCAGTTCCTTTCTACATAGTAAGTGGGCCTCTCAGAGCTAGACCCACTGGAAAACCTATTTTCTAACATGGCGGAATCCCGTACTGTTAATGAAAAAGAAATGTGCTATATATTATTCATATTCAACAGTGTTTGTGTGAAAAATTATTAATGCGCAAGCATGACAGGGAGGCGCCCTATCCCTTTGATCACTTGATTTTTTTTAATCCTGAAATTGAAATAACTTAAAATTAGGGTGCCTCCCAACATGAGAAAATATCTACAGAAAGCTTTAAAAAGAAGCATTAGTAATCTGTAAAGTTTGCAATTTCTTAAGCACGTACAGTATACTGTGGAGATGAGAGTCAGCCTTGTGAATTTCATCTTGCAGCCGACAGAAAATCTTTGTTTATTAATAAATAATTAAAATGTTTAATTTTTCACAATTTTAGGTACTTCTGCCTGCGCTTTGTAGGAAGGAAACTTAATGCATGTGCTTGAGCGTGTAATTATATTAAGGTCATTAGGATTAATAGATGTTAATTTAAAAACGTTGCGATTAGTTGAATAATGACTAAAGGACCGACTACAAAGTAACTAGAAAAATCTTATTGGGGGACAGACCTAATAACATACCTCTAGCATCTCTGTTAAAGTTTTTTTAAAAAAAAAAGCATTTTATATCACGTTTGCATAAGTTCTGAGAAAATTTTTTGTGAATCCTGGCCCAGGTTTTTGAATACGACATGTCATATCAATAACGAATTGCCCAGTAATTAAACTAAAACATAATTAGGCTAACTGTACATTGATGTCTCGGGACAGTTTTCTTATTACCACAATATTTTTACATTTGTATTGCCAGACAACTGCAGTGTTGCCGTGAACAGTTAAAACTGAAAAAATAAGTAGCTACAAAGCAACAAAATACATTAAGAACAAATGTTTTGTCCTCTGAAAGATGCCTGTCTCAGTTCTGCAGTTTGTCTCTCTCTCTCAGAGACGCCTATTCTCTTCCTGAGAAAAAAAAAAAAAAAAAAACCATCTTTTATATTGTAAATGTATCCTAATACTCTGGCCATGCAGTTACCACAAAAAAATGCCAAAGCCAAACCACAGCGAGGGCATTTGTCCTGCTTTGAAACCTAAACCTGCTCTGAAGAGGTTTGAAAACCCTCATAAGACAATGTCCATAAAAAAAATGTGCGAGCACAAAGGTTGTTTTTTTTTTTTTTTTGGGGAAGGGGGGTCGTCTTTTTCTAAGAAATAAATTTTCAAGATGCAATGAAGAAAAAAAAAAAAAAAATGGATAAAAACATACATGACATTGGTAAAAAAATTAACAACTTTAGCCTAGATTGAAGCCCCAGACTCTGTTGGTACGTATGCTATAATGTATGTTAATGTATATTTCTTAACCCACAGTTAACACATTGTTTTAACAATTAATCAATTAAATTAGTTTTCGTTTGATGATTATATATTTTAGAAACACGCTAAAAATAAATTCTACGTTTTTTTAAGAAGAAAAAAAAAAAAGTGTGGATAAGTCAAATTTTTTTATTACGTTCAGAAATAACTAACGGCAGGCCTTAATAATGTTTTAATGCTACCAACAGGAATATTTTTTAGCTCCCCTAACACTTTACAAAAAACTCCTTTAAATGTAACTATCAGAACAAGAACAAGAATTTAAAAATATATAATTCTAATGGATAAATACAATTGCAGTAATAATAATAATATAGGCCTAGCCTATAAAAATAAAAATAAAAATAATAGTAAATAATTTAAAGCGAAACATAAGGGTAAGGTTGGGCTACTCTCTCTTTACGGGGAAAAAAATTCAAACGTGCCATATTCGTGAGTTGCCCATTTGAAGCTTAACTATATTATTAGATAAAATAGGCTTGTGTTCACGTGTGTTTAGTATCGACGGAAAAAAAAATCATAATTAGCAAAAAAACAAATATGCCAAAGTGGGCGCTACTCTCACCTTTTTAAAAGATCTGTTTCCAGTGAATATTGCGCGGAGGCCCACACTAAAAACAGCTGAAACGATAACAAATTTTTGGTACACAAAAAGGCATATTCAAAATTTGCAAATGTTGCAGTTTGAAAAACCAAGAAAATACAGAGTTAATAAAATTTTTTTCAAAATGGGGACCATTTCTTTCGCTCTGCAAATAAACCAAGGCTTTATTTTTTATTATTTATTTTTTTCTACCAAAATGAACCGAAATGACAACATTAGCTTTTAACCGAGTGTGGTTTTATATATATATATATATATCAGTATATTATATGGGCCCTTAGTAATGACTTTAAAAATAACAAAAAGCATATGGGCCCTTTTGTGAAAAGGCTTTTTTTTAATTTTTGATGAGAAAAATGACCAAAGACTATCCCATTTTAAATTAAACTCACTTAATTTTCTATTTAATTAAAATTTATTGTTGTTTTATTTCATCCTTTCTCTCCTTTTACAAACCAAATTTTAAAATTTAGGCAAGTCAGTTTGCAATCGTCCCTTTGCGCCACCGGCGGCAGTTTCGCAAAGTTTTTAACATGGGGCGGCAGTAACGCGGTGGTTTTCCCCCTTTTGGGTTTTGCCAACTACGTATATTTTAAAATTACACTTTCACTCAGAAAAAAGGATGAAAAAGTGTTTTCGAGAAAATAGTTCAATTGTCCAAAATGTTAACGATTATGGCAAAAACAAAACTAAGGTTTATCAAAAGGGAAAAAATTTTAATTTTGAACAGTGCAACTACAAGCTGATTACAGGGGACGTGATATTATAGGCACCCTCTCAAGTCCTGTCAAAAGATGCTGATGCACGACCCGGACTATGCTTCCTTTAATTCCCACAGAGGTCTATCCCCCAACAGATCTCACCTCGGATAACCCTGGACTAATTTCCAGCCGCCATTTAATAACCCACCCCATGCACCTAAACCCAAATTACACACACCAGCTAAAACAAAAAACACTTTATAAGCTTTGGCTTCCTCTCTAAAACGGGATTTCTGCGTTTAGCACTCTTCTGTGTTAGTACTGTACCAAGCCATTCCGTTTTTTGGTTTTCGTCTAGCCTCTAGTATTTTTCTGTGTTTGTCCTCTCCAAGTGATAGCTGCGAACGGACCAGTTTTATTTTTCATATTTTGCTCAGTTTTTCCAATTTTCAAGTTTGTCTTGGTTTTAGTTACAAGTCTAGCATAATCTTGCTTTCCTATTTTCTCGGGGTTTTTATTTTTTGCCTATGTTTTCGGGTTAACCCTTCTGGGCCCTTTGGACCGTTTTTACCCTCGCTGGGCCTTTTTCCTGGTTTTTTGGATTACCCCTCTTTTCAAGCCCCTGGATATTGTTTATGTCGAAGACCCCGCTTGCCCTGGACTACTCTTGTTTTTGCCCGTACCCTATCTGTTTTTCCAATGTTCGACCCCCCTGTGTTTTTTGACCACGTTGTTATAAAGCTTGCACATGGATCCCACGCCCTGTCTTATCGGGTTTGTTACAGAATACTCGGACACACAAGGGTCCAGCAGCGTTTAGATAACATGGCTAGGGGATGGACACTACAAAATACTTCCCATTAAGCAAGGCCCCCCATCACTGGAGAACCCTATTAAGGTTTTTTATCACGACATTCGATTTACCGGGCATTTTTTGGGTTGAGATTTTTGTGATGGTAAAATCAACCTCTTCGATCTAGATTGGTGAGGGGCCCCTCTCACTCTAACGTTTTGGACTATGTTTGTTGGGTTGTTCTCATTTCTGTGGGGGCGCAAAGTCCCCCGTGATTCTCCCGAGGGGCGGGGATCGTAGAACCCCTTGGGGTAAGGCACTCACTGCGTGTTCTCCAAGCAATGGCCTCGCTGCAGTTTTTCCAGAGGTGGCGGCACATGCTGCAGAACCTTCCAAACAGTTGGCGGGGCTTGCTTCAGCTCTTGTTATGGTTGTGGGTGCCAGCAAGTTCTCTCAGCTGTTGTGTGTGCGGTTCAAGAGGACTGTTACTGCTGTAGAGGCCTCCAGACGGTGGCGGGAAAATGCTGCAAAACCTACGGAGGTGGCAGTAGTATCCACTCATGAACCTTCATCGTCCTGTCACAGCTATGGAGGACACCCATGAAGCCCTCGTCCCTGTCCTATAAACGGCTCTATGGAGGCCAACTTGTGAACACTTTGCCTTGCTTTGAACTGGCCCAATGAGGGCCATCTCCGAACTCTCGTCTGGTGTCTGAATCAGCCTTGGATTGTCTGTCTGGATGCTGATTTTGACTTTGCCAATCTGTCTGAATCAGGAACTGTCGTATGTCAAGGATCAACTTATGAGTCAGTTTTGAATAGCTGTCGTTCATTTTCACTAAAGTGTTCAAGACTCCACTTTTGTTTCTGGCACTGGGAATGGTTTTACGACAAGTCCAATAGGCCAGCTATCATTGATGCTTGGACTTTTTCTCAAAAGCATGGACATCACCCAACTTTAACATTTGTTTGTGCATCAGGACACTTTTTACGTGTTCTGCAGTGTCGACAATATTCCCTTCGCCATCTTTTCCAAAGGGGGCGAGCCCAAGACACTGCACTTGTTTACAACTCGCCTTGCTCCCTGTGCTTTGGAAGGGACAGCATCCGTGGGCTGTGCGCATGACTTCACGTCTCCTCAAGGACTGTTGCCAAGATAGAAGGGATGCCGTTTATATTGTCAAAGGCCATGCTGTGAGTGAGATTAGAACCTTATTTATACCGAACGAGCACCCCCCTCAAACCCAAACAAGCATATGGTGTCTGTGCCATGGTACTAAAAGGCCTCACATTTCTGATTGCCATAACGAATTACAGCCAGCTCCAGCTAGCCAACCCACGGAACTTCTGTCTGATCCAAACATGTGAGGCGGAATAGTGTAGCATGTTAGTAGAGCGATGTCACAGCAATACACCACAAGTTAACTAAAATATCTAGCAACTCCATGAGTCTCGCCCAGGATACCCCCATGTGTGAACGCATGGGGTTGGATTTTGGAAATTCACGTGGCCCATCCTGTGTATTTGAGGGTAGGGCATTTAAGCCAGAGGTATTTCACGTTGATGTTTCAACTCGTTGCAGGCACCTAACAAAGTCTGTACCTCTATCAGGATCACAGTAATTTTGCTGGGCCACGGATTAGAGGAAAAATGTCGCAATGCATTGTATAAAACTTGATGTAGACATAGACTCACTTACGACGTGTGACCACACTCCATGGGCCAAAACACATCAACGCCAACGTTAGTGAAGGGTGGTCCAGTTCGTACCACTCTGTCTGCAGGAAAAATTGCTATCCTCTGAGTATGGGCATGTTCCTCGTAGCTTGCGGCAGATAACACACAGTTGTGAATGATGTTGGAAACAAGAGGTTTGAGGTAGGATCCAAAATCCAGCAGCTTCGGATGCCCATCAGTGAAATGGCGTCCTTGGGTGCTATTTGGCTTGTGATAGTGGTGCTTACCGGCGGGTGGAATATGGGTTTGCGTGGATAATGAGAGATGCTTGTCGCTTGAGACAAAGTTGAAGAAGATATGTGACCTCCTACCTCAGCAAACCTCATCAATTACTGGGATTTTTAGTTTTTTGAGGAGGCTTCGATTGTTGGAAGGAAACACCCATTTTTAAGGTGAATCTCAACTCTTCCAATATGTTTCATGGTTGCACACAGCATATGATGTTTGTGCTTGGCTTGTGTCAAACTCAACTTGCGTTACAGGATTTGTCGCAGTGATGCCACCCTTTGCAATGCGTGTCATATGTTTTACCAAAGTACGATCTTTGCAATGTGGATTAGTTGAGCTATCGACTTACAATGGCTTTGTCAAGCTAGAGAACCTCTCAAATATACAAGTACTTAACTGAGCTACAGAAATTTTGTTGCAAGAATGATTATGTCAGGTTGAATTTCAGGACGCAGGTTCCACCAATTCGAAGGGTCTCTGTCCCATTCTTGGGCATCTCTCTGGAGTTAGAAATTGTGGTCCAGAAAACCAACATGTGTCTGTTGCAAATTCTGTGCTGATATAGCTTTGGTAGCAAGGTCTGCTGGGTTGTTGTTGGTCTTCACGTAATACCCACTGGATCATTATGTGTCGACTTCCTTATCCGAGCTACCCTATTTGCTATGTTTACATAGAACTCTTTCTGATTGTTATGGATATATCTCAACACTATCCTGCTGTCTGGGAAGTACCTGACTGAATCTATTTCCTCATCAATCTCATCCTCTGATCATTGCGTACATTTCTACTGCTAGCACATGCGGCATAATTCTAAATGAGGAATTGTGTTGTGAGCGGACGAGGCTGCTAATTTTGCTTTCCCCATGACAAAACCCAACTTGGTCATGTTATATGTACTGTACCCCCCACCCGTTTTCCCTAAGAAGATAAGCTAATGCCCTATTGCGGACCTGTGGAGGGACATCTTGTAGGAAGAAGCCCACCGTTCTCTTCCTTTGTGTGGCAGACAGCGAAAACAGGTAAAACCCCCCCATATGGGACTATAATCTGCAGTTGTTCCAGTGTGTTAGGGAACATCTCCATTTATTCAAACTCTGCTGTGTCTTTCACACCTACATGACACCCAAGTCAGTCAGCTGATGAAACTTTCGTGAAACCAAGAGCGCCCCCAATGGGCGTCAATCTAAACTTACACATTTATTGAAAAGTAAAAAAGTGTCTATGTTAAAAGCATCATTGGAATCATTGAAAATGTAAAACTGTTTCAGTGGCTTGATATGAACGTTACCTCGTTAGTGAAAACATATTCTGTGAAGCATTCATTCCACTGTGTGTTGTTGTTGTTGTTTTTAATGTATTTTAGAATTGTTCAGCACATCTTAGTAGGGTAATAGGTTGCATGAAACGTGTTTTTATAGCACTTTTCTACTATCCACTATATCCAACTGTTAAAGCATCATGGAAGCCTTGAAATTTTCACAAATTGTCTGTGGATTTGGGCAAAAAAGATAAAACTTTGTATATCAACCATGGAAAACTAGCCCTGTTTATATAGGTTGTATAACCCTTACTTTGGATTTTCTAACACCTAATAAAGTTCATGGTTTATGGCAAACATCCATTCAATTACTGTTAAATCTTTTTAATTATTGGCTACAAATTCTTACAAATTTACCCATAAACCAATGGAAATGTCTAGGGTAATCTGCATATCTTTGGCGTTTTGAACAGTGGAATTTAAACTTGATGGTGGAAATTTTCCTGTCTTTGTGAGGGCTGCCCCCAATAGATAAACTTGCAGCATGTGGGGCTGATTGACTCCTGGACTTGGGAAGGTCAGGGGTCTGTTTTAAGTCAGGTCAGCAAAATAAATAAATAAATTAATAAATAGATTAGATAAATAATAACAGTGACGTGGACATTACAGCCAAGTATGGTGACCCATGTGACTCAGAATTTCATGCTCTGCATTTGACCCATCCCAAAAGTGCACACACACAGCAGTGAACACACACACCCGATAGGCAAGGTGGGCAGCATTTATTGCTGCGGCGCCCAGGGAGCAGTGGCGGGTTTCGGTGCCTGCTCAAGGGGCACCTCAGTTGTGGTATTGCCGGACCGAGACTCGAACCCTACAACCTTAGGGTTAGGGAGTCAAAACTCTCCTAACCACTAGGCCACGACTAGTAGGCTTAACAACTAATTAACCCATAAAATGATGATAGTAATAATAGTAATAATAATTAATAGCATAGTACAAAAACACACTCCAACTGGAAAATAACAATAATAATCTCAGAGAGTAAACACTAGTGGAAAATTCATATTCATATTCTGAAGCACTTCTTCCACTGCCTTGTGTTGTGTTGTTGTTGTGTGTTGTTGTTTTTTTTAAACATATTTGCCTGCACATATTAACCCCAAGGGTTCCTCAGAAATCACCAAAGTAGTGGAGGGAGATGCAGGAACTGGATCCGGCGCGGACGGCCGTGTGTGAACTGTGCGCTTTTCGTGCTTCAGGCTTCATATTTGTGCCGATTTTTGGCTATCTGTGCATCCCCACCTCGTCTTGTCCTTGCCAAATGACGCACCACACAACACAACCAGTTGACACCGATAGGTCAGGATCAGAAGTCACACACAACTCCCCACCCCCCCCCGCCCGCGGAACGAGCCAACTCATTCGAAGCCGCCACTTGATTGTGAGCTTTATGCGCCTAAGGAGGTCTTCTTCCATATTGGCAAAACATTTTGAAATTCCTCACCCATTTCTCAATCTGCGTAGCAGGCTCACGGTCAACCCACCGGTCACCCAGGAGGATGAGGAAACGGTAAGGAGGGCATCGAGAGCCAAAAGGAGAGACTCGACGAAGCTTAACATGAAAAACCACGCCAGTTGAAAGAAAAAAAAATCTTCTGCCCCTCGTCATCCACGTGTTGCACCCCCCCAGTCGGCTCTGCGAGGGTTCCAAGGGTGACAAAAATGCCGAAAAAAACACAAAAAAATGTGTGTAGGAACTTGACCCCTTAACAACAAAAGGAAGTGAAATGGAGCAGGAATGGCAGAGGCCTGGGGGGGGAACGTCCCGCCAGTGGGCCAGAGTGGAAAACGGGGTGACCCATGGGCCTTAAAGTTGTGGAACAGGACGAAATTGACACAAGTCCCTTAATGGCTGAAACCCAAAGCTGCAAGATTGTTTCTCCCTTAAATTTTTAGCTTTCAGAGGTGTATTTATACATTATGTTATTCAATAATTGCGGTGTCAGATGGGTAAGCCTCACCCAGCAAAGGTTTGCATGACTGGGAGGCCTCTCACAAGCATCCGGCGGAGTTCCATACTCACGGCATCGAAAGGGTAAGTCTCACCAGTAGACGGATGGAAAAGTCTTCACATGAGGTTGTGCGACCGGCTAGGCTCTTGCAGCCATCGACGGGAGTTCAATAACTCACTGCCCGGATGGGTAAACTCCACCGGTAGTTGAAAGAAAACAAGGGTTTTCTTTTAACTATGTTTCTTTCCCCAGAATTTTCCTATTGCAAAAACTGAGAAGGCGGGGCATTGAAAGAGGGCTGATCAAGAACCCTCGTTTAATTCATGTCTGCCTATGGGACGAAAGCTGATACAGATTATTTCATTGATATAGCTGAACATAATGAAAAACTCAGAAAAATGGCAACCTTTTTGATGCCCACATTCAAGGATTTATGATTGCTGTAGCATTTCTGTCATAAAGAAATGTCCAATCTTAAAGATTAGTGTACATTTGAATTAAATGTTGTTTTAGCCAAACGAGGATTAGATCAACTATTGTTTGGGCCGTTGGTGCCTTTTGTAGGTTTTTTATATAATGCGTATGGACTTATATTGTTTATAATACATTATGTTAAGGTTCGTTCAAACAGACCCTATTGGTACTTGCTTTTGATACTTTTATTTGAACCAATTATTATGGCCTCATTGCTATTATATATGTTTTTTAGGTAATTTTAAAAGCTATTGTTTGATAAGGCCTATTTTTTCCTACCATATATATAAATTGTAATTATCCAATTAATCAGCAGAATAATCCACAGATAACTCTGTTACCCAGTTTAATCATTAGTTACGGCCTTAGATAAGGGGTCTATGTCCGCACCTGAAAGGATTTGTGCTCGGATTGTTGTGAACCACTGAAGGTGGCTCCGAGGCAAACAGCACTTTTGGTGGAACGGGGCAGTGATGTTGCTATAAAAAGAGAAATATTGTGATTTTAAATGAAAGTATAGAGACTGTGAGGGAGAGGAGCAGGGGCCGCAATTGTCAGGGGAGGCAGCTTCACGCTTAATATTTGGTCTCTGGGCTGAGGTGGGAAACAGAGAAGCGTAAGAGAAAAATGGAGGAAAAAAGAAAGAGATATGTTGACTGTGTTGCGAGTGGAGGCAGCCTCACACTTAGTGTCTGCTACAGGAGCTGGAGGCCACTAAAAGGACAAAAAGGGGTTATTAGTAGTGGGAGGAAAAAAAGACTGTGATGTGTGGGCCGTTGCTGCATGCAGAGGGCAGCCAAAGTATTGAAAAGCTAGCCAAGTGTAACGGAGCCGACAAGATGAGAGGCATGAGGATCCATGTGCAAGCTTTTATTAACAGATGTGGTCATAAACACCAGGCTGGGTCAAAACATTGGCAAACAGACATGGTACAGCGCAAAACACAAGAGTAGTCCTAGGACAAGCGTGGGTCTTCGATCAGCGAACAATATCCAGTCCAGGGCTTGACAAGAGGGTAATTCAGAAACCAGAGCAAAAGGTCCAAACGCGCGAGACCAAGGGTTAATCCGAGAAACATAGGCAAAAATCCAAAACACAAGTAAATAGGCTAGCTGGCAAGATTATGACTAGACTGTGATAACTAGACAAAGACGGCATAATACTGGAAAACACTGAGACAAGACTATGAAAACTCACGTCCCACACTCCCAACGCATAAGTCACTCCCACCTGAGTACGTAGGCTCTTCCGGCTTGCCAACAAGGTGACTTCTCAAAACATCAATCCCTGCTAGTTCTCAGTGCTTATTTTAGGGGGGTTCTTAGTCTGGCGGCTGTCCTTTGCTCAATTGCTTTTTGGGGGGTACTCTAGATTTGGGCCATTCCCGAGCATGGAGCCCTTCCGCGGACAGCATTCCAAATATGCATTACCATACTTCAGCTAATTATATGTAAGTGTGAACTTGTGAAGTGTTCTATTGGGCAGCTGCCACAACACAACAAACACTTTGCTTATTACCACACACAGCCCGGACGCGCAGCAGCACACCAAACATTTTTAAAAATGAAAAATTACATTCCGCCATGTAAACAGCGAATCCACCATGGCACGAGTGCATCTGGATTTTAAAGGAGATGGGAGATGAGACTCTGAGCGTGTTTACATGCATGTTCTTAAGCCGATTATGCTTTATAAGCTGAAAACTGCCCTTGGTCATGTAAACGCGGTAACCCGTTTTCTTTTATCGGCATAACGTCATAAATGGCTTAAGCATATACCGGTCTCAACAGGTAGTTTTTGCCTGCTACTCTACTCCGATTTTGCACGGCATGTAAACACAATGACCCGCTTTCTATCATCTTATTGAAGTTCGCATGTGTGATACGCAGAGTTTAACCGCATCTAGACCGAGCAAACGTTTTGCATTAAAGAAGGAAATATATCACAAAGCATTTTCATGACACACACACAGAAAATGAATAAAAAGTGTTCTTATCTCGTGCAGCAGAAGTGGAAGTGGTTCAGTCACAAACATTATTATTCCCTTTGGAAGATATGTTGCTTTTTCTTCAACTCCTCTCAAAGGTTTTCTGGTACAATACATTTTTAATAAGGTTACCAGATGTTTCTCTAGGAACTTTTAGTGATTTGGAAATCTTTTTTGTAGCACACAGACATTTGAATTTAATAAAACATTTTTGAACACTGTAATGAAAATGCACTGCCCAAACCTAAACTGTTGTAAATCATGAACGCTTTGGAATATACGCAGACGAAGAGGCGCCTCTTTTTAAAGAAGACAGGTTCAGCAGATTATTACTGAAGTGGAATCATATAAAAAAAAAAAAAAAAATGAAAGTATGAAAAAAGTAATAGAGTTTGAGTTTACTGTAAAGAAAATGTACTGTACTATAAAGATGATATATTTTATACAAATAAATATGTCACAAAATGTCTTTTGCAATATTGCTTCTATCACAAATATCAAGATGGTCAAGATTATAAAAAGTTTTGATTATAAAATATAGTACATCTGAAACATCTGTCTAACCCTCTGTCTTAAAACACCAATTTGGTAAAAAAATCAGCAGTGAACGTAATCCCAACAGGTCAAGACAAAGAGAGATAATACAGTTACAACAGCAATAGTCTTTATGAATAATCATCATATTTAACTCCTTGGCAGGGGCGTCACTAGTCCCTTTTTAGGGGGCTTCAGCCCCCCTAAAACTTCTGCCCAGCTCCCTCTTAAAAAATAATTTGATTAATTAATTTGTGATCGCTTCAGTCCCCTTTAAAAAACTCATTTTGAAACGGCCGCAAGCTGCGTCAAGTTTCGGACTCCTCCCCTGATCTGCATGAATTCAGCGCATTTTTCAATCTGCAGGGGCGCCGATCAGACGCGAACATCAGAGAGTACAAGGTGTGTGTGTGTGTTGTGTGTGTGTATGTGTGCATTTATTGATAGATTGCTATGATATGACATCTGCATTGGTGCAGTTTCTTGTAATTGCAGTTTACATAATGTTACTGGGACCAATACACAGTTCGGTTTCTCATCCAATACAAATACGTCTTCACGCTGCGTTCACCTTCAGCCCTCATCACAGTGTGATGAGTTGTTTTTTCTTCCAACAAAAAATGAAGCGATTAACACCCATGAAAACGTACTTTAGAAAACGATCATAATGTTATTTTAATTTACTTTTTAAAATTTAAAATATATTATTGTGTATTTTGGCATTACATTATGCAACCATGCATAGAAATGATTAAAGACACACATCATTTTCTGAAAGCACTCTAAAGGGCACAGAGAGAGAAACATCATGTGGAGTTATTTTGTTTTATATTATTAAATATAATTTTGTATTACAGTAATAATGAATCATTAGTGTATCATGATACATACTGTATATTAGAGTAAGAGGCGAGTAGAGTAAAGGGATTTGTGATTTTTTTTTTTTTTAAGTAACTGATTTATAGAAGTGGGAAATTGATAATTCATGTTGTTATTTTTAATAAATAGAAATACATATAGAACAGAATTAAACATGTTGCCAACAGACAATTTACATTAATACATGTTTTGTCTATATTCTTAATGAATATTAGCTGGGTTAGTTGATGATTTGAAATGAAATAAATTTTTCAGGGGGTGACTTGATGTGATAACCAACCGTATTGTTGATTATTAAGGCTAAAAAAAGCTCAATAATAAATAATAATAATAATAATAATAATATATTTCATTGTAGATGGATATACAAATTTTTTTTTGTGTCGGCGGGAGTAGGTCTGCAAATGAGCAAGTCAGTTGAGCATTTAGAACGTAGACAGCCTCTCACACACAATACCACTGTGTTCCCAAGATTCACTGCAGTCATTGAACCCTTATGTTGTTTTTAAATTGTCTGCCAATTTCCACGTACATTTCATGAGAAAAAGCAGTGGTATCGTCAAAGGATAAACATGAATGTCCTAAATAAATGAATCAGGAAGTCTTCATTGTAAAAACAAAAAAAAAAAAAAATCTACCTTCCCAACTCAAAATTTTCTAGTGACTGGTCACATCTAAATTTTTCTTTTTTTTTTTTTTTTTTTTACGGTGTTGTATATGGCTTAGTCAGTACTACTACTCCCATATATGAAATACAGGGAATACAATGGAATAGTGGTTTACAATAAGGTTAGTAGTATACAACCCTACCCTAATAGTCAAATAATATTTTTTTTTAATCATACCCTTATTGGTGGCTGAGCCCCCCTAAAATGAAAATCCTAGAAACGCCCCTTATTGTTTGTATTTGAGTTAAGTCCTATCACATTATAGCCATTCACATCCATTGGCGGTGGTCTCAAACTTTGGACAGTTGATAATACATTGAGCCTGTCCCTCCAACAAAAAACGACCATATAGTCGTTTGTGCAAGCACCTTATTACGACCTATATTTACGTTTTTAAAGTTAAGCGGCCTCTAGCAGGGCGTAAAAATAATGACAGTATCGCGTTGCGTCTGTCGTCCATGAAATGACGTATAACGTCATTACCAATCAAAACGCACGTTTATTTAAATGCAATGTGTGGACTTTTTACACCGATCTTCACAGTAATTCGTACATATTTTTACTAGGTGCTTATTCCTTCGAATGACCCACACCTAACCCCACCCCCTAAACCTAACCCTCACAGAAATCATGCTAAATTATGATTTATTGAGCATATACTTTTACGTGCACGTCCCATTCTCGGGGATCGAACCCATGATAGCATGATTGCATATCAAGGTATAACGCAATAATCTACCAACTGAGGCTACACGCAAGACGCAAATCACAGCGCAAATAAAAGAGTACAAACACATTAATATGAAAACGACCTTTTGCCGATAGGGGCGCAATTGTAGTATACGCTCTGATGGGTCGTATTTCAGGGATTTGGACAAACGACCTATACGAGCGTATTAGTTGTTGGAGGACAGGTTGTAATACAAAGAATATCAAAAACAACTGCAGGCGGTAGATCTTTTTCTTTTTTTGCACTCAAACTCTGGAACAGTCTTCCTGCCGTTGTTTGAGAGGCAGACATACTCTGTCAGTTAAAATTCCAAATTAAAGATTAATCTCTTTAACCTGGTCCGCATAACACACTATCACACTATCAAAAACGATAATTTCAAATCCCTTAAGCTACATTAAATAGTTGCAACTGGTACCAGGAACACTTCCCATTAACACCTGATGTATTTGTCACATTCGTAAAAAGAAAGGCATCTACTCTTATATACTCAGCCTGTTTTTACCCTTATTCCGAGGTGACTGTAGTGCAGCCGAATCCATGCCCGTATCCAGACCAATGGTGGACCCGCACCCAGGAACGGACCACAGCACATACAGGCTAAATGGTAGCTCTACCTTCTAAGTCAAGTAAACTCTTTATTTTATATAATTGCTTGTTTACAATCCAGATTGTGTCAAAGCAACTGTACAGCATTAATCAGGAAAACAGTGTCAATAATGCAAAATGACAAAAGTAAACGCTCATTTTTCAGTTAAAGGCAGTTCATCATTGAATTCAGTGATGTCATCATCCAGCTCAGTTCAGTTTAAATAGTATCTGTGCAATCAAGTCAACGATATCGCTGGAAATGAAGTGTCCCCAACTAAGCAAGCCAGAGGCAACAGCGGCAAGGAACCAAAACTCCATCGGTGACAGAATGGAGATAAAACCTTGGGAGAAACTAGGCTCAGTCGGGGGGCCAGTTCTCTTCTGGCCAGACAAAACCAGCAGTTCAGTTCCAGGCTGCAGCAAAGTCACATTGTACAGAGGACTCAACTGGTTCATGTGGTCTTGTCCCGGTGGCCATGTTAGACAAGTCTTTACAGGGTATCTGGGGCTCAATCTAGTTCTCCTGCGTCTCCAACTGACGTTTTTCGGGACTGTAGAGGTCCTCTCTAGGTGCTGATCCACCATCTGTGTCTGGATACATATAGGATCTGGTGGCTACAGTGACCTTTGGAATAAGAGAGAAACAGACTAATAATATAGCTGCAAGCAACAATTTACGGGGCCAAGCACTCCAGTGGCAAGTTGAGGAGCTAAGCATGGCATGGAGCATCAGACCAAATGCAGCAATTAGCAATAAAAGCAATTTTAGGATGATTGTAATTTTAATGGTGGAAAAATCATAAATACAACCTCTTGTAGCGTAATTTATTGGCTTATCAAGTGTGACCAATAGGTGGTGCTGTTATCAAATCGATGTGGTGCGTTCTGGGTGAGTTGACAATGACACACACAAAGTTTGGTGTCAATATGCCAAAAGCCACTGCAGAAATACAGCTACAAGTGCCATTTTGGCATCATGCCTCAAATTCGTTGCTGTGGTATGCGAAAACGGTTTTGTCCAATAACTTTTTGTCAGCACAGTCAGAAGATCATCTTGCTCGATTTTGGTGAAAAACGAGAAAATCGTTGATGAGGAGTTCGAAAAAGTAGGTTTTCAACATAAATCAAAATGGCGGAAAGGAAGTTCAGCTTAATCTGGCATATTTGGTATCTATGTTGTCGGCATAAGCCCAGGAATATTTTGAGACCCAGTTTCATTGCAATAGGCTAATGCAATAAAAAGTTATTAGCATTTTTATAAATGTAAATTATTAATGGTTAATAAATGGTTTATTACTCTTGACCAATAGGTGGCGCTGTTACCAAATTGATGTGGCAATGGTCAGTGTGAGGGTGACCATGGCACATACAAAGTTTGGTGCAAATATGTCAAAGCTTTGCAGAGATATAGCCTCAGAAACCATTTTTGGCACCATGCCTAAAATTTGGAACGGTGCTCTGTATGAAAAACGGTTTTGTCAATCATCACAAAATGCATAACTTTTTGTCAGTACAGTCTGAGGATGATTATGATTTGATTTTGGTGAAAATCGGTCAACAGGTTGAGGAGGAGTTAGAAAAAGTAGGATTTTAACATAAATCAAAATGGCGGACAGGGAGTTCAGATTTCCTACTAAAAAATTGATATGTCTGTTGCCGGCATGACCCAAGGAATATTTTGAGACCATTACAATAGCCTAATGCAATCAAAAGTTATGAGCATTTTTGGAAATTTTATAATTAAAGGTAAATTAATGGGTTTATTAGTCTTTGCCAATAGGTGGCGCTGTTACCAAATTGATGTGCCGTGGTCAGTGTGAGAGGTGACACTGGCACATACAAAGGTTTGGGGTAAATATGTCAAAACTTCTTACAGAGATACAGCTTGGCATCTTTCCAGCAAATTCATTCATGTGCTAAATGGAAAAAACCGTTGCGTGTAGGCAACACAAAAATCCATAACTTTTTTGCCAGCTTTGTCTGAAGATGATCCGAGCCAAATTTTGTTATAATGGTAACAGTGGTCTAGGAGGAGTTCGAAAAAGTTGGTTATCAACATGAATCAAAATGGTGGACAGGAAGTTCAGCCAGTATTGGTATTAAAATTGGTATCGGTGTTATCATCATGATCCAAGGAATCTATCAACATCAGTCCGATTACAATAGGCTAATGTAAGCAAAAGTTATTAGCATTTTTCTAAATTTCATCATAAATTTTGACCACAAGGTGGTGCTGCCCCCAAACTTTTTGAGTACCATGAGGGTATGGAGCTGAAGATTTTTGTAATTAGTTTAGTAAAGATACGCTAATGCGTTCGTAAAATACAGCATTTTAGGACATAATTCAAAATGGCCGACAACCAAAATGGCTGACATTGGAAAATTGGGTATCATTCAATTTGGCATGATGCACCAAATCTAACAAGACCAGTTTTGTGATTTTTGGCCAAAGCATTCAGAAGTTATGAGCAAAAATATGCATTTTTCATATCTCCTGACCACTAGGGGGCACAGTGCCGAAACAGTGCAGGTAGTCTCAGGTCATGCTTGTTATAACACACACCAAGTTTGGTCTCAATAGGCGGAGATATAGCCTCACAAGCATTTTTGCGTGCTTTTCGTAGAATTTGTTCTCGTGGTATTCGAGAACGGTTGGACGAATCCACTTGAATTCCATATCTTTTGGCCGGAATGGTCTAAAGATGATCTGATCCAATTTTCGTGAAAATCGGACCAACTGTCTAAGACGAGTTCGAAAAAGTATGTTTTTTCGAACAATTGAAAATAGCGAAAAAAAAAAACTAAACCTTGCGATTTTTGAATTTTGGGGTCCATTCGACTCGGCATGCATCATTAAATGCAACGCGATTGAAAATTTGAGTGTACCTAACTGGTGCACCTAAGAAAAAAGTTAGGCGCACCAGTGCAACTGTTGCAATGCTAGAAGAATGTTGCAATTTACATTTTTTTAACCAGGATGTGAATTTTTTGTTATAAGAGGAATATATCGAAATTACATCTGAGTTTTATTTTGTTATATTATGTTGACTGACTTTTGATGCCGAGAGGTCAGAGGAAAAAACAGGAGAGTGATGTCATCAGCGAACGAGAGAAAAGAGCGAACGTGAACTGTTGATTGTGTGTATACAGAGAAGTTCTCGCGTTGTAAATACTAACTCCAACTTTGAACCAGTAAGAATAAAGTTGTCAAAAAGAAAAAAAAGAAGACAAAGTTTTGTCTGTCCAGGAGTGCAACACAACCAGTGCAAAAAGTTAATCTAGAGCCCTGGGCTGCTGTCCTCATTCCCGGAGGATGGCAGTCCACTTTTAGTCTTTGGCGACTTCAACATTCATCTGGATAAGTCTTATGCTACAGACTTCCACTTCCTTCCTTGCTTAATTCGATCTCAAATGACTTACCACTACAAGTACGCACAAATCAGGCAACCAACTTGACTTAATTTACACACGCAATTGTATTGCAGACAACATTCTGGTAAACCCCCTACATATCTCTGACCATTTCTTCATTACATTTAAACTACATTTTGATACCAGTGTGCTACCAACCCCTATACCAGTTACTTTTAGATGAATCCTACACTCCTTTCCCCTCTCCCATCTTTCCTCCGTAGTATCCTCCTCTCTTCCCTCACCTACCCATTCCTCATCTCTGAATGTGAATGCAGCAACTGACATGTTATGCTCTACTTTAACCTCTTTTCTAGATGATATTTGTCTTCTCTCCTCCAGGCCAGCATGGGCTGCCCCTTCTAACCCCTGGTTATCCGATGTTCTTTGTGAGCATCGGACCAAACTCAGGGCAGCAGAGAGAAAATGGTGCACATCAAAAGATCCGTCAGATCTGAGTATCTATCAATCTTTGCTTTCATATTTCTCTGCAAAAGTCCATACTGCCAAATCTTCATACTTCCACATCCGAGATCAACAGCACCCCAGACACAACGTAATCTCTTCAAAACATTCAATTCTCTCCTCTGTCCCCCCTCCACCATCTCCCACCACTTCTAAAACAGCCTATGAATTTTGCCACATTCTTTACAGACAAAACAGAACAATCAGTAGTCAGTTCTCAGCCCAACACACACAAGACCTCAAACCAACCACATCCACTGCTAAAACTATAATCTTCTCCTTCTGTCCCCATCACTGAGACAGAAGTATCAAATAAAAAACTTCTCCTCTTCTAGCCACCCTACAACATGCCCTCTAGACCCAATCCCCTCATACCTCCTCCAAGCAATCTCTCCTACACTCTTACCAGCACTCACACACAGTCTCAACATCTCTCCACACAGGCAGCTTCCCCACTGCATTCAAGCAGGCTCGGGTAACCCCACTGCTCAAAATCACTTTCCAGAACATTCTCGTTCACCATTTCTGGCTGGTGGAATGATCTTCCCACCCCTATCCAGAATGCAGAATCCCTGACAGTTTTCAAATGACAGCTGAAAACTCATCTCTTTCGAAGCTACTTGACTTTATTCATAAAAAAATTATTTCTATTTATTTATTCCTTTTCTTTCTAGCTTGTACGTATTTGAACAATGTCTAAAACTTGGTACAAGCACTTCCTGTGTCTGTTACCTCTTTAAGAAGAATCGATTTATGTATCCCTTCCTCCAATTGTAAGTCGCTTTGGATAAAAGCTTCTGCAAAATGACTAAATGTCTATAGTGTGATATCTAGGTAAAAGAGTCTCTATGTGCTGAGAATTAATGATTTCTGTGACATGAGGTGGCTAGCAGAGGGTCGGTTTAGCCAGTCTGTATCCTTCCTGACCTGGGCCCCAGTTAATCAAGTAAAAGCTCTAAGACTATGTGCCATATTTCTAGAGAGAAGAGTGGCACCACCCCAGGAGGGATGAAGACCATCTCTTTTCAATTCATTTTCGACCGCGTTGCATTTAACGCTGCATGCCGAGTCGAATGGACCCCAAAATTCAAAAATCGCAAGGTTTAGTCTTAAGACCATCTCTTTTCAAGTCAGGTCTTCCATAAAAAATATAAAGACTGGTGAAGTTGAACATCATTAGCGCCAGCATGAATAACAGTCTTACTGTATTTACGGTTTAGCATTCGCCAGCACTTTTAAATTTGCCAAGATGTCAGGCGCTCTGGCTCCTGGTAAACATTGAACTATGGTGGCTGGTTTCTCTAGTTTCACGTTCCGTACAATAAAATTGCCAATAACTAGAGCACTATGATCCGGTTTCTCAGTGGGATTGTCACTGAGTAGGGAGAACCTGTTTAATGTTTTATTCTTAATTTCTTTATTAGATTTTCTGCATGAATATCAACTCAACAAATTACAACATTAATTTTATACAATTATTATTAATACTACCCCTGTCACGGAAAAGAAGACTGGATGCAATTGCAAGTTAATTATCTCTTTTAATAGAGCTTCACGCCAGATAAAGTCAGATGTATATGAAATGACAAGACAAATAAGCAGCAGGAGAGATGGTAACACAGGGACTTTGATGGGCGATGGTGTCCGTGGTGGGTGGTGATCCGTGGTGAGTGGTGTCCGTGAAGTCAACGTGGCTGAAGTGATGAACGAGGAATTCCAGAACGATAATCCACAGGAACAGACAGGCAACAGGAAACAGCGACGAGAAATCCAGAGCAGGTACAACAAACAGCGAGAGACACGAAACAAACACCAGGACTCCAAACAACGATCTGACAAACATGAGACGAAAGACAAGGCATTAAATAGGCAAGATGTAATAAGCCGCAGCTGCCGCTGATCAGTAATCAGCGGCGACGCCCACACAGAACAACTCAGGTGATACACCCCGCAACCTACACACAGACAACAAGATGACACAATAGATCTATGAACGTGACAGTACCCCTCCTCCTCGGAACGCCTCTCGGGGTTCCCACCACCCCTTACCTGTCGATTGTAATCATCGATAAGGGAGTGATCCAGAATGTCCCGGGCAGGTACCCAACTTCTCTCTTCCGGACCGTAACCTTCCCAGTCCACCAAGTACTGGAATCCACGTCCCCCCCGCCTCAAGCCCAGAATACGGTTAACCGAAAAGGTTGGTTCCCCGTCTACGAGTCGCAGCGGTGGAGGAACCGGGGCAGGCGGATTAAGCGGTAAATTAAAAACTGGCTTAATTTTGGAAACATGAAAGGCGGGATGAATCCTCCTGTACGCTGGAGGCAATTTGAGGCGGACTGCCTCTTAGCTGACTAATGATCTTGGTGACAGTAAATGGGCCAATGAATTTGGGAGCAAGTTTATTAGCAACAGAGCGGAGCGGAATATTCTTGGTAGAAAGCCACACTTTTTGACCAACGACGTATACGGGTGGCTTTGACCCGGTGGCGATCGGTCTTAGCCTTGGTGCACGCCCTCACCTGCAACAGAGTCTCACGGGCTCTGTTCCAGGTGCGCGGCAGCACCTCTGGACAAGGCGTGGGCAGAGGGGACCGCAACTTCGGATTCCAGACTGGGAGAAAAAAAAACAGGTGGCTGGTAACCTAAACAAGATTCAAACGGGGAGAGGCCCGTAGAAGACACTGGTAACGAGTTATGTGCGTACTCAATCATAGAGAGTTGTTGACTCCAGGAGGAAGGATTCTTGGACGCCAAACATCGCAACATACGCTCTAAATCCTGGTTGGCTCTCTCGGTTTGACCATTGGTCTGGGGATGGAACCCAGAGGAAAGACTAAACCGTTGCCCCCAGCAACTTACAAAACTCCTGCCAGAATTTGGACACAAACTGGGGCCTCCTGTCAGAAACCACCTCCACCGGGAGGCCATGTATCCGGAAGATGTGGTCAATGACAGCGACCGCTGTCTCTTTGGCAGAAGGGTAATTTGGCCAAGGGTATGAAATGGGGTCGCCTTCGAGAACCGGTCCACAACGGTCAAAACAACCGTATACCCTTGGGAGGGTGGGAGGAGGGGCGGCGGTAACAAAATCTAGCGCGATGTGGGACCAGGGTCTTGAAGGGACAGACAGCGGTTGGAGTAACCCATCTGGAGGACGGTTGGAAGTCTTACCAGTGGCACAAACCGAGCAAGCCAAAACAAATCGCGGATGTCAGGAGCCATACCTGGCCACCAGAATCGTTGCTTGACCACCAATATCTGGTTCGATTAACCCCTGGATGGCAAGCTATGTTAGAGCAATGACCCCACTTAATGACGCAGGACCTTAACTCATCCGGCACAAATAAACGGTTCGGTGGGCATGCGGGCGGAGGCGTTACCCCTTCTAAGGCCGCCAGGACCTTCGATTCGACCTCCCATGTCAGAGTGGAGACGGGCATTCGGACGGATCAAAAATACGAGAAAGAGCATCGGGCTTGATGTTTTTGGAGCCCGGGCGGTACGATAGAGTAAAATCAAAACCGACCGAAAAAAAGTGCCCACCGAGCCTGCCTGGAATTGAGCCTTTTAGCTGATCGTATATACTCTAAGTTCTTGTGATCAGTCCAAACGATTAAAGGGAAACCCCGAACCCTCTAACCAGTGGACGCCACTCCTCTAACGCTAATTTGACCGCCAACAACTCTCTGTTACCAATATCATAATTACGTTCCGCGGGAGATAAACGGTGAGAGTAAAACGCGCAAGGGTGCATCTTGTTATCTGAGGGAGACCGCGGGGTGGGAAAGAACTGCTCCTACCCCCACCTCTGACGCATCGACCTCCACCACGAACTGACGTGATGGATCAGGGGCAATCAGAATGGGAGCCGAACTGAAGCGACTCTTCAGTTTAGCAAATGCAGCCTCGGCTGCATCTGACCACCTGAAGGCCGTTCTGGGGGAGGTCAAGGCAGTCAGAGGTGCAGCTAGTTGGCTGAAGTTGCGAAAAATAAAACCCCGGGTAGAAATTGGCGAACCCAGAAACCGCTGTAGGGCCTTACGGGAATCTGGACTTGGCCAATCCACCACAGCCTGGTAACCTTGTCAGGATCAATGAGAATTCCCTCAGACGAGACGATGTACCCTAGGAAGGAAAAACAGATTGTGCATGAAATTCGCATTTCTCTGCCTTGACAAAAAGACCATTCTCTAACAGCCGCTGAAGCACTCGTCTGACGTGTTGAAACATGTTTCCGGAGAGACGAAGAAAATATCAATATGTCATCCAGGTAGACATATATGAACTGATCAACCATGTCTCTCAACACATCATTGACGAGTGCCTGGAAGACCGCAGGCGAGTTGGTAAGCCTGAAGGGCATAACCAAGTATTCAAAGTGCCCTCTGGGGGTGTTAAAAGTGGTCTTCCACTCATCTCCCTCCCTGATGCGGACCAAATGATAAGCATTACGCAAGTCCAATTTAGTGAAGACGGATGCTCCTTGCAACCTCTCGAAGGCTGAAGACATCAACGGCAAAGGATAGGTATTCTTAACCGTGATGTTGTTCAGTAATCAATACAAGGTCGCAAGGAAGCGTCCTTCTTCCCCACAAAAAAGAACCCCGCCCCCCTGGGAGAAGAGGAAGGGCGAATGATCTTGGCTGCCAGAGAATCAGAAATGTATTTCTCCATGGCCTCCCTCTCGGGAACAGACAGAGAGTATAATTTGCCCTTAGGCGGAGACTTACCCGGCACTAGGTCTATAGCACAATCGTAGGGACGATGTGGAGGGAGAGAAGCAGCCCGGGACTCACTGAACATTTCCTTCAGGTCGAGGTACTCCTTGGGCACGTTAGACAGATCCACAGTCTCGTTGTTGAGGAATGCTCTACAAAAGTCAGGCTCACCGGAATACGTCTGTGGCACGGGGAGGCGGGGCTCCGAGATGTCCCGTTGTTCTGAAGGTGGTGGGGAAACGGTCGGCGGGGCTGTCGCAGTGGGAGCGCGAAGTTGTTGCAGCTGTTGGGAGAGCTCGGACACCTGTGTTACCAGCGCCTGGATGGCTCGTCCGGTGGAAGAGATGCTCTCCTGCTGCTGATCCATTCGAGTTATGCTGTGGTTGATTAACTCGGAAAAAGCCGCTGAACTCGCTGCATCCATGATGATGGTCAGATCGTTCTGTCACGGAAAAGAAGACTGGATGCAATTGCAAGTTAATTATCTCCTTTAATAGAGCTTCACGCCAGATAAAGTCAGATGTATATGAAATGACAAGACAAATAAGCAGCAGGAGAGATGGTAACACAGGGACTTTGATGGGCGATGGTGTCCGTGGTGGGTGGTGTCCGTGAAGTCAACGTGGCTGAAGTGATGAACGAGGAATTCCAGAACAATAATCCACAGGAACAGACAGGCAACAGGAAACAGCGACAAGAAATCCAGAGCAGGTACAACAACAAACACGAGAGACACGAACAAACACCAGGACTCTCCAAACAACGATCTGACCAAACATGAGACAAAAGACAAGGCGTTAAATAGGCAAGATGTAATAAGCCGCAGCTGCCGCTGATCAGTAATCAGCGGCGACGCCCACACAGAACAATCAGGTGATACACCCGCAACCTACACACAGACAACAAGATGACACCATAGATCTATGAACCGTGACAACCCCATTAAACACTTCCCTCCCTTAACAACTTATAACTTTCCATGGAAAAAAAGAAAAGGAAAAAAAAAGACAGAGGTAATAATAATAATAATAATAATAATAATAATAAATAAATAAATAAATAAAATAGTGCTTTTTTATGTTTAAAAAAGCATAAATAAAAATTGTATGTTTATATATTAATGCTCAGCTTAAGTATCAAGACAGTTAGCCAGCAGATAATCTAAAAAATGGGCGCCATACCTTGTCAAAGGTCCTTATTAAAGAACCAGTGTGTGACAGTCTATTTTTTCCAATTTAATGCAAGTAAACACTTCTTTTAGCCATGTATCAAAGGAAGGGGGTGAGACGTGCTTCCACTTTAAAAGGATGAGACGTCTTGCTAGTAAAGTAGTAAAGGCTAAAGTCTTTTGGATCATTACTGAAAGGTTAACATCTACTGCTAACCCAAAAATGGCCAAAAGTGGATTTGTATCAATATCTATGTCGAAGGCATCTTTCAATGTTTTAAATATGTTAGTCCAATAATCAAATAATTTAGGGCATTTCCACAACATATGAATGAGATCTGCTGGTGATTGCTTGCATCTATTACATGCATCGCTGACAGAGGGGTATATTTTGGCAAGTCTAGCATTAGTATAGTAAACTCTGTGCAGAATCTTACTGTCACAGAGTCACAGCCTACACCCTCTCCACATGCCACGCCTACTCGTTCACAATCACAGAATTCTGAGCACCTGTTCACCATCACCAGGCTCGCATAAAAGGACTATCACTTCCCCTCACTCCTCGTCTGATCTTGCATCGACTTACATGAACTTACCTGTACTCTCGCTACGTGTGTTGTTCCCCTGGATACCCATTGTCGCTATTCCTCGTCAGTTCCTCTGTGCATTCTTCCGATCCTGTCATCAAGATACATCACGACCAGAGCTAAGTTACAACCTTCCTCATGTCAAGATTATTCCTTCACCTGTGTCTGAAACCTCTGTTACAATAAATACTGCTAATACATTCACCTACCTATGTGTTCACGTTTGTGTCTGACACTTATATTTAATGAGCCCATGTCTTGCGCACATAGAAGAGGTGTGAGTGAGCTCAAGAATACGCTCCCAGTGTTCATCAGATAACTCAAATCCCAAACTCTCTTCTAAGCACCTCTGGCCTAATTTGCAGAGCCTGAATTAATATTGTGGGTCAGATTATAAATGACAGAAATACAATGTTTTGAGTGTGGTTCAAGCTTTAAGAATTCATCCAATGGAGATTTTTAGGGGGACGATTTGGAAAATGGGAATAGTTTTTGCACAAAGTGCCTGACTTGAAAGAAACAAAATAAGTGGGAGTTAGGTAGATCGAATCTCTTAGAAAGATTATTAAAGAATGAAAAATACCGCTTTCATAGAGATCATCAATGGTCTTTATGCCCTTATTGAACCATATTTGGAATGCCTCATCCATAATAAATGGCACAAAACAGTGGTTTTTTTAAAAAAGGAGAAGGGCCGTGAAAAAATCGGAGAAGACCTATGCAAACCAGTGTGCTTCCTCCATTGAGTCCATATCTTAACTGAGTGGGATACTACTAAATTTAAACTAAAATTTGCAGGTAAAGGTAATTGAGAAGATATAACAGAGTTCAGAGAGAGGCGTGCTGAGGACTGTTCTAGGTAAGCCCAACAAGGGAGTTCAGAATTTTATATTGTTCCTCCAATATAGAATTTTCTTTGGATATTGCAAGCCCAATAATAGTGTAAAAAATTTGGGAGTGCAAGACCGCCTTTATTTTTAAAGAGCTGCAAACTTGCTTTCTTAATACTAGCTGGGCCATTTCCCCATAAAAAAAGGAAGTAATACGTTTGTCCAAATTAATAAATCCATTCCATGACTTAAGGTAAATTGGAATATGTTGAAATGAGTACAAAAACTTGGGAAGAACAGTCTTATACGCCCAGCAAGAGAAAAAGGGAGGTTAGCCCAGCGTTCCATGTCAGATTCACAATTTTTAAGTAAGGGGACAAAATTAGAGACATACATTCCAGTTAAAGATTTGGTCACAAAATACCCAAGTACTCAAATCCATTGGCTGCCCATCTAAAAGGGAAAAGTGAATGTGTAAGGTTATTTGCCAAAGAATTTACAGGGAACAATTCACTCTTATGAAAGTTAATTTTATACCCTGAAATTTTAGCAAAATGATTTAGAATTCTCAAAATAATAGGGACAGAAACCACTGGGTCAGAAATAAAAAGTAAAAGATCATCAGCATATAAGGATATTTTATACTCTCTGTCTACCCGTTTGATATCTTTAAAATGTACATCCTCCCGAAGCCAGATACTGTAGCTAAGGGCTCAATGGAAATGGCAAAAAGTAAAGGCGACAAAGGACAGCCCTGCCTAGTGCCCCTCTGAAGCAAAAATGGATATGAAAACACACCATTAGTTAACACGGATGCCTGCGGAGAGACGTACAATAGTTTGGACCCAGGAAATGAACCCATCATCAAAACCGAAACTTTCCATTACACGAAACAGGTATCATTCCACTCTATCGAATGCCTTTTCAGCATCGAGAGCCAAAACCATTTCTGGCACATTGGGTATATTGAGAATATTGATAGGTTTCCTCGTATTATAGAAAGAATGTCTTCCAATCATAAAACCTGCTCGTGCACTAAACTTTGAGTGATACAGATGGCCCACCCCATGCTATTTTAAGCTGTTGGATATCACTTGTCTTAAGATGGGTCTCTTGGAGAAAAAAACAGCACACCCTAAGGTGTTGAAGATGAGACAGAACGCGGCTAATTTTGACATTATTATTCACCCTTCAACGTTCCATGATATAAAACAAGTGCTGGAACTCTCTTTAGTCTTAGCCATTGTCAATCTGCCATAAGACAGTTTTATATCTGAGCAAAATACAGAAAGATAAGACAAAAAAGAAATACTTCAAAAAGAATAAGATGAAACACAAAAGAGCAAGGTTGAAAACCATAGCAACCAATAAAGAAAAAACGAATAAAAGCCCAATTCCAGATCCCAAACACCATTCCTAACTTATTATTACAAAACCAAGCAGAGAACCTGCTAAGCAGAACATCTCAATGTAATTTCACAAAATATTCTTATTTACTATCAGATTGCATAAAGGACCCCGGCTCCACAAAACTATGCAATTTAGGCCCTTAATAAAAAAAGCAAAAAAACTGATCAAGAACAAACGATCAGCAACAAAAGCATCATTACATATAAAAGTTACCAGTCTACATAGCACTACTTCTAGGCAGTGGTAGGTATAATGTTTGAATTTGTCAGTCTTAAGATCACCCGGAGGTAAGATGGGTGAGAAAGAAAAAAAACGGCCAGTACCAAGTGAGATTCAGTAAGACCCTGTGTTCATAAAACGTCGTGCCATAGACATCCTTTGGCTTACAGAAGTGCAGGAGTAAACAAACAAGGCATCTGAACAGAAATAAGCGCCTAAGAACGCTTGCATAGATTAAACGATAATAATTCACCAACCTCATATAGCATAATTAGAACTGAAGTGTCCTGATTACTGTATGTCAGATTAACAAGTTAGGTCCAAAACACAGCATTGGGTTAATGAAGACTCAAGTAGTCAAAATAAGTACTGCTCACATTGTCATCTCACCTCGATGGACTTTAAGAAACTCGCTGGCCTCATGGACGGAGGACAACCGCTTCTTCTTACCGTCCGATGTCATGATGAAAAGCTTGGATGGGTAGTGAAGAGATAGTCTCAGACCCAGCATGTATAGGTCCTTCATCGCAGCTCAATATTCTATATATCTAGGTCTCTCACCCGGCTTTGGTTTCGCAGTGAGGGCACGATGAGCACGATCCAACTTGGGAGGAGAGGTGAAGAGGCTCGTGCCGAAAACTTCCACTAAGAGCCCTGAAAAGAAAGTGGATGGATGAGGGCCTTCAATTGTCTCAGCTAGGATGAAGATTCGTATATTGTTTCTCCGGCTCCTTCCTTCTAGATCCATAACTTTGGCTTTGAGTTTAGCATGCTCATCAGCTAAAGTTTGCGTATTTTGACTCCAGTGTTCAGACACTCATGCCCGCTCGCGTCTGCATTTGTTTCAAGTGAGAGAAGTCACTGTTCATGATCATTCACAGTTGTATGTAGTGTGTCCAGCTTCGCTTCCAACGTGGAAAACGCCGATTTAAATTAGGAAGACAATGCCGCTTTGTGTTCTTCCAATAGCATCATCAAAGCAGCGATATCTGATAAGCTCCCGCTAGCCTCTGCTTCATCTTTCTTAACTTCTTCTTTCGTGGTGTTGTGTTTAGATTTCGAAGCCATTATCACCCAGAACGTTTCAAAGTAGTAGACAGACTAATATACTTGTTTTGTAAGTAGTTGATGGGCCAAAAAATAAACTTTATAATGAAAACTGTGGGTGCTTGGGCGAGATGCAGCTACTCCCCACATATGCCAACCGGAAGTCCCCTGTTTAATGTTTCGATTGGAATGGAAGAGCAGTATTTTGACCCACCACTATGTCGCCTCACAGTCACCCAGTCACCCTGCTGCAGAGGCATTGTAACCAGAATTGAACAATGTACAGGACTCCCTGAGCTAGTCGCATCCAAAGCCGTATCTACAGCCCTCACATTCGTTACTGTCCTCAATTAAAGTTTGGATGCGCGTCTCTCTAATTCTGAAATCTTCTCTGTCAGCCTAACTATTTCCCTGCATTTATCACATGTGAATCCCTCATCACCAACCCGAGAGAGATAAACTATACATGTGGCAAGCGGTGCAAACAACAATAGCAGGAGAAGAAGCCATTACTCACTGTGATTGATGAATGATTCTTACCACAGTTTGATGAACTTGTGAAAAAACGGAGCGAGAGAGAGAGAGAGAGAAAGAAAAGTTATAAGTTATTAGTTAATGATGAACATGTGTTGTAAGTTGTCTTTAAAAAAAGTTCAAATCATGAAATAAATCAAACTGATCAATAGTAGATGGTTTATAAGTTTTTAGTTGATACATTATTTATCACTTATAAATCACTGAAGTATGTCAAAATTGTTTTGTATAATTATCTCAATAAACAATTGTTAATCATGACCAAATGATGAAATAAACCATTAAATAAATGAATCAGTTTATGAGTTTATTGACGAAGTTGTAAGCTGGTCTGTGTTCAAAAAGCATAAACATGCAGGTATGCTAAAGCACTATTTTTAAGGAGAGTAATTTATTTGTTGTTTGAAGTGGATAAACATTTATAAATGCCTTAGTCAGGTGATTCCAGTGGCTTGGTGTTAAATCCTTTCACTCATCAGCACAGACTTGTGTTCTGTGTGTGGGATCTAGAGATAAAGTGAACCTCTCAACCGGTTTTACCTTCCACTGAAGCTCACATCAGGTGCACAGAGTTAAAGACTCCATGTGTGTCAGAGAAGACAGCTGTCTATACCCTCACCAGTCAGTACTTAGTACACACTACAAAGTGTTAAACACCTGTAATAGATGATATAAAGGCATGAATAAATCATTTACAAAGCTTTCTGCATCCCCTAATCTAAAATGTAAACTTATAATTTTTTGAGTTGAAGATGATACATGTGTTGTTTATGTTATGCACTGAGGAAGACATAACATCTCAAATGCATTAGTATGTTACTGTATTTTAAAGTTACGTTTTGGGAAATATCCCCTTGGCGCCACTAAAATACAGTATTTTTGATTTACTGTAAATCTAAATACAGTAAAAAAAAAAATTTAAAAAAAAGAGCGCGAAACCTGACCAATCACAGAAAAGCTTTTATTTCCCGCTTGGAGAAAGAAGAAAATGAAGACACACAGATGCGAGGAGAACCAGTCAGATGCAAAGGTGTGTACAAATATTCCTCCTTTTACTTTACATATATTATATCTTTGGTTTAAAACTAAAAAATAAAAAATAAACGCTGCCACTTAACCAGCGCGCAGCATTTATGCTGTGTAGAGAACTAGAGAGAGAGTTGTGGTGACACTGTGCAAACATTCATATTTCTTTCCTTTCTTTCCCTTTTCTGAACGTTTCACCGTCAAAATATGGACATTAACGGGTCTCTGCCTTGGGTTTGACCACCGTCAGGAGCTGGTGAGTGTTCACGTGAACTGTTGGCCGAACAACAACCAAAGCTTTTTGTGGATTTAGTTTAAAGTCAGTCGTTTTTTTTCCCCGCTATTATTGCTTGCGTTAACTGATTACCTCATATAAATGCACGTCATGCATATAGTACTGGAGTAAGACCCGCAATGTCCGTGTGCAAACACTGTGGCGTCTCTGTGGAGACATTATACGCCTTTATTAATCATGCCCAAAGGGCATAAAAACACGGCAGGTTTTCGTGTGCAGTTCCTGAAAGCCCATGCACTTTCCAAAGCCTCTCCGCCCTTCAGTCTCACATTTACCGCAAACACAGAAAGGCCGCAAAAAAACCCGAACAGATTAGAACAGCATGATCTGAATTCTAGATGCAGTGTTGAAGGCTGCAAGTAACATTCGTGTCGACCAAATTCGCCAGTTTTTGTGAACATCTAAGTATTATTATTGCTGTTAACAGAACTGTTGCAAATAAATACATTTTATACAAAAAAGTTTTCATAATATGCTTTATTTATTCTGTGTGTGAGTGTCTCAACTTTAAAAAAATTGCTGTTTCATCTTTTGGACCCTACATTACCTTACATTTCTTACCTATGAAACTTATTTAAACATAACATTATTATTATTATTATTTTACAATGTTACTGATATATAGATTAATCTTACCCTCTGTTCTTTTTAAATTTTGTATATTGTATACAAAGTTGTATGTCATAAACATGTCATCTCTGTATGTTTTACAAGAAAAAAAAGCATGCCCCATCCAGGTTCGTCACTTATTGGGGTCCCCTGGAAATATTTTTGTTGTGTTCTGTGCCATTTGCAGCGCTTTCTGTATTGGTTGTGTTGTGAGTATTTGGTTGTGTTGTTAGACATTTTTACACATCAAATGATCTAACAATTTTTTTTCTGTTATGTAAAGGTTCATTGTGAGGATTAACCCTGACAACAGCAAGTGCTCCTCAAAGTTCCAGGTCAGCAAAAGAAGTGGGAAGATGCATGGTGCAAAGGAAGAACTCTGGCCTGAACCCTCATGTATCCTCCTTTATTAAGGAGGTTTCTGGATTTCAGCTGGCAAAACTATTAAGCTACTATGAGCAAATACGTTCTACACAGGAGTTTTTCTGAATTTGTACACTTTAAAGATTGTTCTTATGACTGAATCTGTTCATGTCTGTTGTTTTAAAATGCTCTTAATATGAAACTTTTATGTATAAATGAAATGTTTTCAAGTTTTTGGAAAACTGAAAGTACAATCTGCAAGAATATTAAAATGTTATTTCAAGTATTACAATTGAACAATTAAATCAATAAAAGAAGTTAAACAGTATTTTGTTTCTTTTTATAGTTTTTACTACTGAGACCTGTTGAAATACAATAATTTGTACAGTTTTACAATAAATAGTAAAAGTGGACAACAAATTACAGTCAATTTCACAGTGTAAAAGTAATATTTTTATTGTATTAAAATATATAAATGGAGGAAAAGAACATAACATTGTGTTTTACAGTAAAAATATATTATATTGTAAATAAATTTACAGCAAGTTAAGTGGTGCTGTAAATATGAATACAGTATCTTTACTGTAAGTTTAATTTACAGTAACTTACTGGCAAACTGCTGCCAGTAAGTTACTGTAAATTCTACAGGAAATTTTTTACAGGTCTATTCATCACTTGTAAATGTGTTACATATAATTTGTAGACCTTTCTTACCTATTACAAATTATTTGTATATGCAAACAAGTCATTTATAACATTTTCTGCATCCCCTAATTTAAAGTGAAAACTATTCATCACTTGTAAATGTGTTACATATTATTTGTAGACCTTTCTTACCTGTTAGAAATTATTTGTATATGTATACAAGTCATTTATAAGACTTTCTGCATCCTCTAATCTAAAGTGTAAACTATTTATGACTTGTAAATGTATTACATATCATTTGCAGATCTTTATAAATTATGTACAAACTGCAGTTTGTAAATTTACCACTTTAGATTAGGGGATGCAGATAGCTTTGTAAATGATTTACTCATGCGTTTACACCTCGAGAAACTTTGCGTTCCCTCGCAAAACTTTTGCGTTCTCTCGCAAAACTTTTGCGTTCTCTCGCAAAGATGCGTTCCCTCGCAAAACTTTTGTGTTCTCTCGCAAAATTATTTGCGTTCCCTCGCAAAACATTTGCGTTCTCTCGCAAAATTATTTGCGTTCCCTCGCAAAACCAGCTGAGTTCGGACAAACACTTCCTGTTACTTTACAGCTTGTAGTGGTTTATACAGCTCCATAAGTTCACAATGGAGCGGTTCATAGAGTTTTGTTTTGAACTTGGAGAAATAGTCAGTGCATGCTTATTACGGCACGGTTTTGGGACATACTAAAACGCTCAATGTAAAACACTGTGTGAGAGCCGTGGGAACGGAGCGAGGCCGGTGGAGCACCTGCGCCATTCACCGGTAACGAGTCCCGCGAAGGAGAACTGAAGGAGGGACTGATGACAGTGTTGGACGATAGAGGACCAGGCTCGGACTTTATTTTGTGTTTTGGTTCTGTTTGTGTGCGACAGTCGTCCACGAGTAGGGGCTGTCGCGGTCTTTTAGGTATATTTTATTATTAACGGTTTTGTTTGAATGTTCGCCGGTTCCCGCCTCATTCTTCCTGTGACTATAACGTTTGTTACACACTGGATGACTAAATTCAGTACACGGATTACACACCATATTATTAAAGTAGACAGACAAGCAGAATAGCCCAGAATATGAACGTAACCTGGTAAAACTGCACTTTAAGCGTAGGCCTACCCTTATAGAAAGAAAGAGTTTTATTTTAAACTTGGACTCAAGTTAAACTAGGCTACAGTCAGCTTTGCCTATAGTTTAAGACATGGTTTTGGGACATTCTAAAACACTTAATGTGAATGTAGCTACTATAACAGTGACATTGGAGGCCCAATTCGGTTAAGGCCTAATAAATACTATTAATGCTAATAAAAATTGTAATATTAATAACCTTATTAATAGCTATCAGTAAAGCAAATAGCCATAATACAACGTTGTCTTCTCTGACACACATGGAGTCTTTAACTCTGTGCACCTGATGTGAGCTTCAGTGGAAGGTAAAACCAGTTGAGAGGTCCACTTTATCACTAGATCCCACACACAGAACACAAGTCTGTGCTGATGAGTGAAAGGATTAACACAAGATATAGCATGGACCAACAAGGGTACCGTAGAAATTAGCTGCATCCAACTGGGTTAAACATTGGCATAATAAAGTTCAAACAGCTCTGCTGTAGCCTGGTGTGGTGGTCAGGCATATATAGAGAAACTGAGGTATTGATCATTGACTGCCCAGCCTGCTTTGTGAACTTCTTATTCCTGGCAACAACTGCAGTAGGATTCACAGGATTCTTCACCACCAACTCCTTCTAAGTGGTGTGTCTCGTGATCTGCATTTGAAATTACCTAAAGTGTCTACCACTGGCTTTGTGATCTCCCATGTCATTGTTGACATTGTTGACTCTGGACTTTTCTCATAGGAATTCCTACAATTATGATTGATGATGGCCCTTAGCTGGTGTCTCTGTTGAATTAACCTCTTACCTGAAGAGCAGGATGGGGGCATGTAAATATGACAGATCTGCTTTATTTGTCTCTGCTGATGGGTGACAGAAGCTCTAAATGCTGTTGAGGGACTTTCTGGGGCCTGGTAGTGTGGGTGGAGTGATCTGTGAGGAGAGAGGAAGGATAAGCACAATAACTAGCATGGAGACAAAATGTGCTCTCTGGGAAAAATAAAAGGATTATAAGAGAAAATGAGAGTCCTGGCAGATGCTGAGCCATCATAATAAAAAAGGAAAATCATAATAAAAGTCAACACAATACGATTGAAAAAACAATTATAAATAAAATGGTTAGACTCAACAGTTATATTTGATTATTGTTGAAATGTTAAGTGGATGCTGAAAACATTTAAAATATTAAAACCATGATGTTTAAATTAAAAAAAATATATATTTATGTATTTATATTAGTGTTGTCAAATGATTAATCACACCCTATATATATCTATATATATATATATATATATATACAGTACAGGACAAAAGTTTGGAAACATTACTATTTTTAAGTTTTTGAAAGAAGTTTCTTCTGCTCATCAAGCCAGCATTTATTTGATCACAAAAATACAGAAAAAAATGTAATATTGTGATATATTATTACATTTAAAATAATTGTTTTTAAATTTATTATACTTTAAATTATCAATTTATTTCTGTGATGCAAAGCTGAATTTTTAGGATCATTATCACATGATCCTTTAGAAATCATTCTAATATGATGATTCATTATCAAGTTGGAAACAGTTCTGCTGCTTAATATTTTTTCAGAACGTGATACTTTTTTAGGATACTTTGCTGAAATAAAAAGTTAAAAAAAAAAAGAAGCTATGTTTTTAAAATATAAATATTTTGTAATAACAATATACACTACTGGTCAGTAATTTGGGGTCAGTAATTTTTTTTCTTTCTGTTTTTTTAAATAAAAGCAATACTTTTTTTCAGCAAGGATGTGTTAAATTGATAAAAAAGTGATAGTAAAGAAAAATATATTATTAGAATATATATTATTAGAATTATTTTTATTTTTTGAATAAATGCAGTTCTTTTTAACCTTTTATTCATCAAATATATTAGACAGCAGAACTGTTTCCAACACTCATAATAAATCAGAATATCAGAATGATATTCTAAATGATCATGTGATTAGACTGGATGTTACATGTGACACTGAAGGCTGGAGTAATGATGCTGAAAATTCAGCTTTGCATCACAGGAATAAATTATTTTTTTTAAAAGTATATTCAAATAGAAAACTATTATTTTAAGTTGTAATAATATTTCACAATATTACTGTTTTTTCTGGTATTTTTGATCAAATAAATGCAGGCTTGATGAGCAGAAGAGACTTCTTTCAAAAACATTAAAAATAGTAATGTTTCCAAACTTTTGACCTGTACTGTATATATACATAATATGTGTGCAATGTTTATTTATTATGTATATATAAATACACAAACATACATGTAAATATTTTACAAATATATAAACAGTAATATTTCATATATAAGCAATCATATTTTTTCTTAAATATATACATGCATGTGTGTGTATTTATAGATAAATAATACATATATACAGTAGACACACATATTTTATGAAAACAAAAACTTTTATTTTGGATGCAATTAATAGTTTGACCGCACTGATTTATATATTTTTTTATTTATTTTTTTTCCTCTGAGGCGGGTTTTCCGTACTACGGAGCCCGGCACGTCACCTGTAGGAGAAAAAAAAATCAATCCGTGGCGACGGTTTTGCAATCCGTCCCCTCAGTTTATAAACCGTGCTCACGAATTCTTAAACTGTTCCCTCGGTTTAACAAATCATACCCACAAAATTTCCAATCCGTGCACTCAGATTTTATAAACCGTAGCTTCGGTTTTTGAATCCGTACCCACAAATTCATAAAATCCGTGCGCACGCTTTTGCAATCCGTTCCCTCGGATTTTTGTAAACGTACTCACGGATTCATGCAGCAAGCTCCTAGGTAGCCTTCGTGTTAACATACAGTTTTATAGAATATTATTATGTGGAATAGGCCTACAGCAAATTTAATAAGAAAGATGTGCATCAAAATCTTGTTTAATTTTGTGAGTAATCTTAGCAGTTGATTATTATGTGATAATAAACCTGGCATTGTGACTGACTCTGGAGTAATTTGTTCTTCTTTTGTAAGTCGTTTTGGATAAAAGTTTCTTATGCATAACCTGTATAACAATATGTGTTAATAATAATAATAAAAAAAATAGTTATTTTTTCTTAGTATTTTTTAATTTATAGGCTAAATAAATTGAGTGCACTTAAGACAGTAAAAATGTTTGTCATAAAATAATTAATGAATGCTTTATTTTTTAAATAAGCTTTTAAAGTTTTGGAAATGTGTTTGTATTCTTTCTTAACATGAAGACTTATTTTGGTGATTTTATTATACGTAGCTTTTCCCCCAGGAGTTAGATGCACGCTTCACTGTTAATTTTTATTATTAAATAATTAGGCCTATTATAACATTGCTTTTTATTTTGTTTCTTTATTTTATTTTTTTAGAAAATTCAGGGAATTTCCTATTCTTCTTTTTAGCGTTTATATTAGGCTATAAAACACAGACAGCGGTGTCTTATCCTATTGGTGATTAATGTAAAATAAACGCTAAAAAGAAGATTATTTTGTCAGTGTGGATCATGGTCTCATAGGATACTATGAAAAATAATGTTTAATAAACAGAATTGAATCTGCCGGTGGGGGTGGAGCCACAAGATCCGTGAGTTTTCAAATCCGAGGGAAAGGATTGCCAAAGAGCGCAAAAGCGTGCACACGGAGTATGAAGTCGTGGGTACAGATTCAAAAACCGAAGGTACGGTTTACAAAATCTGAGCGCACGGATTGGAAATTCGTGGGTACGGTTTATTAATCCGTGGGCACGCTTTGTTAAACCGAGGGAACATTTAAGAATTTGTGAGCACGGTTTATAAACTGAGGGGACGGATTGCAAAACCGTCGCCACGGATTGATTTTTTTTCTCCTACAGGTGACGTGCAGGGCTCCGTAGTAAAAATATTCATGTCCGCGCGTCTCCACAGACCCCAAACTGGTGCTAGGACCCAGGAGCGCATGTTGCCTAGCGGTCCTGGCACACACATTCCTGCCATACCACAGTGAATGGAAATGTTTGTTGCGAGTCAGTCAACCGTGTTAAGCAGAGTTCCAATCAGCTAAAGAGAGTCCCGGGAAATTCACTTACAAAACTTCCCCCTCTGACAGACTGATCAGTGTCAGGATCTCGCTGGGTAAAATATGGCATGTATAACTCTGCTAACGTCATTCTCGTGTTTTTCGCGCCATTTCCATAATGGATTCAAATGTATCGGATGATGTAATCAATGTAACGTGCATGACTCATGTTTACCAGCTTTCAGCTGGGAGTTTTAAAAATCTACATGTGCCAACCAGGGTTTCTTTACTGAACGTTTATTTTTCAAATGAAAAGGATAACTTAATAAAGTATCAGTTTAAAGCTTTTCATGTCTGACAGCATAAACTATTTGCATTAACTTCTATATATGTTATATATGATTCTAAATGAGGGCTGATAGCCATCTACGTAATGCGTAAATTCATCTGGTGGTTCTATTTTTGGTTTCTCGGGTAAGTTTCCCTGTTCCTCTAGTCCTTTCGCGTGTGTTGTGTTGTTGATTATTCATATTCATAAGGTTTTTATTTATTTATTTTTTTTATTTTTATTTTTTGATGCTATGAATATACTGTGAAAAATGTGCAGATGTCAGGTATTTCTATCTGACCTGAATATTTTGTTGATGTAAGCAAATGTATTCAAGATAATTTAGTTAAATTAAATGCTGTAATAAAAAAAAGTAATAAAGATAATATTATAATAATACCACTTAATTTGTTTAGATGTTAAGACAACACACTCTTTAGATGTTAAGACAACACTGTTTTATTTTTTTTTTTTTTTTTTTTGTTGTTAAGACAAAAAATATAAAGATTTAAAGCGATCTAAAGCACACATTACATTCTAAAATATCTGGTTGTGTTTAATGTTTAATAAATGTGCTTAAAAGCCTGTTCACTCTAAGAACGAAAACTGTAAAGATACTGTGTATTATAACTGCACTGGAGTTATGTTTTCTGCTGCTTTAAATGCTTAAAGGGTTAGTTCAGACAAAAATGAAAATTTGCTAATTTACTTACCCCGTAGTACGGAGCCCGGGACCGTCACCTGTAGGAGAAAAAATACATTCCGTGGCGACAGTTTTGCAATCCGTGCCCTCAGTTTATAAACCGTGCTCACAAATTCTTAAACTGTTCCCTCGGTTTAACAAATCCTGCCCACGGATTAGCAAACCGTACCCACAAATTTCCAATCCGTGCACTCAGATTTATAATCACAAATTTATAATCTGCGTGTGCACAGATTATAATTTGTGTGGGTACGGATTCAAAAACTGAAGGTATGGTTTACAAAATCTGAGTGCAAGGATTGGAAATTCGTGGGTACGGATTGTTAATCCGTGGACACGATTTGTTAAACCAAGGAACAGTTTAAGAATTTGTGAGTACGGTTTGTAAACTGAGGGGACGGATTGGCAAAAACCGTCGACACGGATTGATTTTTTTTTTTCCTACAGGTGACTTCTCGGGCTCCATACTTAGGACATTCAAGGTGAATCATGACGACAGGATTCAATAATAATAATAATAATTAATAATAATAATAAGAATAATAATAATAATAATATGAAAAAAAGAATAACAATAAAAATGTTATAAACACTTCCTTCCCAAACAGTTCTAACTGTATTTACAAACATTACGGATTATTTCCAGAAACAAAAGAGCGAAAATTACTGTTTAATATTTTAATAATTCAATAATTCGAAATCTGTGGCTCAGTGGTAGAGCATTGCGTTAGCAGCCCAAAAGGATGTGGGTTCAATTCCCAGGGAAAGCATATTAGGTAAAAAATGTTAGCCTGAATGCACTGTAAGTCACTTTTGGATAAAAGTGTCTGCTAAATGTAAAATCTCTTTTTTAAATTGTATGTTTAATATTCAGCAACCCATGTTTGTATCTGAGTAAAAAACACAAACTGGAGGGTTCCAGAGCATCATTCCTGTAATCCAGCCTTCAGTAACTTGGGCTTGGTCTTGTTCTGCTTTCTTCCATTCATGCACAGTATTTTGGGGAGCTGAACGGAAACAAGCACATTTTGAATGTTCCACACACCACTTGCTGGCTGTCTTCAAATACACAATGAATTGGTTCTGTGAAATAGCCAAAAATAATAATGATAACATTGCACAGATGTTCAAAAACACAAAACCTCAAAGAAGCTATCACTTTGTTTCTACTCCTCTAACAATATGGTAGGTAGGTCTTGTGGCAATGGAAATATATATATATAGAATGCAGGTGTTGATGTCATCATTGGGTGACAAATCCATATCCTGTGTCAAATAAGCACAGATGTATGTAAGTTCTTAAAGAAGTATCTAATTAAGCTCTAATCATTTTAAATTAAATCTCTAACATGCATAACATTTTCATTATTATTATTTTTATTATTATTGTTTGTACCCCTCTGTTTGCTTTGTCTTATAGTATATTGTAGCCTCTATTAGGGTTATTGCATAAAAAATAGCAAGCCATGGTCAATTTGGTACTTTTATTTTTATTGACATTTTATTGAAATTGTAGCACAAATGACAGTGCCCTAAAACAACAGTTATTAGCTGAATACATGATAACTGGCATTGAACATGAATAAATACATAAACAGAAACAAAAAAAAGATGCAATGACAGTGAAAGAGAGATCACTGAAAAATCTTCACAATCCTCTATGATCTTCATTTCCATCATTATGTGTATATTTTAAGTGACAGCTCTTCTGTAGATAATCAGGGTTGTGGGGTTGTGTTTTATTAAAATAAGAGAAAAAGACACGACTGGTCAGTTACAATTCGAAAGTTAAAATTTACAAACATTTGAGAATTAAATAATTTACCTGCTGAGTGTGTGCTGACAGTCTGTGTAGTTGGATGGTTGAGCTCTAGAAAATCAGTAATAAGATGGCTTTGACAGTTGTAGATTTGAAAAACAAAAAGGTGGGATTAAAAAACTCTAAACACTAACAGAAAGAACTATTTCAGCACAAAAGGGATCTTCAGGATGATATGGATCTAAATGGAAACCTTGATATGTGCAAAAACAAACAAACAAACAAACAAAAAAAAACAGTATATTATATATAATACCAGTACAATGAACTGCTGCATACTAAAATGTTTTGAAATTTGAAATTGTTTGAAAATGTTTTGAAAGTTGTATTTAAAAAAAAACATGCAGGACTATAGCACAGTTGCCAGGGCCTAGTCATGTCCCTGTCTACAAGCACGATCAATTTCTTTTAAATATATTATCTTAGAAGTAAATCTTGATCATTTGTCACATTTTAATCTTGATTTTTTTTTTTTTTTTTTTTTTTTGTAGCAGTATTGGAAGAGTAATTTGTCTCTATTCCTTTTGCAGATAACATAATCCAATTCATCTGAACATATCCTGGCTACCTTTTGCCTACCACTGCAGCAGCAGACATGCATGGTTCTGAGGAGAGTACATCTGGAACCGTGCTTCATAGGTTTAAGCAAAAACATCTCAAATATGGAACAGCTGGAATCAGAGGAGGGGTAGAAAATGACAGTTCTCAGATGCCAAACAAACTCACGTCTACAGAAAACCCTACTCTTTCAAAAGGAGGGTCAAGTAGCCCATTCATATCGGCTTATGCCCCTGCAGTCGCAGTCCCGACAGGAACCTCAAGGTCAGGAGCATCAAGTGGACAGCAGCTCCATGGAAAAAGCTGGTGGTATGAGCCAAGGTGCAGGTAGAGCAGTCCAAGCGGCCCAGATTTTGTCTGGGTTTGACACCCTGGAACTTCCATCGTACGAGAGGAGGCTAAAATCCAGTCTCAGCTTTACAGAGGACAGCAAAGTCCGATGGACCCTCAGTCCCAAATTCCTGGCCACAACCACCAGAGTCTTCAAAATCCAGATGACCTTTTAAACAATTTTCAACAAAATCAGGACCAGGACTTTCACAAGGAGGGCCATAAAAATATTGCCCACCAAACTCAGCAGCAACAAAACCAGGTTCAGCAGATACAGCAGTCTACAATGTCTGACAGTCCCGCAAGCTCACATTCCTGTCTACCATCACTTTCTAACACACACTCACTCTCTTACCCTCCTTCTCTTTCATCTTCTTACACCTCTCTCTCAGCAGTTCCCATGAAGGCCCTTTTGGAGGGTCAATCTTCGGTCCAGCAAGGAGGCACTGGTGGGGTACATTTATTTGTGATGAAGGTTCTGGCAGAGTTGAAAACAGGGTCATGTTCACTCTCTAAGTGAAAGGATCATGCAACTCAGTCTAGAATGCAGTGAAGCTAAGCAATGTGTAGGACCATCCAATTCACCTTGCACAGGAGACATTACTCTTTGTGGGGCTGATAATACAGCAGATTCTCTCTCACTAACTAGTAAGACCTCCATGAGTATTCTACAACTTCCACCACCACCCTTAAACCCGCCACAGTGGACATTGGATCATATAGGTCCTCCCCCAGAATATCCCTCTAAGTTCAAGGTACAGACTATGCTTTCGCCCACAATACACTCCAACTCGGACTCTCTGGAACATGGTCACTTCAACAGTGATACCTTGACGGCAGCCATGTTAGAGACAGTTTGCCACTTAGAAGTATAGCAAGGTAATGGTAAACAGAAAACTCAAAGGTTAAATGTGTAATACCTGTACTATTAGCAGCACCCAATTGGAACTACAAAAATAATGCTTTCCAAATTCCCCTAAACAGGTTATTACGGGTACAGGATTATTACGTCATTGGCTGAGCCAAACACTAACATGTTGGGCCATTAAAACAAACAATGTTTTTATGGTGGCTCAGTGTTTATGCTGTAAGCCAACATACCAGTGACTTATTTATAGTTGTCTCTGCATTAAATTAACTCCTGTCTATTGAACTGTTTTAAATTAAAAAAATTTACACTTTTCACCTGTTTCACTCACTGTCTTTCTGTATTTTAGACAGTGCCCTTTGACTACATCACAGCACCAAACACAGACCAGTCCCATGACTTCTGAGACTTGTATCCTGCCCTCACAGGCTTCTCAGCCACAGTATCAGGCAATATCCCTATCTCAGTCCCTGGTATTTCCCCCAGCTCAGACTGGATCTGGTGACTCAGGGGCTGTTTTCTTGTGTGGGGCCTTTTGGACAGCCTCTTCCCGGGGGAAACATTTGCCATGGTAAGCCATGGCAAGCAGATGCTGGAGATCCGAAAAGAAGAGAACCAAAGACTTCTTAGACAAGAACTTCACAAGCAAAATGAGAAGGCCAGCAAATTACAGCGGGTACTTTGTTTGTGTGTCCATCTGTCTGTCTATTTATAATATTAGAAAGCAAAGAAGAAAACAGAATTTGTGTTTCTGATCATCAAAACTTCTAATTATTACAGGCTATTTACTGTCTAAAGTGCTCTTATAATACAAACTAATATGATTGACCCAGTATGATTGCAATACAGCACAATGACAGGAGAACACTGGCATGCTCTAATACTATTGTGTGGATTTTATGCTGTATATCCAGTTGGAGGCGGAGACTGTGCACCTGTCAGAGACATATGAGAGTTTAGTGGAAGAGCTCATCCAAAAGGGGATGCTCTGGGAAAAAAACCATGAGGAATAAACTAGAGGCAGAGATCAGGCGTCTTCATGATTTTAAACCGAGACTTGAGAGGTGAGGTTGTTTTAAAATGCCATGCTTTAAGAAACTGCATTTTATTCAAAATGGATCAAATTTTTATCGCTGAACTTTGTGAGTTGGAAGTTCTAGCATAATATAGGTGCATTTTTGTGGTGATTTATTTGTTTGTTTGTTGATTCAGTTTATTTTAGCTGTTTCTTGGGTCCTGTGGCAGATCTTTGTTATTCATGTGTTTTTTCAGATCGTTTGGAAACAGCCAAATCAACAGCTAGCCAGTCAGGAGACGAAGGGACCAAGATGGATGGACACTTGTATCTTTCACAGAGTGAGATTTTACTTCTTATTGCGCATCACAAAAATATGCTTACGTCGCCATCCCCACAAATATGCTTGATACACATTTTGCTGAATCTGGGGTTACTATTACGATAAAAATATGTGTCTAGCTGCTCAACTCAAAACTCAAACCATTTCCTGCTTCCCTTCCTTAATGTCCTGTACCTTCCTCTCTTGCACTCAAATCTCTCTCTGTCTCTCTGGCTATAATGAAAATTCCATATTGCGTCTAGATAAAAACAGCTTTTCAAAACTGTGTTCTTGCCTTACTCCAATTCACTAGTGTAAGCCTACTGTAATGATTTATTATTTTACAAATTTCAAGTTAATATAATTCGCTCTGTTGTTTGTTTATACATGTCAGATATAGTATGCCTTGTAGGACTTTTTATTTTTTCTGCCAGTCTTGATGTAGAATGACAGATGTGCTCACAGGCAAGCACTGTACCATATGTAGCAAATTAGCTCAAAAGGGAAATGTATATAAATAGCTACAATTAATTAAAATTAATTAAAATTAATTGTAATTGTTTTATATCAGCCGCCATTAGTACTGTACCAGAATTCATATTACAAATCAACCCAATCTGTTCGTCCAGCAAAAATTCAGTGTAGTTGCATATCAGCTCTAAGAAAATTTATTTTCATGGGCCACAGAAAATAATTTCTTACAGTATAATGCATGAGAGCATTGTAACAAGACAGGATCGTAAATGGGACATTGATTTACAAGCAGTGACAGATCAGAAACTCAAACTGGAAAGTGAAGACATGCTGTAGTCGAGACCTGACCCAGGCTTGGCTGGCCTTGCCTCGGGACCAAGAAGCGCGGAAGATGGGAAGTTGATGAGAGAAGAGACAGAGTCAAAAAGCAACATGAAAGGGGGGTCACTGATGAGAGGCCTTTTAACTTCTGTGAAGGTTATGTTATTTTGATTTGTTTTTTATTGAGATCACACCTCCGGGGAGTCAACGTTTATGACTTCAAGCATGGTATTGTTTGTATATGTAAACCGGATGGGTTGCTCGATGCAAAAAAAACTATTAAAGATCTAAGAACCACTCACTGTTGCATGCGGTATCAACATATAATATATACGCTCATTTAGTATCATCCAAAAACGAACTGATAGATACCAAAAACATGGAATGGGTTGAGGTTCTATAAAGGGCTCATATGGCGTTGCTTAAAAAGAACATTATTGTTGTTGTATTTGGTTGTAATGCAATGTGTGTTATGTGGTTCAGGTTTAAAAACACCACATTATTTCAACAAATGGTACATTATTTGTCTGCTTCCGTGCTATGCCCGCACTTTCTGGAACGCAATCGATTTTTTCGAAAGTTTCATCATTCTGAAAAGCTAGGTGTACGCTGATTGGCCAGCTATCCTCAGTGCATTGTGATGGAAAATGTTACGCCCCTAAACATACTGTCATGCCGTCTCCCAGCATGGCGAGACAAAAAACCAATATAACAACCATTACAACAACGGGCATTGTGATGCATCCAGTGGGGATATTCCTTACTTATTATACATGACTTAAGTCCCAATTTCGGTCAGGCCTAAGTGTTTCTAAACTACGTTTGAGTTTGATTCTTACACACCCTGACCGTCTGCGATGTTCATGTAGCAATTCAGCCGTGGACTCACATCTTCTGTGTTTATTACAGAGGGTAGGAGGGTCATGTTTTGTACATCTGGGCTATAACAGAGATCACGCATATCTGCATGACGTTGCCATTGCTTAGCAGTCATCTCGGATGATTACCATTGAAGTATCGCATCACACAAATACCATGGTGAAGCTAAATGGCTAAGTATAGCAAAAACCACTGTTAATGTGTGGTAACTATGGGTTATTATGGGCCCAAGCCACTAGAGGCGCAGGAGACCTATTGATTTCTTAGGATCTCTTTGTTCTTTTACTACCTATATGGGGCTTTTGTGGGGGCCTTTAACATGCTCAAAAAACACTCTTGAAAAATGGCACACATGTTGGAATCTGTGGCACAATTAGGGAACACCACAGAGGCTGCGGACCTGGGTGTGGCACAGGGGCGCTACAGGCATCCACTGGAAACACAGTCTGAAAAACGTGGTGTATAGCTCACACACAACTTGCAGTCTATTCTATATGAAAACTCGTGTAGTGTCTGGGACCAATACAGGATACACACATTTTTCAGTTGATTTAACAAATCAATAATTCCATGAGATCAACAAATGAGCAGAGACCCCTTCAGCCAATAAACATATAGGTGCCAGGATGTCTGCGCGATGAACTCCCAGACCCTATGGTTACCATGGCAACCATGGACAACTCAGCCGGACCCATATAACTTTTACAGCCTAAAAATATGTGGGCGGAGGATCTTCCTCCTACTACTAGTTCTCTCTTGAAACAGTATCTGCCTATAAAAAAATGGACTCTTCTCTAATTAATCATAGAAAAAACCTTTTTCTTTGAATGAACACATTATATTTCAGGTTCATGTGGGTGTGTGTTACTGTTCTGTATATTGTATTTTTGTCTTGTATCCTGTTTTTAAAAGATTAAAAGTGGGAAAAGTCATGGCCTAAATGGTTAGAGAGTCGGACTCCCAATCGAAAGGGTTGTGAGTTCGACAGTCTCGGGCCGCAGGGAATTGTGGTGAGGGTGAGTGCATTGTACAGTTCTCTCTCCACCTTCAATAACTATGACCTTAGGTGCCTTGAGCAAGAGGCATCGAACCCCCAAACTGCTCCCCGGGCGCCGCAGCATAAAATGGGCCTGCCCCACTGCTCCGGGGTGTGTGTCAACACGGTGTGGTGTGTGTGTTCACTGCATTGTGTAGTGCTGCACTTCGGAGGGTTATAATGCAGAGCACGAATTCTGAGTATGGGTCACCAACTTGGCGGAATGTCAACGTCAACGTCACTTTATGCCACGCTTGCTGGTGCTTGCTGGCTTATGCTGGTTTTATGAACCACTCGTTGCATGTAATCTTACATGTTTTAGTATCTATTAATTCATGCTTCTGATGATCTAAACGAGAGTGGATATTATACAGTATGTGATACCTATGCAACAATTAGTGTTCTAAGATATCCTAGTCTAGTTTGTATATCAACTTCATGGATCCAGTTCCATATGCAAATTACCAGTGTTTTCACAAAAAGGGTTGTATAACTCCACCAGTATTTCCAAACATCCCGCTTTGAACCATCTTAGACTTAAAAACAAGGCCCACACGCAGTTCAGCCCTTTTCTACGATATGCTTTTCCTTTCTTCTGTGAGAGGTATGTGAGCTAGAATTCTTCTTGGAGCCCAAGTCTACGAACATGGGCCTCGTGCTTGGAATTTTTCCATACACCACAAAGATCTTAGGATCTCAGGCTGATGTCTCTTTTAGCTACTTGTCACTTTCCACTGGGAAAGAAACTCCCAATCACCAACGAGTCAGGGGACAAACTTTGGAATTCATCTGTTATCTCAAAACTAGAATGAATGTCGGGAATGGCGACTCCTACACCCACCGAACCTCGCAAACCCACTCAAGACTTTTGCATCCAGACGCTCATTCCAGGCCAGGTAAATGCAAGTATCATACATTGTAACTTAATGAAACAGAGGTTAGTATAAGCTATAGACCTCGTTTAAACACATAAACGGCGGCGCTGATGTATTTTACTCCAGGTGGTTAAATCTGACTCTGTTCATTAGCTGCATTCTCGGTTTTCCTGATGGTATCATCCATCAAATCTCATTTTGCCCTTTCCACTGTATGAGTGATTGTATGTATGTATGTTTGTTCTGTTTATTAGATCGTCTTGCATTATAAGGTGTGCTTCGTTAATAAACAATCTTGTGCACACCATTACATGAGTTAATGATCCTGCCTGGCAAAAATCAATGTCCCTTTACGAATTCGTATTTGACTAATGCAGTAATACTGTATGAACGTATTTCTGTGGCCACGGAAATATCCTTTCTTAGAGTTTGATACTGAAATTGCGTAAGGGTTCCGCTGGGACGAAAAGATTAGTTTGATGGCACTTTAAATTCTGCTACAATTTACTACTGCACAATCTCAGTATATAATATGTATAATCATAATATTAATTGGAATTATTTATATACATTTACCTTTGAGCTTAATTTTATACACGTGGTTAAACAAAAAGATCTCATTGAGCCGAACAACTTTCCAACGAGTCATGTCATAGGCTCCGCCCAAAAAGGACCGTGGCTATTTAGGCTGTTTAAAAAGGCATGCCTCTGAATATGTCGATCTACTTCTTGAGGAGTTCACACCGTTCACCACACAAACGCCGGTGAACATGGATTCTCAAAGACATTGGGGATGCTAAAATTGCGAAGAGGATTATATTGATATCTCAAATGGTTTGCCCGTTTGGCAAGGCGATGCATGTTATGGCGAGAAATGAGAAATAACAGGAAGGGTCTATTAATGTCCAATACATTTTCTGATTTTCGATCAAAAAGTCAGGGTATATCGATTCGTATGTATGATGCCGATGGCAAGATTTGCCTTTAGGAGCCAAAGTTATAGTGCCACCAACTGGCAGCAGGAACGGTGTACAGTGTGTTTCAAATGCTTTGAATTCAGCATCTTATTTTTTACTCTATTTGCTTCAAACATCCTCAGAATAATGTCAAACTGCGGTTACGATATAAAACTGTTGACGGGGATATTTATATGCTATAATTTATTTGTTTGCCTATGGCAACATGTCAAAACTTGAACATTCTTTTTGGTGGATTTAGAGGCAGAGGTAACATGCTAAGAATTTCATTGAAACTCAAAACACATATCAGTATTAATGATAGGCTAGACACTGGCAAAAGGCTCATAAAGAGCGTGGATGGAGGAGGCAACTCTATAGCCACCAACCTTTTGTAAAAAACTTGAGGGTAGTTTTAGCTACAGACTCGGTAAAAAACTGTTTTTATCAAGACGGAACCAACTTCTTTAATTAACAGTAATCAGCTACGACTGCAACAGGAACAAGGTCAGCTATTGTGATCTTGAATATGGATTTTTGCGGCATGCCTTTTGAATCATGGCTAAAATCAAGTTAAAAAAAAGCTATGGTGAAGTTTTTATTAATTTGCCCACGTGTGGGACCTGGGACATGTGGTGTGCTTGTAATCCAATTCTATAGCAGCGCCCCTGTAGCGGAGCAGGAAACTGTAAGGGTCCAATTACCACATGTTGTTCACACTCTCCGTTGTCTGAATGCCTGCTGTTCCAGAGCGGCTCTGATGCTTTTAGAGGGAGATTGAATACATTAAACACAGGTCTTTTAAAACTCCTCTAAATCTTAAAACCTACCTATGCTCAAAACATCCAGGAGGAATACCCGGATGACAATGAGGCAAAATAATGTCTGAATTATTATCGCCTTTAGGATTTCACTCTAAATGCTAAAATACTTAGGACAAATTTTAGTACATCTACACACGCACACACATATATATATATTATATATATATATATATATCGATATAATTATTAATTGGTGCTATCTATGGGGAAAGGAAAGCAACACAAACAGTGTATATTTTTAATAAAAATTCAACATATAAACGGTTTTAAGTGCACTTTATTAAGAGCACCTTTAGCTAGTTATTTGAGCGGACACAACAGTGGGAAACTGTGAAGGCAAAAGGAAAATTGCATGTATAAAATTTTACTTTGTAACATTGGCACTTTAGTCGTTAAAAAACACTTAGGCCTGGTTTAACAGACAGGCTTAGGATAAAGCCACTACTCACGTAAAATACGGGCATTTAAGTATTTAACCTCACTGAACCAAAAATTACACACTTCAGTTTACACCAGCAAAACAAGCCAGAAACAGCTCTTTAAGGTAACAACTGCAGCGTCAATTTAACCTTTTAACAGTGGAAGATTTTAATTTGTTAAAAAATACATAAACACTTTAGTCGTTAATTTGTACATAATAACACTGAGTCGTTTAATACATTGAAACATTTTTCAATGCAAGCTCTTAATGTAGAGGCTCCATTATTATCAACCAGTGCCATTAAATTCAGAAATAGTCAGAATATGCTAACTGTAAATTTAAACTGCTTCATTGCAAGTCTATGGTGAAAAAAACCCCATACTCAGACTGATTTTTTTTGTTTGCTATCTGCATTGTAACCACATCCAAAGCCAGTGAAACACACACAGAGACACCTTTGCGCGTGGGCAAGCCGATTTTATGCGTGGCGTTGCCTCAGGGAGCAGTTGGGGGGTCACACGGTGCACCTTGCATCAAGGGCACCGCGTCGGCTAAAACTCTACCACGGATGCCAGAGCACGAGACTCAAACACACAACCTTAGGTTTAGGAGTCAAACCTCTCTGACCATTTCGGCCACAACTTTCACAACCAATTGAAAAGAAATAAAACACAACATAAATAACAGAAACATAGTTGTGTAAGTAACTGCAACAGTAAGTGCTCTCTCTATATTCAACGTGCCAAATAGACACCAATTTTTTACTTTTTTAAAGCAAGATGCAGAGCTATAGACAACTACAAAACCTATTAAATCCTCCTCTGATGTTTCTTATGGGCCAATGAGGGTTTTTGTTGTTCGCGCTCAAGAAAATTTAGAGTAACAAAAAATTGTGCACTAATCCTTACACTAACTTACACTGTGTGTAAGTTAGGTTCAGTGATGTTAAATAATATTTTTTCACTTGAACAAAATCAGTTCATTTAGATGTTTCCATGTTTAGGCACCCACGTTGTTCACGATTGCATTGCCATGTCCACACCAGGCTAAACTGTACATGCTAGTCGTACCCAGCAAAACCAAAGGTCTGGCATGAGTAGTGATTCACTAAACTAAAGCCACACTGGTCACCATGTTCGATGGTGAAGTGCGATGCCAGTTTGGTTAACTTTACATTTAACAACTTTTTCACATTTCACTATTCTCTGATGCAATGGCAATGGGATAATACAATGTTACAAAATATGTGATTGGTAACAATTAATTTAGTAACTAATTCAATTAAACGTTTTCAAATCAACTGAAATTGTCAAGAAATGTCAAGCAACCAAAGACCACTTCGCAGTTTACATCTAACAGGGGGACACATACAGTGTTTTGCAGAACGTTAGCACTATTCTATCTATCCTTTATTGTGAAGTAAAATTAGCACTATTCCAATCGCTTCGATCTATCTATCTTCTATCTATCTAGCTATCTATCTCTATCTATCGATCTATCTATCTATCTTACTCTATCTATCTATCATACTATTATATACCTATCTATCTATCTGTCTGTCTATCTGTCTGTCTATCTGTCTGTCTGTCTGTCTGTCTGATAAAAGTATCATCTCGATAGGAGCTTCCCATTAATGTGTTTTTTTGATGCAAAATACGGTGAGATGTGTATTTGTATTGTGTCAAGCCAGGGGACAAATATCTGCGGGTTATCACTAATTTATTAAGCATTTTGGATGTCTATCAGGAATAATTTTTAAAATTTTTCAATGGTGATAAAGTCGTGAATGTTTTTATGTGTTAGAGTTGCATTTAATAAAGTTATAGATTGTGAATAAACACTTCGGTAACAATGCCCCTTGTGGTTTCCACACACAGTTGCATTGCGTGCTGTGGAGGTCCCGGCTGTTGGATAGGTAGATGTCGCTCAAAGAACGTCAGGCCACCCACTTTTGGCATGTTTTTTTTATTTTTTTCATTCCTTCCAGTACATAGAAAAGTTTCTTAAAATAAAAATTTGTATGTCCTTGGTGTTTCTCCCAAAATGACCAAAACGATGGTCCCCTCTTGGGTCAGTTGTAGAGTGACAGTCTCCTTTAGTAAAGATAGGTTGTATGTTTATTTGTTTTGGATTGTGTGTGTGTGTTTTGTGTTGTGTGAGGAGATGCGGTGAGGTTTTGTTGATTTGTGTGTGGGCTAAGTGTGGGTGGGTGGGGTGGGGGCGGGTGTCTGTTTTAAACGTTTTGATGGTTTAAACAGTAACAGTAAAACAGTTCAGGGTACAGCCAGATTAAGACTAATCTGTAATGCATAGGCAAAAAATGGTCACAAATGTTATAAATCAAAAATCATTATAATTAAAATGCTTTAAATCATTTACGGTTTTAATAGAACTGCTTTCATAATGTATCATTTGTTAAACAGTAGTAAGTGCTTAACTGACAAAAACTAAATGACATGAAACATTTGATTTTACAGCAGCTTATAATTGGTTGTTGATTGGTAGTTAATAAAATTTTCATGTTAAGTCACATTGTATTAACGAATGGTCAACAGATAAAACTCAATAGTATAAAGTAATAGTAATAAATGCTATTAATTATGTTTTCGTGTTAATTAATATAGTTTAACCGAATAACTGAAACCTGATTGTAAAGTGTTACCCAAAGTTTTTATATATTGGTGTGTGAATCTTGATGTTTGGATGTAAAACACCCTTAATTGCTGTATCCTAGCAAACCAGCCTGGCCAGGAGGGTTACTGTTAATGTAATGTGCCCACTGTGCAATGTTCTAATGATGGCACCAATATACAGTGGGTACCGGAAAGTATTCACACAGTCAAGCATGTTTTTTTTTCCAAGGCACATTTTAACCAATCCCAAACCACATTAATCTTAATAACTGCTATTCATTTTGTATGTAATCATTTATGAGTGAGAATAATTGGCTAATGCCCGGCTGGAAGTTTAAAAATCCATATACGTCCGCGTGTGCTGAATTATTAGGACATGTTTTCTTTAACTGATAAAATGAGCTAACAAAAAGAGAGTTAAATCAGACTGAAAAGTCAAAAATTAGTAAATCCCCATGAAACTTTAAAAAACGAAGTTGCCCAAACAGAAATTGCACAAGTTAAGACATTACAACTCTGAACAGCAAAAAAAATGACTCACCTGGGTCAGCGGGGTCAGATAAAAAAACCCCCCAAAAATATGGAAGACAGAAAAGCACAAAACGTTAACTGCAAACTAATTATTAGAGAATTATTGGTGAATTATAAGAATTATTGTGAAGAATTAGGAGTGAAACCCGTCGGAAGCATTTAGTCTCCAGCACCACCATTTTCCAGAACTGCAACTTTCCGAGAGTCTCCAGAATTACAAGGTGTCAGGTTCTGAGGAGGACTTTGCTTGGGTAATAAAAAATCCTAAAAAATAGACCCTCACTTAATTCGAATAACCATGCTGAAGTATTGTGAAAGACTGTATATTAAGCTGTATATCATTTTTATAGTCTTTATGGACGCATAATTGTGAAGTGACTCTGAAGGCCCAGCAAACCACATCCTCTTGTTTGAAGCATTTTATCTTCCAGAATATGGCAGTAAATTTTAGGAGCGCATTTTAAGTCCATCTCCTATCCTTGAAACGGGGTCTTGCAGTAATTGACTAAAAATTAAGTCTGTGCGACATAAGTCGTCATTTCCTTTGCAGGTTACCATGTTTATTTTCTTATCCAAGCTGTCATTGTGACGCATTTTTTGTCGCAATGTTCATGCCCTTACCTTGCAATTTCTGTATTGCATTAGTTTGGACTCTTTCTCATGGGGATTTACAATTTTTTGTTAAACCGCGTTGTTTTTGTTTTTTTTTTGTTTGGCTTATTTTCATCTGTTAAAAGAAAAGTGCCTAATAATTCTGCACACTGAATTAAGGAGATTTTCTCTTCCAGCCCTCCATAACCACTTATCTATCCCTCCTAAATGATTTAAATACAACATTAATAGTTAGTTATAAAGATTGATGTGGTTTGGAACGTGTCAAAATGTGCCTTGGAACAAAGGTTGCCTAACGTGCCTATTAACTATGTACGCAGTGTAAATCATGAAAGGTTTTGGTAGACCACTTTTCCTAATTTGTTGAACTTAGTAACTGCATTAACTAACATGAACGAACAATGAACAATATATTTTCACAGAATAATTAAGTTTGTTGATGTAAGTTCACAGTGAATTAACTACTGTTAAGAGATTAAAACAATTGTATTAACTGTTTAAGTTTTAGGAATATTAACTGACATTAAGGAAATGCTATATAATATTGTTTTTCTGTTTTCAATTAATACATTAATGTTAATAAACCCTGAAACCTTATTAATAATTTTTACTACAGTTTACTATATTGTTCTATTTGTGTCCCCTTTCACCAGTCTTGATGGGGTTAATTACCCCTTTAATTGTCGTAATCCCTTAAACCCAGACTGCCAGAAAGGGTTACTGTAAATGCATTTTGCTGCTGGGAACAGTTTTTCCTGATGCCACCGGAGGTGGAGTTTGCACTGATGGGCTGGCGCCCGCCACATCGCTGCTTGCATCTATATTTATTATTATTATTTATTTGTTAGTAAACCCTTGTTTAAGTTTCAAAAAGGTACATCTGTAATTAAAACATTACGTAATTGAGTGCATAAATGAACATGAGTAATCTTACCTGACGCTGATATTACAATAGTTAGTTTACGTGATCTGGCTCTTGATTTTATTATTGTTATTAAGGCCCGGATTAGGAATTGCTTGTTTCTTCTTTCTTTGTCTCCTTCATCTTCTCTTGCTCTGTTTCCTCCTTCTCCTTCTCCTTCTCCTTCTCCTTCTTCTTCTTCTTCTTCTTCTTCTCCTTCTCCTTCTCCTTCTCTCATTTTTGAGGGCCTAAACATTACTCCAAAACGCACAAAAACTTTGACACACATCAGAACTGGCAAAAATTTACATCTGATTTACATCTGAAGTGGGTGTGGGCAAACACACCATTGCCTACAAAAAAGTATCTTGATACAAAATCCAAAACCCAACAGGAAGTATGTTATTTTGAATTTCCTGTACGATTTTTGTGTAGTTTTTGCCATTCATTTCCATGCCTCGTCCTTTGACAAACTAGTTTTAATCGGATTATCTTCAAATTTGGTGAGGGTCATCATAAGAAAGTTGTGAAATTAAATTGCGAAGATCTAGAAGAACCAGGGCAATGTCCCTGGTGGCCTGACAAAGTTTGATGTTGCGCATTGAAACAGCAAGTTGCTGTACTCAGGCAAGCAATGTCCGATCTCTGCCCAAACTTCACACGTTTGATAGGTGTTCTGTCCTAACACAAAACCCCATGCCCAAATTCTAGTTTATAATCATAGCACCACCTGTGCTGGCAACACGGAAGTGACATGGTTAACACTGTAATTGGACTTCCTAGGAACATATTAAAAAGCATCGAACAAGTGTTAAATAGGCTGGCAACATCCTCGAGAAATATACTAAAAAACATGCTAGCAACATTTAGCTTAGTGCTAAAGCATGCTACTGTCGTAAGTGAGTCTTACGTCTTGAGATTTTTGAGATCACAACGTCACTCAAGGTGCGGGTATGAGTATATCAGACCTGACCAATGCCCACCTCCTCACTTAGTTTAGTGCACGCAGTCAAAGACTGTTCAATTGGGCAATGTGGGCGTATTTCCCACAAGCGTCTGTCAAACAATTTGAATTCACCACACTGGAGGGAGATGGTCTGAAAGGTTGGTGGCGTTCTGCTAGCTAGTAAAGAGCCTTGGATTATAACACAAAGAAAGAAGACACAATTTTAATAAGATTACATGTAAAGCAATAGTAGTATGCAAGAGTAAAGACAACAACTAGTCAATGATATCAATAAATGATATGCACTCGGCTCATGAGAAATAGATGACCAATATAATACCAAGACTCAAATAACAATGGAATGAACACAGAATGGCTGAATGTGATGCTGTTTTGGGCTTGAATGTGGCAATGGAATGAGATTCAATTGGCATTGTTGCTAATGGGGAAACCACTTAAGGGCTCTGGTGCGGAATTACTGAAAATAAACTGCTTAATTTATTATCTCTGAACACATAATATATTATGTATACGATAATAATAACCTATTATACTATTCTAATATACATTAGTTGTAATGCTGACCTCCAAGTAAATGTTATCTGTAACATGTTTGAAAAACATAGGCTGCCAGTATAACACTAAAGCTAAGGTCTTTATGAAAGACCCGGTTGGGTAAGTGGATAATTACGGTTCCAACAGCGAGGGATCGTTCCAGTGGTAAGAGACGTCTTTCCCCTGGTGATGCACACTGCGTGCAGGGGGGAGGGCACAGCAGAGTTAGTTTCCCGGGAAGCCGTTGATATTTTTGGCGCTGACCTGGAGAAAGCTGAAACTTCTTTTGGTGCCACGGGGGGTCCTTAGAAAATGGCCTGGCAGCTCGGGTCAGGATGGGTCTTCATGGGGTCCTTGCCAGACCTGGCTGCGTAGTTGAGGATGGCCGTGATTTCAGGACGTGTCTGCCACTGTGGAGGTCCCTTTGGGGACTGGGCCTGCACTGACTTTTGGAGAGTGGGCAAGACTCAGACTGGGTCCGTCACTGCGGGGTCCTTTGCAACTTAAGGGCAGCCAAATCAATACGAAGGGTTTTATTACACTCAGGAGTGAGTTGAAACTATAATCGTGTTGAAGTCTGCTTTCCTCCCGGGTCAAGGCCAAAAACTCAGAAGGCTGTTATCTGACTACTGTCTCTCTGGAAGTACTGGAGACCTCAGAACTTTAGTGTTTCTTGTTAGTGTCTTTCTGGACGAAAGACCCAGAACACCGGGAGTGTTTCTGTTTGCTAGTCTTCCCGGTACAGGACTCAGAACCGGGAGTAGTGTCTGTGGGCAGGAGACCTTTTTATCGTTTCTGATAGAGGAGGATGGAATCGGGCGCCTCTCCATTCCAGGAATGTGATTGGCCCACCTGTGTCCAAGATGGGCCATGGTGTTGCCCGCACTAGTGTGGGAGACTCATGTGCATACATTGGCACGTACAAAGGTAACAAGTGTCGTTTAAACATTTCACCCCATGCAGTATTTCTTTACCAAAACTATTTCAAAATGATACCAAACATCAGGGGGAACAAAATAAGTCCCAACTTGATAGGGAACCTGTTGAACTATTCCTATACATACCAGAATGTTACAGTCAGCTCCTGTGAAGTAGGTTGTGTTAAGAGGGTCACTGGTCATTCAACCGACTCTGGTACTTCATCTGAGGATGAACTGAATCCCTTGCAGTTTGCATCTGTATTAAGGTCATCCAAACATGGGGATGAATGATTTGGATAGATTCTTTGTGGCCTCTCTTTGTTTTGCGGTCACCTATTGTTGCAAATACAGAGATTTGGAGGAATTTTTATGGGCAGTCATTTCCTAAACCTTGGAGGGTTGTGCTGGGTGAGGGTCAACCCATAGTCCAACTGAGACGTCCTGTCTTAGTGGTCGTCTGGGGGGCAGAAGGTCTCCCTTCCTGTCCTGCCTAGAGGTGTCGGCAGTGGTCTTGAATCTTATCTGATGGTTCTGAAACAATTGTTTATGTTCTACACCAGGAATTCAATCACAGTGGGGCACATCTCCCTCCACCCGCAGTAGAGTTAGAGGGCCCTGGCCATGTAACTGGTCTTGAGGAAATACGAGTTTGTCTGGTGTTCACTACACTACTAATTCGTGACAAGTCTCGGTTTACTGGACTGTAACCCTTGTTCCCTGAAAAAGCGGGGGGGAACGAGAATCTGCGCTCAAATAGCGCTACTGAGACTTCATTCTTTGTTCGACCGGTTGTGAAGCATGTGTGTCAAACACTGGCAAGAATTGGTGTTTAATAACCTCGGTAGGTGACGTAATTGAATTACGTGCAACTGCAGGTTATAAAATAGACGTGAAACGGACACATCTTCAGGTTCCCCCTTTGTCTGAAGGAGACGTCCAGGCACGTCAAAAGTGCAGCGTTGAGGCGCAGGCATCTCGTTCCCGCTTTTTTTTTTCAGGTAACAGGGTTACAGTCAAGTCACCCGAGGACATTCCCTTATACAAAAGCACACTCGATGCCTGCGCTCAATAGCGCTTATGGGAACGAGATACCAACGCGCCGCCGCACGGTAAAGTGTCGGACCCCCAGGGTTGTGTAGTGTGTGCGCACAACAGTGAAGAGTCTCAGACAGGACTCTGGGATGTCGACCTAAAGGACATGCGAGCCCGGAGTGGCATGGACATCCAAGCTTTAGGAATTGACAAATGTGTACGGGAGAGGACCAACCTGCCGCATCACAATTGTTTTTACTGCAAGGCACACCTCTTGCCAAAGCCATTGAAGATGCAACCCCCCTGGTTGAATGGCACTAACTCTAGAGGCGAAGTTTGAACACGCGCCCTCGTAGGCTAGGGGCAATAGCATCCCTCACCCAATGTGAAATTGTTTGCCTGGTGGCAGCTGCCCCCCGGTTGCGGCCCCCAGGCATGTGAAAAGTTGGCTCTGACTTACGGCCCACTGGATAGTGCGGTGGACGTAATTTGAAGAGCACGTACTGGACACAGTAAGTGAAGTCTTTTCCTGCTCCGCGTCGTGAATGGCGGAGGACAGAAGGCTTCGAGAATGACCACGATGTTATGGTCGAGAAAAGGTACCTTCGGAGGATAATTAGGGTGAGGATGCCAAAATAACTTTGACTCGCCCAGGGCAAAACCTAAGCAGGATGGCAGGACTGACAAAGCCTGTAAATCCCCAATTCTCTCTAGAGAGGGGGTAATGGCCATAACTGGAATTGCCCATCGAGAGCGCATCGAGGAAGAGTATTAGATCTGAGAACCATACTCTGGTCGGCCACGGGGCGCTATCAGTAAGAGGTTGAGACCCCCTGTCGACGGACCTTGGCCAGGACTGCCTCCCGGGAGCAGAGCAATCGGAGGATATGTGCTTTAAAGACACAGTCTGTGCCATGCATGGGCCATCGGCATCCAGAACCGGGGAGCTGCATAGAGTCAGACGAGAAGTAGTGAGGGGACATAGTGCCTCTCTCCTGTGACGTAAAGAGGTCCACCTCTGCTACTTAAAATCTTTCCAGATTTGACTGGACTACTTGGGGTGGAGATTCCATTCCCCGGTTTCACAGTCGGCTTGTCGGACAGCAAGTCTGCTCCCACATTCATATGCCCAGGAATGTAAATCGCCCTGAGGGACAGGAACTTGTCCTGTGCTCAAAGCAGAACCTGCTGCGCTAACTCATTCAAGCGGCGCTACCGCAGTCTGCCCTGGCGATCTATGTAAGAGACTACAGATGTGTTGTCCACCCGCACTAGGACATGGTAGCCTCTTAACTACTGGAGGAAGTATTTCAGGGCCAGAAATACAGTCTTCATTTCGAGGCAATTGATGTGCCAATTTGAGAAGATGACCTCTCCAGATCCCCTGGGCTGGACGGCCATCTAAGACGCTCCCCAGCCCATGAGGGAAGCATCTGTCATAAGCATCTTGCGATGACAACACGGACCTAGAGTGGACCCAAAGTCAGAAAACCGGGGTCTGAAACCACATAGATAGGTACGAAGCCCCCTGGCGCGTAACCCTTATTTGCCCTCTGGGGATTGGCCCTTGGATGAAATCCCCTGGCTCTGAGCCACAACTGAAACAATCTCATGTGCAGGAGGCCCAAAGGTATCACCGTGGATGCAGCTGCCATGAGACCTAAAACTTTCTGAAAGTGATGAATGAACAGTGACTTTCTGGCCTAGCTTGATGTTTCTTTAGGGTGTTCAGAATGGATTCGACATGTGCAGGAGACATCTATGCCAGCATCGTGATCGAATCCTATACAACCCCCACATATGTTGTCCTCTGGACAGGAGAGAGAATACTTTTCTTGGCATTAATTCTCAACCCCAGAGATTCGAGATGAGCTAGGACGACATCCCAATGTCGAAGCGCAAGCTCTTGAGACTGGGTCAGAATCAGCCAGTCGTTTATATAATTTAAAATGTGGATGCTCTGGAGTCATAGAGGAGCCAGAGGTACATCCATGGATTTTGTGTAAGTGCGGGATGACAAGGCTAGGCCGAATGGAAGAAACCTGATACTGGTAAGCTTCGCCCCCAAAAGCAAACCTAAATATTCAAAAAGCGAATATTGTGGCAATATTTTTATATGAAAAATGCGTGTCCTCACAGATCAATTGTCACAAACCAATCCTCTGATTGGATCTGAGAAACAATAATCTTGATTGTTAGCCTGTTTATTTTGTTTGTTTTTTGTTGGTAGCGGTTCAACCCGCGAAGATCTAAAATTGGACGCAGCCCCCGTCTTTGTTGGTAACCAAGAAATACCGACTTTAATAGCCTGACTCTCTGTCTGGCAGGGGAACACATTCTATGGCCCCTTTGACCAACAGAGTCTGCAATTCCTGTGTCAACAGATATGCACGTTCCGGTTTCACAGAAGTAGAGACCACGCCGTTGGACGATATGCAAACTGAATCCTGTAACCTTTCGCTACAGTCCTTTCCACTCATGGGGAGATATTTGGCAGTAGCTTCCACGCTGCCAGCTTCTCCGAAAGGGGCACTAATTTTGACACTTTGTTTGTTGGTGGGGGTTAGATGTCTGGTGTCCTGGTACGTGGCAGGAGACAACAGAGCATGTAACACTTCACTGGAGGCCACTGCCCTCCGAAACACCGGTGGTGGCGGAGGTTGTTCAGTGATCCCCTAAGGGTGCCAGGAAGGAGCCCTACACTTCTGTTGGAATTTTCCATGGCCCTCCCTGAGGGGACACACCCTTTGTCCTGGGCACAGCCTAAGGCCCTTGCTTTGGTCGTAATGACGGTACTTTGGTCCAGCTCCATCTGTGGCTGCCAAGTGCTACAAGCTGCTCCCCAGTCTTACGAGGGGGCGCACAACTCGCCACACTCTTTCTTTGAGCCTCCTGCCCCAGAGGAGCCGGATCGGGTCGAGACTGTTTTTTTTTTTTTCTTGACAGCCCTGACACTTGAGCACAGTGAGTGAGAAACGTATTAAAAGTCTCCTTCTAGCGCTCAGATCTTTAAGAAGATCAGCCTGATGCGCCTGCAGAACCCTTGGTGTGCAGGGCAGCACTAGTCTGACCCACAGCATGAAAATGCGTTCCATCCAAGTGTAGATGTTGCTACATAGCTTGGCAGGGAGCAATTGCTGTCTTTGTATATATATTTTATATATATTTTTATTTATTTAATTCATTTTTATTTTTTAACCGATGTTGCTCCTATAGGGGAGAGATAGCCTGTTAGCGTCTCTCTCACCTAGGAAATCAATATGTACAAAACCTCATTTTAAGGCTTTTATCTGGTCACTACACGAGTCACCACCTAGTAACTCCTCATGTGCTTATAATCGCGAGAGGAGCGCTAGGAGAGTGCACTCTCAATGTCCATTACAACAAAAGCAAGAGCTACAGCAGCCTCTGCCCAATCAGAAGAAGAAGTGCCTGGGCACGCTTGGAGGTGGGGCCGCGAGAACCTTCCGATCTGACTGGCGAGAACATGAGAGAGGGGGTTTTGCCCGGTACTTTAATCCTCAGCCAGATCAAAGCGCGATCTTAATGAGCGGGAAGCAGCTCGTTCCTCGTGAGAGAAAAGAGCCTAGCGCGGATAGGAAGTTGAACCGCGGTGCTCACATCTGCCACTCTAGAACGCGACAGCAGCCCTGCTTTCTTCCAAACAATAAACATGGGATTTCTCCTCAGAGATCGGCCATAGAGAGTGAGGCACGCATCTCTTATAGAATCAGCAAGAAAAATAAGTTGTTTAAAACTTTTCTTCTTTTTTTTTTTTTTTTTTTTTTTTTTTTTTTATCAGCACATGCTTCCTTTTAAACTATAATGCTTTTCAGCAGCGTGACACGACACACACACACACACAATGCGGTCTCTGAAGACAAAGAAACCTGAAGATGTGTCCGTTTCACGTCTATTTATAACCTGCAGGTGCACGTAATCAATGACGTCACCTACCGAGGTTATTTAAGCCAATTCTTGGCGTGTTTGACACACATGCTTCACAACCTGTCGAACAAAGAATGTTCTCATTAGCGCTATTGAGCGCAGCATCGAGTGTAGCTTTTGATAAGGGAACAGGAAGTTGCTGTAACTCAGGCAAGCAATATCCAATCTGCCCGAAATTTTACAAATTTGATAAGAGTACTGTCCGGAACACATCAACATGCTCGTATTCGGTTATAGTCATCCGCCACCTGCTGGCAACAGGAGGTTTCATGTTTAACACTGTTATGGACTCCTAGCAACATATTAAAAAGTGTCAGGAAGTGCTAAACTCACTGGCAACATGCTAGAAACATATTAAAACATGCTAGCAGGACTTAGCTAAGTGCTAAAGCATGCTATTAATAAAGTGAAACAGGAAGTTACTGTAACTCAGGCATGCAGTGTCCAATCTGCACCAAATTTAACAAGTTTGATAAGAGTGCTGTCCTGAACACACCTACATGTCCGTATTCAATTATAGTCATAGCGCCACCTGCTGGCAACTGGAAGTGACATGTTTAACACTGTTATGGACTCCTAGCAACATAATAAAAAGCATTAACAAGTGTTAAATAGGTTGGCAACATTCTAGAAGCATGCTAAAAGTGTTAAAACATGCTATTAATGCAGTGATACAGAATATTACTGTAACTCATGCATACAATGTCCAATCTGCCTCAAACTTCACATGTTTGATTTGAGTCCTGGCCTGAAGACATCTGCATGCTCATATTTGGTTATAGTTATAGCACCACCTACTGGAAACAGGAAGTGATGTTTTACACTGTTATGCACTGTTAGCAACACAGTAAAATATGCCATTGTGTGTAAAACATGCTAGAAATATTCTCAAACATGCTAGCAACATTTACTAAGTGTAAAAGCATGCTATTAATACTATGAAACAGGAAGTTGTTGTAACTCATGCATGCAATGTCCGATCTGCCCCAAACTTCACATGTTTGGTAAGAGTCCTGGCCTGAAGACATCTACATGCCAAAATTCAATTATAATTATAGCGCCACCTGCTGGCAACAGGAAATGTCTTGTTTCACGCTAACTTAAACATGCACTGTCTGATCTGCCCTAAACTTCACATGTTTGATAAGAGTCATGGCCTGAAGATATCTTAACGCCAATATTTCAGTTATAATCATACCGCCACCTGCTGGCAACAGGAAATGACTTGTTTTAAACTAACTTCAACATACAATGTCCGATCTGCCCCAAACTTCACGTTTGATAAGAGTCCTGGCCTGAATTCATCTTAAGGCCAATATTGACTTATAGTCATAGCGCCACCTGCTGGCAACATGAAATTACTTGTTTTACACTAACTTAAAACATGCAATGTCCGATCTGCCCCAAACTTCACATGTTTGGTAAGAGTCCTGGCCTGAAGATATTCTACATGCCAATAATTAGTTACAATCATAGCGCCAACTGTTGGCAGCAAGAAATTTATCAAATATATCAAACATGCACACAGAAAGAACATCTACGGTAATTCACGTTGGCAAAAACACACAAGGAAATGTGTTGTAAAAAAAAATATATATACATATATACTGGGGCGCTGTAAAGGGGGGGTAAACGATGACGATTCTCGGGGCCCATGACTAAGAGGGGGCCCAGAGAAGCCCCCAATAAAATTGTGGTGCTTAAAAAAAAATTGATAGTAAAAATTATTAACTTTAAATTATTCTATTTGCTGTTTCCTGGTGTCAAATTTTTTTATTTGTTTAGGAAACACAAACGTCCGTGGGCCCCTCTCCCCCTCTCGATTATCATAAAATGGTTCAGTCCGCCCAAATTGTATCCAGTAACCAAGGCAACACAAACAGCTTGACTTCACTTATAGCGCCTGCAGATTCAACTTGACAGAGGATGTGAAAATGCCTCAAAAATCTGGAAGTCAAAAACGGAAAGAGAAAAAAATAAGAGAAGTGAAAGAGGCAAAGGGTCGACAGTATGTTACCCAATATTTCACAAGAAAAGGTGGGTTTGTAAGTAGGCCTAAATTGTACTGTGGACCGCCCGTGACAATGATCGTAGCCTACGGCACTTTTCTGTGCGTACGCACGCTTTGTACATGAGGCCCTAGGTCTCTACGGTAGCATTTTTCGATAAGTTAGCAGGTTTTGATAGAGCAGGGTGCAGCGGGTGCACGGCTTTGCCTCACATGCAGCCGGTGTCGGCGGCATTTGTACGAGTGCGGCGCCCACTTTCAGCACCCCTGCTGCGGTCCACGCTGTTGCACCTGTCTTGCAAGCAGTCTAACTTCCTGAACTCTGATAAAAAATCCTCTGCCAGCTACTGTACAAACTACTATCAGCTGTTTGTGAGGTTTCAGTGCATCTCTTGAAGATGATGTGGAGTTGTATTACTACAATGTCCCCTATATTGTCAAATACAGCATGATTCATCTCTGCCAACCATCTTCACATGATACTTTCACATTATCTGATCCAGACCGTCGGCAAAACTCAATTTAAACAGCGCAAAATGGCTGCCTGTGGACGTTATAGGTAGAAATGATTATATTTCTGTTTTTATTCACACAATAAATATTTAAACTAGTTTTAATGAAAATTCATCTAGTTTTAGGGAAAGTCAGGGAGCAGCAAGGCTTTGTGATTTATTTAGACAAAGTTATTGACTATGCAAATTTCAAAACTGTCAAAATGATGCCTTGTTCATTCTAGTGTTAAAGATAATTACCATAAGTTTAAATGTTGCGGTTAAAATGACTGCTGGTGGCCGTTCTAGTTTAAAAGTGCATGATAAGGGAACTCAATTTTCTCCCCATGTTAGGTCAGAAAACGCTGGAAAAAATAACAAAACACAGTTTTAGTTAAACGTTCAATGCAGTCAAACGCACTTTGTCAAAATCATGCCTCGTTCCAAACAGAGTCAAATGAACCAGCAGTGACTGTTGCTGGTGGGGAGAGGGCATTCAGCAAATTAAAACTGATAAAAAACTACTTGAGGTCTACAATGTCTCAAGAAAGGCTTTGCAGTCTTGCTATGCTTTCCATTGAGAGCGAGTTGGCTAGAGAGCTCGACTTCAAAGATTTGATTAATGATTTGCAGCTGAAAAGGTCAGATGTTGGACTTTTGTTTAGAAATGTTGAGCAAGTACAAGAGATTAGAAATGATGTGGAAAGAGTAACTCAGACTCATCTATGTTATACCGTGGCCATTCTTTGATATAGTATATTATGCAAGTTCTGCTTAAATTATTAGAAATTTTATATGGCCATTTTGTTTTATGGTGGTGTTTTCTTGCTGAGATTTTTTTTTCACCACAGATTGTAATTCCTGTTTTTTTTTTAAATTTGAAAGTTTTTTTTTTAAATTTCAGTATCAGTGTTGAAGCAAATAAATATAAATACATTTCATTGTATTAAGAGTGCTCAGTGTTTCCGTTACATTTCATCTGTCATGTTAAAATATTAGGTTAGATTAGATTAACTTTATTGTCATTGCCAGTGTACAGTACAATATATACAGTACATTCATACAAATATAAATATATGTGAATACACTATATGACACATGTACAGCTATGCACAGTATATACATTATACAGTACTGAAGTAGTGCAGTATTACAGAGGACAAATTACGGGTGGGGACATGGGATGGAGTTCAATTGTCGGATTGACTTAAATATATGAGAATGATAGTCAAAATACCATAAAAGCGCATGATTTTATGTAAATTAATATGAAAAAACTCATATTAAGTATATATATATATATATATATATATATATATATATATCGCCAGCAGTCACAGACATTCGTATTTGGACAGGATTAGTTTTCTCAGAGGATCACTGAGTTTGCTGAAAAACAGTAGGTAATTTGCTCTGGATTTATTACAGAGGTTGTGTGAGAAAAACACATATGTGGCAGATTTGGATGGGATTAAAATCACCAAGTATGTCTGTGAAACACAAATTTCTCTAACGACCCCCTGTGAAACTAGTTTCATCTGAGTAAGGCTTTACACTGTGTTTTTACGCTTTACGTTGCGTAACGCACCATGTAAGCATAAAACCATGTCTGCATTTGTGATCAGAGAAACGACAAACAACAAGCACTACTCTACACTGCATAAAACTCGCGTTGGAATAATCAGTGGCAAATTCTTTAAATATAAAAACCATTCTTACAGGCTGTGATTCAGACAAAATGTCGTGCCTCACAGGACCACGGTGCTACATAAATACAGACATACAACAATGAAGTAAAACAGTCGTATAACCTATACACAACTAACCTAATGACAGATTTTGACTATAAATATATATATATATATATATATAATATATTTTATATTTTATATTTTGAATATTTTGATTATATATATATATATATAGATATATATATATATATATATATATATATATATATATATACTCGTTAGGTAAAAAAAAAAAATTGCTTAAATGCACTGTAAGTCCCTTTGGATAAAAGCGTCTGATAAATGCATAAATGTAAATGTAAACCTCTGTGCAAAGAGAAACATCATAAGTCAAGAAGCTGGCTGGGGAACACTCCAAGATGATTTGTAGTGCATGAGCATGTAAACACACATATTATTGAGTCTTTTGTGGGATTATGTACATACAGCAGTGTGTGTGAAAAGTGTCTAGTTCGCATAGAAAATTTGAATTGCACAAAAAAAAAAATAATACTTTTTCTGTGATGTGGTAAGGTTGGGGGGTGTTTGGGGGTGGAGGAGGTGAGATGGTCCATGTTTCTGGAGGTAGGGGGTTTGTGTGGGTTTCAGAGGAGGGTGGGGTTATTTAAGTTCAGGGCTCTCCCAGCCTGGGGGGAAAAGCTGTTGAGCAGTCTGGTGGAGCGGGCTCTGATGCTCCGGTACCGTCTTCCTGATGGTAGCAGCTGGAAGAGACTGTGGGAGGGATGGGTGGGGTCCTTCACGATACTGTTGGCTTTGCTGGAGCATCGTGTGAGGAAAATATCCAGGATGGAGGGTAGAGGGGCACCGATGATCTTTTCAGCTGTGTTCACTGTCCACTGGAGGGTCTTGCGGTCTGCTGCACTACAGTTCCTATACAAGACAGTGATGCAGCTGTTCAGCATGATCTCAATGGTTCCCCTGTAGAATGTGGTGAGGATGGGTGGGGGGAGACTTGCTCTTTTCAGCCGGTGGAGAAAGTGTAGCTGCTGTTGTGCCTTCTTGGAGAGTGACATAGTGTTGATGGTCCAGGTGAGATCCTCTGTGATGTGCACCCCCAGGAATTTAGTGCTGCTGACTCTCTCCACAGTCGAGCTGTCGATGGTCAGTGGGGGGTGGTCAACGGAGTTTCTCCTGAAGTCCATATCACAACCTCCTTTGTCTTACTTATATTGAGGGACAAGTTGTTAGTGCCACACCATTCAGCCAGCTTTGCCACTTCCTCTCTGTAGTGCGTTTCATTGCTGTTGCTGATGAGACCTACCACCATTGTGTCATCCTTGAACTTGATGATGTGGTTGGAGCTGAACTTGGCAGTGCAGTCGTGGGTCAGCAGCGTTAAGAGCAGCGGGCTGAGCAAACAGCCTTGTGGGGCACCTGTGCTCAGTGTGGTAGTGCTCAAGGTGTTGTGGCCGACATGGACTGACTGAGGTCTTCCGGTTAGGAAGTCCAGGATCCAGTTACAGAGGAAAGGCCCAGCAGGTTTAGTTTTTTAATGAGCTGTTGTGGTATTATTGTGTTGAATGCTGAGCTGAAGTTGATGAACAGCATTCTAAAATAGAAGTCTTTATTTTTTAGATGGGTAAGAGCCAGGTGGAGGGTGGAGGAACTTGCATTGTCTGTAGAGCGGTTTGGACGGTATGCAAACTGGAGCGGATCGAGTTTGTTGGGCAGGTTGGTTTTGATGTTGTGCTTGACTAACCTCTCAAAGCACTTCATCCTTTCCTTACAAAGTTGAAACTGCCTCACTTTATAGAACAGCCTTTGAAGCACAGACCCATTGTAGGCTACTCTGCAGGTTCAGAAAACTGTCCTCCATAAAATGGGTCACACAATGCCACACATTGCGGGATTGAGTGAGGAACGGCCGGTGGACTTGAGAACAGCACGGTAGGCGGATTTGACGAAGGAGCAGCCAGCGGGCTTCCGGCAACCACATGTGACGACCCCGGGCTGGACTCTGCTCTGGACTCTGACAATGTTGGGTGCTTTCTGGGACTCGTTTTGGATCCTGGGTTGTGCAGTTCAGAATCAGTGGGGTCTTACAAACACCTTTGATGGAGGCCCTGTGCTTGTAAAAGGCCTTCTGTGTCAGATCATGCTTTTGCTAAATAGGCATTGTGTGGGCGCAGGCCATAATGCCTAAATGGTGACTTATAATAGGATGGAGGTTTTCGAGGAAAAGGCTCTTGAAGCTGGTGTCCTCGTAAATCCCAGATTCATTGTGAGCTCTGAAGTAAGCTCGTCAAAGTCTGTGGAAATAAGCATGGGGAGTTTCGTGCCAGCCTCAATTGGATGTTTCCTATGTACACCTCTGGGCTAGAGCAGATAGGTTCTTGGTGGTTCACACTGGTTCAAGACTGCAGGTGAAAGTCAATGTCTTGCAGGTAGGTGTGGATGTCGTAGTCTCCTGCAGGATCTGGTGTGAAGGTTGGGATGTTTCTGGCTATTTGGTTTCTGGTGTGAAGGTTGGGATGTTTCTGGCCATTCTGTTGAGGTCTTTGAAAGTTACTCTGTGTGCTGTTTCAGGGGATGCTTGAATGAATCCTTTTCCTTCTGCATCTACAGATGTTTTCAGGAAATTGACGTGAATTGTCAAGCAGAAGGCTTTGGCTCCCCCCTTTGTATCTGTGTACAGGGGTGAGGTGGTTTACACTGATGACTGTGTATCGTGCAGCAGGGTGTCTTTTACTTGAGTCCATGCACTGTCTGTCTTCTTTAATGTTGCAGAATTGCTGATTAAGGGTTTGGACTTCAGCTCTGGCTGCATGCATATGGCCTTCTAAGGTCTCAGCTCTAGTGCCTCTCTCACTAAGTTCCACATATGCTGTTTTTAACAGTGACTTTGTGTGAAACAGTTCTCTTCCCAAGTCCTGTCTGATGGATTTTTCTAGCTGTGCTCTGTATCCAGCCTCCTGAAGACTGATGATTTCCTTCTGTTGCGCCATTCTGTCAGGGTCCTTGTATCTGTCCAGTGCCATCTCTCGCTGAGTGGTTGTCAGTTCCCTTTGGAACTCGGTGACATGTAGCTTGAGTTTATTTACCTCCTGTCTGAGGCCCTTGAGGGTGTGGCCCAAGGAGATGATAATGTAGGTCAGCTGCTGGCGATTCAGGCTGGGTGTCAAGTGTACACTGGGTGTCACAGTCTCACTGTCTCCTTTCTCTGCTGTTGCAGGTTGTTGGCTGCTTTGGGCTGAAGGATGTCCATCATAGTGCTCTGCCGGGTCACTAAGTGGTCCTGTTGGTTGGCAGAGCTGGATGTCTGAGACATGCTGGCTCACTTGTGGGAACTTGAGAGAGAGGCAGAAGGCAAATCCAAGTACGGACAGAGGTGGTTATATATCTGTATGGGGAATGGTTCTATATAGCTGGTGAGGGGCAGCTAGTGCATTTGCAGCTTTTGACCGCTGAGTGGCGCTTTACCACAAGTTATCAAACAAGTGCATTAAAGCACATTTTCTCAAATAGCCGTGTGTTACATTTGACTGCTGCAGTCAGGGAAAATGAACTGTAAGAAGTGTAGAAAAACTGTAGAAAAACTGTAGAAAAACACTGTAAATAAATTATTGATGAAAGTTTAGTGCACATTTTCTTATGTGCGTTTCTTAGAACGAATTCAAGCAGGATAAATGTCAAGCCTATGAGCCTGTGCTTATATTTTCTGTAAGCTAGACAGTATTACACCATATTTTAGATATGAAACATTTAATAGGTGTGCAGTATTATTTATATAATATGAATTATGTGTTATATTATCCTTCAGAAATGGTGGTTTGGAGCATTAAAAGTGGTAGCCTATTTTAGTGAGCTAGGCTACATGGATTTATATGCAAAATGTCAATATTGTCACATATTAGGCCTATATTTGTCACAAATACATTTTTGATTTATATTTTAAAATTCATTTAATAAAACGGCATGCATTTTTGTCACGCACTACTTTATTTGTTACCTGTCCTTTATTTTGACAGATAACTTCTTGGGAACAAGATATATGTCTGTACACTGATTAAGAAATTGTTGTGTGTTTTATAAATTATTTTCTTTATTTTAGTAAAACGTTAACTGTATAATGCACTGTATAATTTCTATCCCATTATTTAGGCCTAATTAAAACAAGAAACGAATAAATTAAACCTGCACGATTTAGCTAAATCCTTAAAACTCTAAAGAGTGGATGGATTAATAAAACGTTCTCTCAAGTTCTCTCATTATAATCAACAAAATGCACACAATGTAAAAAAGAGCTTCATTAATTGACAACTTCAATGATTTTAAAGGGAGCCTTCTTTACTTGCTTTCATACAATTTTAAATGCAGCCGCATTTAAATGCAGGTGTGTATCATTCCTTAAAATATCAGAGTGCAAGATTTGAGTGGCGCGCATGATGCTGAGTGCGACGCGCAGCATTTATTCTTATTTGTCTACATATTTTATCTTCATTACAAATCTTGTTTAGTTTTATTTTGGATAATTGCATGTAAAAAATGATTTACTTTGCACATGCAAAATGTGAAACTTCCATCTTATTCGCAGTCTATAGCATTTTATAATTATTTGTACAATAATATTTAACTTAACCTGCTTTATATCTTTATTATTTAATGCAAAAGAGATTTATTAAAACAAGTTTATAAGAGTCATGCATCCGTTTAATTTTGATCAGGAACAACGAATGATCAACGAGAGACATCAGCCCTCAGATCATTTTAAATCGTCAAATAGCCTTCAATTTACAGGTTATAACTGCATCTATCTCGGTATGTAGACTTATGAGGATTACTTTTAAATGTGGATCCCGTACTGTAACCGAAAAGAAATGTGCTCTTTTATTATTAATATTCAAGTGTTTGTGTGAAAATTATTAATGCGCATGCATGACAGGGAGGTGCCCTCTCAATCACTTGACTTTTTTTCTGATTATGAAATAACTTAAAGTTAGGGTGCCTCACATACATGAGAAATATATCTACAGAAAGTTTGAAATGTCTACTTTTAAACTAACCAATTCAAAATGAAAGCAAATACTCCCTGATTATGCACATCCTGTGGAGATGAGAGTCAGCACCATGAATTTCATCTTGCAGCCGACAAGAAAACATTCGTTTATTACTGTGTAATAAAATGTCTACTTTTTCACAATTATTAGGCTACTTCTGCCTGTGCTTTGTGGCAAACTTAATGCATGTGCTTGAGCGCGGAATATATTAAGGCTCATTATGGATTATAGATGTTAATTTAATATAAACATGCGATTAGATGAATAATGACTTAAATGAACGACTAGGCTACTAGTAACTAGAAAAATCTTACGTGGGGGGCAGACCTATTAAATACCCTCTAGACATCTCTGTTAAAGTCAAACAAATACATTAAGAACAAATGTTTTTGTCTCTGGCAGATGCGCGTCTCTTTCACCATTTTGTTTTTATATTTATCAGAGTTGATTTATTTTTGCTGAGGAAAAGAAAACATTTGTTTTATATTGTAATGTATGTAATGCTCTGTATGCAGTTGCAATAATGACAAAAGACAAACCAAATGAGGCCTTTGTCCTACTTTGCCTAAACCTGCTCTGCAAGTTTGAAACCCTCATATGACACTGCCCATATAAAGAGCAAGAGATTCAAACCTTTATTTCAACCCCCACAAGCTATACAGGACTACACCAAAAAAACCCAACCCCCTCCAGCTGAACTGAATTCGGTCTGTTTTTGGCTGCGAGAAACGCTGTGTTGTCATGTTACTGGGTTGAAATATGCTGCCTGCACTCACAGCAGCCCTACTCTTTTTATTCATAATTTTTTTGCAGCCCATATTATTATTTTCACCAGGCCATAATAATAACAAATTCTCAATTGATAATTAATCATTCTTTTTACGAAAATCATTGTTATTTGTGAACGTAGGCCTTTGAGGCAGGCTTTAAGACCAAGCGGAATCCTCTGCCATCTGCCCCAAGTTTTGATTTTACAAAATCAGTTTGGGCGAATGCAATTTATTTATCATGAGCCCAACGTTTAGCAAGGCAGGAAACCATTCAGTCTACCTGAAGGAAGACGTATTTCATTGTAAGTTAATGCTGTTAAATAGAGAGTAAAAAAAAAAACTACCCTTGTAAAGTCAGTTCTATAATGGTAAAATTTACCCAGGCCGATAGCATTTTTTGTATTACTTTTTTTTTTTATAATAAACACTATTTTCTTAAAGAATAAAAGAGAAAGAATCACAATTAGCCATTATTTTCCATTTCTGAAGTTAATTGGCAACCCTATTGGAGGGGTATCTTTTTATCTATCCGTTTTTAGGGGGGAGGAGGCTTTTTTGTTTCTTAAAGTAATTTTCAGATGCAATGGAAAAAAAACTGGATAAAAACATACACAAAACTTGTAAATAGTTAACAACTTAGCCTATATTAGGCCCAGACTCTGTTGCTAAGTATACTATAATGTAAATTTGTTAACCCACAGTAACACATTTTAACCGATTAATTGCCTATTTTCGTTTGCTGCATGTTTTTTAGAACCATGCTAAAAATAAATAAAGTTTTTGAGAGGAAAAAATATATGTCTTGTATAAGTCGCATTTTATTACATTCAGAAATAATAACGGCAGGCCTAATAATGTTACAATGTACCAACAGGATATTTTTAGTTCCCATCACTTTACAACAAATCCTTTTAATTTAACTATCAGAAAAGAACAAGAATTAAAAATATATAATTCTAATGGATACGTATAATTGCAGTATATAATAATAATATAGGCTTAGCTAAAAATAAAATAAAAAAATTATTATAATAATTTAAAGCGAAATATAAGGTAAGGTTGGACTTACCTTCTCTCATTCAGGACAAATCCAAACATTTCCATATTCGTGATGTTGCCCATTTGAAGCTTAACTATTATTCATTAGGTAAAATAGACTTTGTAGTTCACGTGTGTTTCAGTATCGACAGAAAAAATCATAATTAGCAAAAATATGTCAAAGTGGACCACTGCTCACGCCGAATGGCACGGTGAACAGCTGCGCTGTTTCCAATGAATATGAGGCACCAGCGTGATCAAACAGCTGAAACAGAAAATACATTTTTGGTCACACAGCAAAGGCATAATTCAAAACTGCAAAGTGTTAGCAGTTTGAAAAATCAAGAATAATAGCAGAGTTAATAAGAATTATTTCTAAATCCTGGACCCTGAAGGATTTTATTTTATTATTATTTTTGTTTTTTACCAAGAACGAACCGAAAACATTAAGCTTTTAATCCATGTGTGTGTGTGTATTTATAGGCATATATAGGCCTATTTTTACATAGGCCTATATATGTAATGACTGTTAAATAACAATAACATGCATAAGAGCCTTTGTGTAAAGGTCTTTCTTTTAATTTATGATGCGTAGACTGTAGCCTAAGACTATCCCACGTCTTGAAATTAACTCACTGCAAATTTTCTAATGGATTTTAAGGATGTTACAATGTTATTTTATAATGTTATTGTCGTTTTACTTCATCCTTTCATCTCCGTTTGCAATCCGTCCCTTTGCGCCACCTGGCGGAAGTTTCGCAAATGATTTTAACACACGACTGGCTTACAGTTAAAGCCGCGGCCCTGCCGGTACCCATTCTGGTTGTCCACCTACTGTATGCTTAAGCAGTTGTCACTTGTTCAATGTAATGCTGCAGCAGCAGGGTCCTAAAACCTAGCGAGACTGCAGCTAAGCTAGCAGGGACACATCAAACACCTCAGGGTAAATAAACAAAACAAAAAGGAAGTGTTTCTAATCTTCTCTAGGGCCTACAGCATGGTAACTGTACCTCATGTAATAGGCCTGGGGCTGAAGAGTAAGGAGGGGTAGAGAAAATCGAAACCTGTTAGTTTTCATATTGATTTTAAAAATCTTTTATTAGTTTATAAGGCATTGCACAGACTTGCTCCAGACTATCTTTCAAAAATGTATATGTACCTAGAAGGACTCTTAGATCATCTGATTCTTTTCTTTTAACAGAACCTTATAGCAGAAATAAAACAAATTGGTGATGCTGCTTTTAGCCGTTTTGGTCCTTGCCTCTGGAACAACCTAAAACCTCTGTATATTTCATGTGTTTTGTTTTGCCTCATTTTTAATGTTTCATTTTATATTTCATATTTTTATCTTTGTAAACTTTATTCTTATTTGTGTATTTTAATGGGTCTATTTTATTTTTGTTTTAATTCTGGTCATTTTAATTTTTATTAATTGCTGTATCATTTTGGTTCCTTCTTGTCTGTAAAGCATTTTGAATTGCATTAACTTCTTTAGAAAAGTGCTATTTAAATAAAATTGGCTCGCAATCTTGCATGCTAGAAGAGATGGCAATTAGGGCTACTAATAATCTGTAAGGCTCATTAAGGAAACAACAGTTTCTGGAAAATTGTGATGGTCAAATTAACTAAAATAAGGTAAATGTAAAATGAAAATTCCCTAATAGCTTTAGGAAACTAAAAGGAAAAGTAAATAAACAAATTGATTTAATTTCAGATTTAATTAAAATCAACTTAGCTGAATTTGTACATTCAAGTTAAACAAAGGTAAATAAATTAAATTAAATCATTATAGCACTGAAAAATAATTCATATTACAATCAACCAATCTGTTCATCCAGCGAACATTCATTGTAGTTTTGTATCAACTCTAAGAAATTTTATTTTCGTGGCCACAGAAAATACTTTCATACAGTATTATTGCATAAGAGCATGTAACAAGAACATTGATTTACAAGCAGTAACAGAATCAGAAACTGATGTAATTTTTGCACACAAGATTTATTAACTAAACACTAACACAAACTAGTCTAACAAACAAACAAACAAACAAACAAGCATACAGTCACTCATACATGGGGAAGGGCAAATGAGACTGAATGAATTAAACCATTAGAGAAACAGGGAATGAAGCTATGAAAAGGAGTCAGTTGAACCACCTGAGTCAAACAATCAGCCCTGTTTTACAACGGTGTCTACAGCTTATACTAAACCTTTCATTTTGTTTAGTTAAATGTACGATACTTGCATTGACTTGGCCATTGAACGAGCATTCGAATGCAGTCTCGGATGAAAGTCTTGATGGTTTGCAGGTTCGGTGGTGTTGGAATCATGATCAAATTCTTCCAGGTTTATAGGTTGATGAACTCCAAAGATGTTATTCTGACTCGGTGGTGGTTGGGAGAGTTTTCTCCCAGCTGGACTAGATGTCTAGATATTTTGTATATGTAACTGGATTGAGTGCTGATACAAAAACTATTAAAGATTCTTTGAACACTAACGTGTTGCATGAGTATCAACATATATTATATACTCTCATTTAGATCATCAAAATACAAACTCATAAATACCAAACATGATATAGGTGAGGTTTCATTAACAAGTGATCTATCATCAGAATCAGAATCAGAAAGAGCTTTATTGCCAAGTATGCTTGCGCATACAAGGAATTTGTTTTAGTGACATAAGCTTCCAGTACACAGAGACAACAACACACAGACAAAAAAAAATAAAAATCCTTGCAAATAAATTAATTGTATAAACAGTTGTACTATAGATGATAATGGAATAGAATTGAGTAAGATGCAGGGATGTACTAGGATGGAAGGGTTCTTGTGCCTGACTGTCCTGGTATTTGCAGCTCTGAAATGCCGGCCAGATGGCAAAAGTTCAAAGATGGGGTAACTTGGATGTGAGGGATCCAGAGTGATTTTTTGAGCCCTTTTCCTCACTCTGGATGTATATTATTCTTGTAGGGTGGATAACGGCATAATGCATGCATGAAACAGTATACAATACAAAATACAATATATAAGAAAAGTAATAATACACACAATGACCTGAGGATGTGTGTTCATTCACAGAAAGGTTTTTCTATGAATTAATTATTGCTCTGCCCGCATTCCTCTGAGCAATAAAACCAGTGTTATCAGACGATTTGTCTTTGGGTGCCATGGAACTAGAGGTCTGTTCCTCCTTTTGAGGTGTTCGTAGCATTTCGGGGAAAGGGTCCATGGACCCTCATAGTTGGCTTGTTGGTGTGGGGAGGTGTGTTAGGAATTATTTGTTGAATATAACAAATAAATTTGTGTCTGATTGGTCCAAACACTACACATAAACCATCAGATTTTCACCGTAGAGCAATTATATGTACAACTGTGGCCTGTCACACAAAGCTAGTTGAAGGCAGAATATAAAGTTGACATAACCAGCAATTCCAACCTAATTTGGATTAGGTTTAGCAGGATCACAATGCTTGCAATAAACATTCTCTTTACTTGGGGATTGATTCAGAGTTTATGTTTAACTATGAAGTGATGCACCTGAATCTGCAGCAACTCTTCTGATGATTAAAAATTGACATAAAAAAAGAAAAGAAAAAGAAAAGAAAAATATTAATAATAATAAAAAAAGTTTTCTCGACCTAAACTTAAACTTACCTTGGTAGCCACTGCCAAGTTGGCAGCTACATCCAAAACAAACAAACAAACAATGAATAAATAAATCACAGTACACCCTTTAAGTTCTCTAAAACACCTTTTTATTATCTGTTTTTTTTTTCCTCAGGAAGCGAAAGCCCGAAAGGTCTTGAAAAATTAGAGATGGAGGCAGCCAATCTCCAATCAGCCAATGAGGATCAGCTACGACACATTGAGATCTTAGAGCAGGCTTTAAATAATGCTCAGAGTAAAATCCTTAAGCTAGAGGAAGAGGTGAGTCTTTTTGATTACCCTAATATATTGTTTGTACAGTTTTAAATAAATACAAACTTTGGCATTGCTTTCACCATCTTTACATAAACTGAATTAAATTATACTACCGATACCAGCGTTGTGATTAAAATAATTAGAAATGGCAGCTCAGTGGGATATTTGAGTCCTTTATATGGTTGCGAACACACGTACTGTAAATTTTCAGGACCAACAAATTCATCTTAGTTGTCTGTCACATCATGCAATGTGAGAAAGACTCTACACTACACATACTGTACACATATCTAGCAAATGTGTGGTTTCGGTAACTTACGGATTGAAAATATGAGCCTTGTGTTATTTGAAGGATTGAAGTCCCCCTACGGTCACTTATTTTATCCCTTAAAACTCATCTTTCTATTTTAGAGAATAGTTACTGAGAAATTAATCCACAGTACTAAAGTAAAACACAGCAAATCTTATGAAATGTGACATCAAACAGTGTATAAATCATTAATTTGAAAAAAAAAAAAAAACCCTGTTCAACAGTAACACCAGTGGTTAAAGTTTTACAAGGAAGCAGCATTTCTCTTGTCTCCCATGAGCCCAGTAAGTTTTAAATAAACCACTTATATGTGGCATGGGTTTGGTGGAATGTAACTGAGAATGAATAGGAAAAATATAAAGTGAGACTGGCCTGTCACACTGTTCACGTCATAAATTCTGCAACTCATCTTTGTGTGTCTTGTGCTACACAAATAAAATTACATCCTGGACTTGGACAGAAATCCACAGGATTTTACAATACCTGGCCTTTTAGGCTACGGGCAAGAACCAGTATTTGTTTGTTATTCCTAGACATAAAGTTTGTGTTATATTATATTTAATGGGCCTGTAGCAATAGATCAATTAAATTTTTATCTCCTATATTTACAATCCAGCCAAATACTTTAATAAGGATTATTAAATATTTATTAATTTAATTAATTGAATAATTATTATTAATTTATGTTAAACATTTGGATTAATGAGTGACCTGATATAAAACACCCACTAAACAGTGTCAGTCATCTCAAGTAAATCTCTCTTCTATCTGTCTGTGTGCTGTAGTTGAGTAAAAAGCAGAAGTATGTGGAGCAGGTGGAGCGGTTGCAGAAGGCACTAGCACAACTCCAGGTCGCATGTGAGAAACGTGAGCAGCTGGAACAACGTCTGCGTACTCGCCTGGAGAGAGAACTGGAATCATTGCGAACACAACAGGTCAGTGCTTGAAACTTTTTCATTAGAATTTTAGGGTTTACAAAACTGGTAACATTTTTGGTTTATTTTCATTTCTTTTTGTTTTATAATTCTTTCCACAATCTATTTCCTAATCAGATTTATAGAAAATTGTGCCTTAATTTCCTAAAGCCCCCCAGTGAGCAAACCAAAAGTGATTATAACAGTAGAATAACTTGATACATAAATTGCTAGATTCACATTGATTATACTTGATTAGTTCATATTTTGACCAATTTTGACCAATTCCACATTCCCCTCTTTGAGACTTACTAAGTCTCACCTTAACTTTACCTTTACTCTCACCTTTACTTGTCTGGCGGATCTGCAGGACCAAACCTCTTCCTCCACACTTGACTAGGAAATAAAAGATCCCGGTCTCCTTAATCCCTCATTTAAGATAAAACAATGTTATAACGTGCAATTGGTTCAGCACTTGCCTGTGGCTGTTACAGTTATGTAGAATCAAAAAGGAATAAACATCAAAATATTAAAAATGTAACATCACAAAAATAGCATAGTTGGTCTTCAGTCCAGATCTTTTGTGCATTGCAGAGGGCCATTTTGGTTACCTTCAAAAATCATATTCCCATCATCTTGACATCTTAGAATTTTGCTTATCTGTGGCTTTGATAACTAGTGACCTAAATGGAGGAAGTACACAGTAAAATAGTAATTTAATTTAACTTCATCTCTTGTATTAAATTTGTTAGGTGTGCCTTTAGGTTGACCAATTGAATTTATATAATCTGCAGGGTCTTTTTCATCTGCTCTTTTGATTCAATTTTTTTTTCTCCATTTGTTGTTTCCTCTTCTAGAGAGATATGACCTTTTATGTGTCAGCATAACCCTAGTACATAATCCTGACCAGTTTTCAAGAGGCCTTATTCTAATCTACCTATACATTATATGTCTGCCAATGCAATATCAATTTCATCACATATAGGTGGTGGGCCTTCTTTTTTCACTTACTAATCATCTTTACATTGTGGTATTTTCAAAAATTTGCTGCATTTCCTTTAATTTTCATATGTCAGTAGTTCCCTTCTTTTTATAATATTAAAATTCTTGATCTGCCATTACTTTTATTTTTCCCTATGGTTGTTGTATTTTTTTTTCTGTACTATTGGCCATTTACTGGTTCGTATGCATTTGTAATTCAGTTGCTCTGTAGTTTGTTGTAGACTGGAGAAACTGGCAAAATGCCATTTTTTGGGTACAGTTTCTAAAGGTATTTATTTCGCTACCTCTTTCTATTAAGCATTTACCTCCCAGTTTTATTACATCTAATCCCATTTTAACTAGATACTCCTGGACATTTATTTAATCATTGCAAAAGTAAATTTCTGGCTGAAATGAATTTGTCATCTTGGTTTTTTAGATTATGAATTTCAATTGTTTTTTGTTGTTGTTGTTGTTGTTGGTGGGTCATGAAATAGATTATAATTAGGTGGGTCATGGAATGGAAAAGTTTGAGAACCCCTGTCTTAAACCATTCATCATGAAATATTATACAACTGTGTATGAGTATTGGTGCAATATATAAGACTGGTCTTGCTTCAAAGCAAACTATGCAGTTTGGTTACATTTTATTTCGATAGTCCACTTTAGACATTCTACTAATTATAAGTAATTTTGTAACTACATGTCAACTAATTCTCATTATTTTGCAACTACAAACCCGATTACAAAAAAGTTGGGACACTGTACAAATTATGAATAAAACAGAATGCAATGATGTGGAAGTTTCAAATTTCAATATTTTATTCACAATACAACATAGATGACATATCAAATGTTTAAACTGAGAAAATGTATAATTTTAAGGGAAAAATAAATTGATTTTAAATTTCATGGCATCAACACATCTCAAAAAAGTTGGGACAAGGCCATGTGAAAAAAAAGTGCCACTGTGTGGCATCCCCTCTTCGTTTTATAACAGTCTGCAAATGTCTGGGGACTGAGGAGACAAGTTGCTCAAGTTTAGGAATAGGAATGTTGTCCCATTCCTGTCAAATACAGGCTTCTAGTTGCTCAACTGTCTTAGGTCTTCTTTGTCACACCTTACTCTTTATGATGCGCCAAATGTTTTCTATGGGTGAAAGATCTGGACTGCAGGCTGGCCATTTCAGTACCTGGATCCTTCTTCTACGCAGCCATGATGTTGTAATTGATGCAGTATGTGGTCTGGCATTGTAATGTTGGAAAATGCAAGGTCTTCCCTGAAAGAGACGATGTCTGGATGGGAGCATATGTTGTTCTAGAACTTGGATATACCTTTCAGCATTGATGGTGCCTCTCCAGATGTGTAAGCTGCCCATGCCACACACACTCATGCAACCCCATATCATCAGAGATGCAGGCTTCTGAACTGAGCACTGATAACAACTTGGGTTGTCCTTGTCCCCTTTAGTCCGGATGACATGGCGTCCCAGTTTTCCAAAAAGAAATTCAAATATTGATTCGTCTGACCACAGAACAGTTTTCCACTTTGCAACAGTCCATTTTAAATGAGCATTGGCCCAGAGAAAACGCCTGAGCTTCTGGATCATGTTTAGATATGGCTTCTTTTTTGACCTATAGAGTTTTAGCCGGCGATGGCGAATGGCACGGTGGATTGTGTTTCCATTACAGTAGCATTCCTGTATGTGATGCAGTGCTGTCTAAGGGCCCGAAGATCACGGGCATCCAGTATGGTTTTCCGGCCTTGACCCTTATACGGTGGCCGAGAGCTCAACGCGCTGCAACTTAAGAAAACACATGCAAATTGAAAAAACACCAGCAAACGAAGAAAACATCTTCATCAGTTTGACAACACAAGTGTTGCAAATACTCACAACACATGCAAATTAAGAAACGCACTGCAAATCCTCACAACACATGCAAATTAACAAACGCGCTGCAAATCCTCACAAAGCATGCAAATTAAGAAATGCTGCAAATCCTCATAACACATGCAAATTAAGAAACGCCCTGCAAATCCTCACAACACATGCAAATTAAGAAACGTGCTGCAAATCCTCACAACACATGCAAATTAAGAAACGTGCTGCAAATCCTCACAACACATGCAAATTAAGAAACGTGCTGCAAATCCTCACAACACATGCAAATTAAGAAACAATTAATAAAGCATTGCAAATTTATTTTCATTAACCTTGAAATTATATTTAGTTGAGGATATTAAAGTTAGCCATCTTATATAGTATTTTTTCACAGTTAATCGTGTTATTCAGCTTATTTAGGCTAATAATATCCAAAAGACAAAGGAATCATGCCATCAGGGTGGTTTAAAAAAAGGGTGTTTAAAAAAAAACTCACCTTTCAGTTCACCAACAGCTCCACTGGCCAGTAGCCACTGCACAATAAGCAAATCCCAGCCGTGTCCAACACTTTTTTGGGTCCCCTTGAAACATTTACATTGTGGTCAGTGCTATTTGCAGCTCGTTTCTTAATTTGCATGTGTTGTGAGGATTTGCAGCACGATTCTTAATTTGCATGTGTTGTAAGGATTTGCAACGTTTCTTAATTTGCATGTGTTGTGAGGATTTGCAGCTTGTTTCTTAATTTGCATGTGTTGTGAGGATTTGCAGCGTTTGTTAATTTGCATGTGTTGTGAGGATTTGCAGCGTTTCTTAATTTGCATGTGTTGTGAGGATTTGCAGCGCGTTTCTTAATTTGCATGTGTTGTGAGGATTTGCAGCGTTTCTTAATTTGCATGCTTTGTGAGGATTTGCAGTGCGTTTCTTAATTTGCAAGTGTTGTAAGGATTTGCCACACTTGTGTTGTCAAACTGATGAAGATGTTTTCTTCATTTGCTGGTGTTTTTTTCAATATGCATGTGTTTTCTTACGTTGCAGCGCATTGAGCTCTCTCAGCCACCGTACCCTTACACACAGAGATTGTTCCAGATTCTCTGAATCTTTGGATGATATTATGCACTGTAGATGGTGATAACTTCAAACTCTTTGCAATTTTTCTCTGAGAAACTCCTTTCTGATATTGCTCCACTATTTTTCACCACAGCATTGGGGGAATTGGTGATCCTCTGCCCATCTTGACTTCTGAGAGACACTGCCACTCTGAGAGGCTCTTTTTATACCCAATCATGTTGCCAATTGACCTAATAAGTTGCAAATTGGTCCTCCAGCTGTTCCTTATATGTACATTTAACTTTTCGGGCCTCTTATTGCTACCTGTCCCAACTTTTTTGGAATGTGTAGCTCTCATGAAATCCAAAATGAGCCAATATTTGGCATGACATTTCAAAGTGTCTCACTTTCAACATTTGAAATGTTATCTATATTCTACTGTGAATAAAATCTAAGTTTCTGAGATTTGTAAATTATTACATTCCTTTTTTACTCACAATTTGTACAGTGTCCCAACTTTTTTGGAATCGGTTTTGTGCATGTCTACTAACTCTCAGTGTAGACTGTTAGGGTAGGTTTAGGGTTAGTGTTAAGGGTAGGATTAGGGTTAGTATAAGTTGACAATAAGTTGACAAAGAAAGTGTTAGAAGATATCAAGCAGACAGTCTACTAATACTCTACTATCTGCTAGTTCACATGTAGTTGCAAAGTTACTTACTGTTAGTAGAACAGTAAAAGTTCTGTTTAAAGTGGACTATCGAAATAAAGTGTTACCTGCAGTTTTCCCATTTTTTCACAATTATTTTCTTCTACCTTTTCCCATAAAACATTTCAATTGCTAATTGCCTTATAACTGATATTATGGTTATCATTTACACTTTGTCTGTTTTATCTAGATATTTTTTGCTTCTCGTCCAATTCTTATTCAACTTGGATTAAGTAAAAGACACTGCCAGATTCAGATGAGGGTTGAAAAGTCAATTCTAGGGAAGTCTGGTTGCTATTGGTTACAGCTTGAGCTTGTAGAATTAGATGCATTAGGCATGTGATGATCATCAGATATGTTGTCAGACTCATTCTTTTCACTTTTCTGCTTCTCTGACAGAAGAATGTGAGCTTCTTGTGCATTTCTTTTTTGAGTTGTCATCAGTTTGCACTTCATCTTGTGTCACTGTCTCTCCTCATCACTTGCTCTTGAGTTGTCTGTTTGTCTGTTTTCTTTTCTTTCCACTTCCTCTTTTCCATTTGTTGGCCCACATCTGCCCCTAAGTATTTTGATGATCTCGTTAGCAGTCCCATCACTTATTTAATCTTCACCAGGGTGACTCTTTGCAAGTTGTTGCAATGGTCTTTCCCTCGTTGGCAAGGCAGGGTCGTTACTAGCACGCTCTTCATCCCTGACCTTATGCTGTGTGGAGTTGTTGAAGCTGGTTGGCGTATTTTAAGGTGAGAGATGTGAACTCAGGTGTCACTCTGTAACTGTTTTGCTGATTAATGCAAGGCTTTCCCTTGAGATCACAACTGCACACTCACTGGTTCTCTTTGATGGAGCAAAGCGTTCCTTGGGCTTGAGAGCACTGCTGTCACCTGTAAATGGAAACCTTCAGAGTTTTCTTTTAGTGATATCAAGCATGCTCATTTGCTCATCTTGCTTGTCATCATTCTTGGTGTGACCTGTGGAAATTTCATGTGGGTTGAGGGCTGTCCTGGCCCCTTTTTGAGCTCTCACAAATCCAGTGCTGTTATTACAATGAGCAAAAGGATTATACCCATCTCTTTGTTTTATATAATGAGTTGCACTACTGTATATCACTGGATAATTTCCTAGGCCTATCTTGCTCAGTGAAATAGGCCTTTTGACCTGGAAAACACTCAACCCACTTTATGTTAACAGTCAGAAAGACAATATTTTATCCTTTTGACACAGAATCAGCTTCATTATGATATGCTGAAAAGAAAGTTAGATGTGGGGTAGACAGAGCAAGCTTGCTTTGCTTTGCACTGCTTTTCTTTCTACCACAACAATAACCTAGGTACTGACCAGGAAACTTAACCAAATTCATCCATTGTCATTATTTTACTGGGCATAATTTGCCCTGTGGGCCCACATATTAAAATTTGCATACAGCTGTTTTTGCAAAATGATTGATTTTCCTCAGCATCTTGTCAGACACCCTCTTTTCACTCCATACAACATCATCATTCATACTTTTTCACACCCTTTCACACCCCACTTTTGGCCAAAACATATTTTTTTTGAGATGTCAGCTGATTTTGAACTTAATGATTTTAGCTGTGGAATGGCATGGATTCTGGGTAGGGTAACATAAACCTTTTTCATTAGGCTCTACTGAGCGTAAGCAAGCAAGCACGCAAACAAATTTATATAGTGCTTTTCTAAACAAGTGAATGCGATTCAAAGTGCTTTACAAACATGAGAGAACCAAAATGATATAGCAATTAATAAAAATTTTACTAAACAGAATTAAATCAAAATAAAATAGAACCATTGAAATACATGAAATAAGAATAAAGTTTATAAAAAGATTAAAATATAAAATATTAAATAAATAATTTAAAAATGAGGCAAAACAAACCACATGAAATATACAGAGGTTTTATTAGTCTTTACAGAAAGGCCAGACTAAAAAGATATGTTTTTAATTTAAATTAAAACCTATTAATGTATTCAGCACATCTTATGCTCTCTGGAAGGTTGTTCCAGAGGCGAGGAGCATAACAGCTAAAAGCAGCATCGCCATTTTTATTTAGTTTCTGCTATGAGGTGCAGTTAAAAGAAAATAATCAGAGGACCTAAGAGTCTGTCTAGGTTCATATACAGGTTCATATAAGGTTCATATAAGTATTTTTGAAAGATAGTCTGGAGCAAGTCCGTGCAATGCCTTATAAACTAATAAAATATTTGTAAAATCAATACAAAAAACTAACAGGTAACCAGTGTAATGACTTTAATACTGGTGTAATATGATCTCTATTTTTAGATTTTGTTCATTCGAGCAGCAGTATTTTGGATTAATTGCAACTGGTTAATCGTATTCTTTGGTAGACCAGAAAGAAGGGTATTACAGTAGTCAAGCCTGCTAGTTATAAATGCATGCATTAATTTTTCTGTGCTGCTCGGAGAAAGAAATGGTCTTACTTTTGCAATGTTCTTCAAATGATAAAATGCTGTTTTGATAACATACGTACATAAGCTTTAAAGTTAAAATCAGAATCAAAGACATCTCCTAAGTTTTTTGTCACATGGCTTGGGTGTGATCCGAGTATATTTGGTTTAGGGGTCAATTTCTCTCTCTGCACTTTTGATCCAATAATCAGTACTTCAGTTTTATCTTGGTTGGGTTGGGTTGTAAGAAGTTTTGTGACATCCAAACATTTATGTCTTGGATGCAATTTGCAAGCGTATCAATTTGCACAGGGTCATCAGGAGACACGGCTACATACAACTGTGTGTCATCAGCATAGCTTTGAAAAGAGATAGCATGTGTCCTGATGATGTGACCGAGAGGTTACATATATAGATTTAAAAAGCATTGCTCCTAAGACTGATCCCTGAGGAACCAAGACAGAACTGCTTGTGGTTCCAGCAAACCCATCGTTTCATCACAATTTCACTATCAAGTTAGGCACATCAACCATAACTCATTCAAAAACAGCCAGAAACCTTGGAGTTATGATTGATGATCAGCTAACTTTCTCAGACCACATTGCTATAACTGCCCGGTCCTGCAGATTTGCTTTATTCAACATTGAGAAGATCAGGCCCTTTCTTTCGGAACATGCTGCACAACTCCTTGTTCAAGCTCTTGTTCTGTCCAGGCTAGACTATTGCAACGTTCTCTTGGCAGGTCTTCCAGCCAGTTCTATCAAACCTTTACAATTAATCCAGAATGCGGCAGCAAGATTAATGTTTAATGAGCTGGAAAGAATGCACATCACACCTCTGTTTATAAATTTGCACTGGCTACAAATAGCTGCTCGCATAAAATTCAAGGCATTGATGTTTGCATACAAAACCACAACTGGCTCTGCACCCCTTTACCTAAATTCATTACTTCAGACTTATGTGCCCTCTAGAAGCTTGCGTCCCTTCAGTCGGTCACCGACGTGGCGCGTTGATTGTAACCATCCCCAGTCGGTCAAGAAGTCAAGTCATCATTTTCGTTCACCGATGGCGTCTCCGCTCCTTAAACCAAAACCGAGATTGTGTCAGTGAAGCTTGAACTGCCATCCCAAAGAAGTCAAGTCACATTTAATAGCGCTTTAAACAAAAGATTGCGTCAAAGCAACTGAACCACATTAATTAGGAAAACAGTGTCAATAATGCAAAATGACAGTTAAAGGCAGTTCCTCATTGAATTCAGTGATGTCATCATGCAGCTCAGTTCAGTTTAAATAGTATCTTTGCAATCAAGTAGACAATATCGCTGTAAATGAAGTGTCCCCAGCTAAGCAGGCCAGAGGTGACAGCGGCAAGGAACCAAAACTCCATCTGTGACATAATGGAGAAAAAAACCTTGGGAGAAACCAGGCTCAGTTGGGGGGCCAGTTCTCCTCTGACCAGACGAAACCAGCAGTTCAATTCCAGGCTGCAGCAAAGTCAGATTGTGCAGAAGAATCATCTGTTTCCTGTGGTCTTGTCCCGGTAGTTGTCTGAGACAAGGTCTTTACAGGGGATCTGTATCTGGGGCTCTAGTCCTGGTCTCCGCTGTCTTTCAGGGCTGTAGAGGTCCTTTCTAGGTGCTGATCCACCATCTGGGCTGGATACATACTGGATCCGGGTGACTGCAGTGACCCTCTGACTTGGATACAGACTGGATCTGGTGGCTACGGTGACCTCGGAATAAGAGAGAAACAGACTAATATGAGCGTAGATGCCATTCTTCTAACAATGTAGCAAGTACATCGGGTGTTATGGGAAGTGTTCCCAGTTCCGGTTTACCTAATTAATGCAGCCTAAAAATCCTTTAAAGGATTTGGATATTAGAAATGTATTAGTATGTTATGTGTAAGCCAGGTTAAAGAGATGGGTCTTTAATCAAGATTTAAACTGCAAGAGTGTGTCTGCCTCCTGAACAATGTTAGGTAGGTTATTCCAGAGTTTGGGCGCTAAATAGGAGAAGGATCTGCCGCCCGCAGTTGATTTTGATATTCTAGGTATTATCAAATCGCCAGAGTTTTGAGAACGGAGCGGGACGTAGAGGACTATAATGTAACAAGAGCTCATTCAAATACTGAGGTGCTAAACCATTCAGGGCTTTATAAGTAATAAGCAAGATTTTAAAATCTATACGATGTTTGATAGGGAGCCAGTGCAGTGTTGACAGGACCGGGCTAATATGATCATAATTCCTGGTTCTAGTAAGAACTCTAGCTGCTGCATTTTGGACTAACTGGAGTTTGTTTACGAAGCGTGCAGAACAACCACCCAATAGAGCATTACAATAGTCTAACCTTGAGGTCATAAACGCATGGATTAACATTTCTGCATTTGACATTGAGAGCATAGGCCGTAATTTAGATATATTTTTGAGATGGAAAAATGCAGTTTTACAAATACTAGAAACGTGGCTTTCTAAGGAAAGGTTGCTATCAAATAGCACACCTAGGTTCCTAACTGATGACGAAGAATTGACAGAGCAGCCATCAAGGCTTAGACCAGCTTTCTAGGTCATTACATGCAGAGCTTTTAGGTCCTATAATTAACACCTCTGTTTTTTCAGAATTTAGCAGTAAGGAATTACTTGTCATCCAGTTTTTTTATATCGACTATGCATTCCGTTATTTTTTCAAATTGGTAAGTTTCGCCGGGCCACGAAGAAATATAGAGCTGAGTATCATCAGCATAACAGTGAAAACTAACACCGTGTTTCCTGATGATATCTCCCAAGGGTAACATGTAAAGCGTGCAGAGTAACGGCCCTAGTACTGAGCCTTGCGGTACTCCATACTGCACTTGTGATCGATATGATACCTCTTCATTCACTGCTACGAACTAATGGCGGTCATATAAGTACGATTTAAACCATGCTAATGCACTTCCATTAATGCCAACAAAGTGTTGTAGTCTATGCAAAAGAATAGTGTGGTCAATAGTGTCGAACGCAGCACTAAGATCCAATAGCACTAATAGAGAGATACAACCACGATCAGATGATAAGAGCAGGTTCATTTGTAACTCTAAGGAGAGCAGTCTCAGTACTATGATACGGTCTAAATCCTGACTGGAAATCCTCACGGATGCCATTTTTCTCTAAGAACACTGTAAAACCTGACAAGTCACAGTAACTCAAACCATTTGAGTAAACAGATTGCCTTTACTTAAACCATGTAAGTTTTAAAACTTTGCAATTATGTAATCAAGTGATTAATTAAGTGCTGATTGAGCTTTAGTGATGAACAGCTGCTGTTAACAAACAGCATCACCAGCTCCACTTATTAGTAACCAGACTGACTTTATTTCTGTCAGACGTCTACAGAAGATCTTATTGAGAATTAACTAAGGTTTAGATGTTGATTTATTGTTTCATTTGAAGTAACCATGTTAGAGATAAGTGTTTGCTTTAGTTGGGCTCTTGACCCTTGATTTCTGTCTTAGATTATTTTTTTTTTTTGTTATAACTCAAAAAACCCAGAGAAAATATGATCCAGTATTGGTTGTTATACAGCATATTGGTGATGATAATCATCAATTATGGAGCTGTTCAGAGTTCAAAATCTTTCTAAATAGGTGTTCTATAGTTAGTTCAGTTGATTACAATGAAAGCCATTCAAAAAGTCAGTGGTTCTTTCGTAATCAGTTAATATAAAGGACTTTCCAAACAGTTTGGTCTTCTATGGTGTCAATTAGTCACACACAGACATCAATAATCAGAATATGAACCTCAACAATGGTTACAAAAAAAAAAAAAAAAAAAAAAAAAACATGCTGCAATGCATGCTGGGTACTATTGTAGTACAAAACTCATCCATGGCTCCCAGCATGCTCTGCTGCATTGTGTTTTTTTTTGATGATCACCATTGTTGAGGTTCATATGCTGATTATTGATGTCTGTGTGTGACTAAGTGACACCACAGAAAACCAAACTGTTTGGAAAGTTATTTATATTAACTGATTATCACAGAACCACTGGCTTTTAGAATCACTTTTACTGTAATCAATCCAACTAATTACACAACATCTATTTCATCAGAGATTAGATTCCAAACAGCTCAATAATCAATGATTATCATCTCCAATATACAGTATAACAACCAACATTTAGGTACAGGTTAGATAAAAAACAATAATGCTAACCTGAATGCACTGTAAGTTGCTTTGAATAAAAGCAGCTTCTAAGAGTGTGAGTGTGTGTATAACACCTGATGATATTTTCTCTGGGCTTTTGAGTTACAACAAATGGTTACAACAGCCAAAGAAAAAACTAAGACAGAAATCAAGGGTCAAGAGCCCAACTAAAGCAAACACTGATCTCTAACATGGTTACTTCAAATGAAACACATAAATCAACATCTAAACCTTAGTTAATTCTTAATCAGATCTTCTGTAGACGTCTGACAGAAATAAAGTCAGTCTGGTTATTAATAAGTGGAGCTGGTGATGCTGTTTGTGGGGTTGTTTAATCAGATCTTGAGAGATTTAATGTATTTTATTTCAGTTGATGTCATCTAAGGCTGTGTCTGAAGTCAGTTGTAGTTCTTGTGTTTCTCTTTTCTTCAGTAATTCTGTTTGTTAACAGCAGCTGTTCATCACTAATTCACAATTATCACTCAATTAATCACTTAATTATTTAATTGCAATGTATATCTTCTTTCAGTGAACTCAACTGAATTAAGTTCAGAGTACTCATAACTGTTAAGTTTTAAAACTTAAATGGTTTAAGGCAATCGGTTTCCTCAAACGGTTTGAGTAAACCCAACTTGTCATGTTTTAAGGATATTTGTTTACACAAAAGGTTTGAGTTACGTTACTTGTCGGGTTTTACAGTGTGTTAGTTTTAAAACTTAAATGGTTTAAGGCAATCGGTTTCCTCAAACGGTTTGAGTAAACCTAACTTGTCAGGTTTTTAAGGATATCTGTTTACTCAAACGGTTTGAGTTAAGTTACTTGTCGGGTTTTACAGTGAAGGAATATAATTGTGAGGATACTACCTTTTCTAGTATCTTGGAAAGAAAAGGAGGTTCTCACTCTTATTACTCTTTAAAGGAAGTCACTAATCCAATTAAACATTATCTGTATCTTTTCTGTTCTTCTTTCAGTTTGCGCTGAACAATTTATGACCTCTGCCATGAATAACCCAAAACTCTTTTTACTTACTATCATTGTGTCATTCGATATATTGCTTCTTTTTTCCTAATTTCTGGTTTGATCTCTCCATTCCTCCTTCTCCTTCTCCTCACTCTCTTTCTTTTTCCTTGAGTGCACTTTTTTAACTGCTTCCACATATGACAGCTAATTTCCATCTCTTTCCTTTTGAATTTCTACTGCCCTCTTTCTAAATTCACATCCTCCATATGCCACATTATGGGCCCCCACCACAATTACAACGTTTTGCTTCCACATTCCTTCCACATTTTCCATACTCATGTTCTTCCCCACAATGTGCACATCTAATCTGCGGCCTGTTATGCATCAAACTAATAATGCTGTTGAGACAAAATACAATGCCATCAAGTTAGCATTTTTAAACATTCGCTCACTAAAAAATAAATAATTTCTAATCAATGACTTAATAACCACAAACAACCTGGATGTTGTGTTTCTAAACGAAACATGGCTAGAAGACAGCTGCAGTGCAACGGTCCTCAATGAAACAGCCCCTCCTAACTTTACTTTCATGAGTGTCTGCAGGAACGTTAGGAGGTGGAGGTTTAGCTGCTTTATTTAAAGATGTTTATCAATGCAAGCAAGTGTCAATTGGTCAGTACTTGTCTTTTAAATATCTAGGAATTGTGTTGAAAGGTGCTCCATGCATTCTGTTCATCATTATTTACAGGTCTCCAAATTACTCTCCACTCTTTGTTGAAGATTTCACAGAAATACTATCAATGATTTCCTCAGAGTTTGACCTGTTTTGCTATTGCAAGGGGTTTTGATATTCACATAGATAATGCAGAAAACAAAACTACAAAACTAATTATAACCTTTTTTAAACACTTTTGACCTGATTCAGCATGTGCATGGACCCACACACAATCGTGGACATACTGTAGATTTAATCATCAGTAGAGGTCTAATCATTTTATCCGTTGTTATTAAGGACGTAGCACTATCTGATCACTTTTGTTTTCTTTGATATACTGATCTCTGCTACCACCGAATCTAGATCTGTCTCTGTCAGAAAGAGATGCATTAACGAAAAACACTAGTGTGCTATTTATGGAGGCTATATCGCTAACACCAAGCATTTCTGCAGACTCTGGTGATCTTCTCCTTGATTCCTTCAAAAGTTACAAATTTTATTGGTGACATTGCTCCTGTGAAAGCCAGCAAGAAGACTGGCAGGAAGAAATCAGCTCTGAGAAAATCAACAGGAGAGTACAGAGAATTAGATGTTTTGTTTCTAGTCAAGATTTGTTCATGCCTTGGTACTATTGTAATGGTCTTCTCCCTGGCCTTCCCAAGAAGACCATTAGACAGCTGCAGCTCATCCAGAAACACCGCTGCCAGAATTCTGACTAGAACCAGAAAATCTGAGCATATCACACACCAGTCCTCCGAACTGATTGCACTATATTTTATGTATAACAAATATCATTATGCAATAAATGGTTTCCTCTAATACACATTGACCACAATTAACGGCACCCTTTTATTTAATTATTTTTTAAACCTCCATTTGCCAGTTTAACAGCTCTAAATTTTCTCCTATAATGCCTGATGAGGATAGAGAACACCTAACAAGAGATCAGAGACCATTCCTTCATCCAGAATCACTTCAGACCATTTAGATTCCCAGCTCCATGTTGGTGGTGCTGCTCTTCAGTTCACCACACTCATTTTCTATAGGGTGCAGGTCAGAGGACTGGAATGGCCATAGCAGAAGCTTGGTTTTGTGCCCAGTGACCCATTTATGTGTTGTTTTTGAGGTTTGTGTTTGGATTATTGTACGGTTGGATGATCCAAACATGGTCCATTATAAGATTTCTAACAGAGTCAGTCACTTTTTGATTTTTTTATCTGTTGGTATTTGATAGAATCAAATATGCCATGTATCTAAACAAGATGTCCAGGACCTCCAGCAGAAAATATAGGCCCAGAACATCAAAAATACAGCAGTATATTTCATTGTACACATGGGGTACTTTTTATTCCTGTTTTCACCAAACCCATCTTGAGTATTTGCTGCTAAAAAGCTATTTTTTTAGTTTCATCTGACCATAGAAGCCAGTCCCATTTGAAGTTCCAGTCGTGTCTGATAAATGAATATGCTGGAGTTTTGTTTTTGGATGAGCTAGGGTAATTTTTCTTGAAACCCTCCTAAACAACATGTGGTGATGTAGGTGCTGTTTGACAATTGTTTTTTTAAAGGTTTTTCTGACCCCGAGACTCAACTATTTTCTGCGATTCTCCAGCTGTGGTCCTTGGAGAGTCTACACTCAAACTGACCTCCTCACCATGCATTAGGACAACATAGACACACATCCTCTTCCAGGCAGTTTTGTAACATTTTCTGTTGATTGGAAATTCTTAATTATTACCCTGATGGTGAAAATGGGAATTATCACAGCTCTTTTCTTAAAGTCAGTTCACTAATTTGTGAAGCTCAATTATCTTTTGCTGCACATCAGAAATATATTCTTTGGTTTTTTGTCATTGTGATGGATGATTAAGGGCATTTGGGCTTTGTTTTCCCTCCCATTTATATTTCTGTGAAAACAGGAAGCCTTGGATGTATAATTTCATGTTCATAATCACCCTGGAGTGCTCAAAATTGTGAATATGAATGGGAATATACTTCAGAGATATTTTATTCATAAGAACTTTGTAGGGGTGCCAATAAATTGTGTCTAACGTGTATTTTTTAGAAAAACATTTATTTCATAATGATGTTTTCCCCCATTTTAAATTCTTATTATCCAATGAAAGGTTAGTTTTTTTGTGATTTTTCAAATAAAGAGATCAAAAGGATTAACAATGCAGATTAATTTTCACAGCCTCCTTTGATCATATTTACCAAGGGTGCCCATATTTTTGCCCATGACTGTATGTCTCCTTTGATAAAGTTCTTTACATAAAAAGAAAATATATATATATATATACAGTATATACACTACCGGTCAAAATTTTGTGATCAGAGTGATTTTTTATGTTTTTTTACAGGAGTTTTTTATGTTCATCAAGGTTGCATTTATTTGATCAAAAATACTGTACAGGAAAAAGTTTAATATTGTGAAATATTTATTATGATGTAAAATAATGTTTTTCTATTTTAATATATGTTAAAATCTAATTTATTGGGGGGCACTAGTGAGCCCAAGATAGAGTGAAGACGGATATTTCAGAGCTCCTGCAGGTTTATGAACATTTATGTTTTAAAAAAATGGCAACTTATAACTAAAGGGTACTTAAACTGGATCGATAATAGTGTAACAATCCGCCCTCAAATATTCTTTTTAAACAGCAGTGTTACTATAAACGCACAATGAAATTCTTTGGAATGAATGCAAAAATGGCGAATATCACTAAAGCTTCATTATTATCACATACATCAATGCTTTCTTAAGCAGATGTATGATAGTGAATAAGTCACACAGTATATAAAAAAAATAACAATAATATTCCGACGGCGCGGAAGTAGAACACCATAAACATAAAACACTCAAAACAACTCAATTGAATGACGCGCAGAGCGCAGTATATTATAATGAGACAATTATCCAGTGCACTCACCACCTTCAAACACCCCTTACAGGAACATAAGTAAACAAAAAATGTCCAGGCTGCCTCCATGAGCTCGCTACAGTCCCTTCCAACCGGGAAAACATTTAGTCCCATTAGTCCAGGCGAATGATCCTCGATCGGACCGAGGGCAAAAATATTTAATCCACACACCAAAAAAGGGAAAAGTTAGTCCGTGAGAATAATCCCTTTTACAAGAGATGTGTACACAAGTGAACAATCCAGACGTGGGTTAAATAATTTTCTCTCCTCTCTCCACCATTAAAGCAGTCTCTTAAAGTATCGTTTGAAAATACTATCAAACCATAAGGAAACAAGCTTTAAATCTCTTATAGCTGCAGCAAACATTGCTGGCGCCATGAATTCAAACCAACCCCTTCTCCCCCCCTTGGTTCACTTTTGTTTTTTTCTTATATAAGCTTAGGCACGCCCTCATAGTGAATGCGGGCGGCCGAGCCTTAAAGAGACATTCCCCTCTTACCAAAATACACAGTGGACCCTATAGTACATCACACAGAAATCCACACAGGAGTATCATTGCATAATACATCAACATTATATGAACAAATATATTACCTCCTGAGCAATCATAAGCATTACTGTGTCAAAAGAACACTTAATTTTAATGTGACTGTGTCACAGATCCCCCCCCCCCCCCGCTGGAGGAGGTACCGGAGGCTGAACCCTGAAGTAGGGCTTCAGATTGACCACATTAATCGTGTCCATCTTTTTGTTTTGGTCATTCCACTGTACCTGGTAATTAATGGGGCCTAGTTTTCTCATCACAGTGGCTTGGACCCGACCCTTGGGCGCAAGCTTCGATGAGAAATTTTCAGAGGCTTTAGAGAGTGGGTGAGTGCGGACCCAGACCAGGTCTCCCGGCAGGAGTTGTACACCTCTCCTGTGGGGTATTGTAATACCTGGCTTGTCTGGACTGACACATCTGCACTCTCTTCTTGACCTGATCATTCAGTTTGTTTTTCTGTCTTTCCAGTAGGAGTGTATGGTGACGTTGTGGAGTAGGAGGGGAACTAATGAGCTTTCCAGTGGGCCTTTCAGGGACCTTCCGAGTGCTAGTTCCTGCAGGCGTTTGGCCCGTGGTTTTCATGATAGGCAGCATTGATTGGCAAACCGAATTCCCTGATCCACTGGTCCCAATTCTTATGATGGTCCCCACGTACGATGCAATCCATTGTCTTGATGGAGCGATTGGACCGCTCAGTGAGGTTGGCTTGGGGGTGATAACTGGTGGTAAATTTCTGCGTTAATCCCCAGGTCTTACAGAGGTTAGTCATTTCATGGCCATGTAAACTGCGGCCCCCGGTCAGACACCAACTCCCGTGGAACACCAAAGCGGGTGAAGATTTCATCCTTCAGAATTGACCCAATGCGGTTGTGACTTGCCATCTTTTAACGGAAACATCTCCACCCACTTTGTGAAGTAATCCACAAGGACAAGAAAAGGACGGTGTTTGCCTTTTTTACTCCGGGGAATAGGCCCCATGAGATCAATCCCTAGCTTTTCCCAGGGCTCTTTCACAGGAGTAGCCTGCATGACGCCAACTGGCTTTTGATTTCCAGCCTTGTATACCTGGCAGATGGCACAAACCTTAACGTGATTCCAAACATCCTTTCGAATGGATGGCCACCAGGCGACCTCAAGGATCCTCAAGAGTGTTTTCAGCCTACCCAGATGCCCGCTCAGAGGATGATCGTGAAAGTAGGTCAGAAAGACCGGCACAAAGAGACTTTGGAACGACCAGCTGATATTTGTCCCCTCCTTCTTTCACAGGTGACCGTCGATACAGAAGGCCTTGCAGCTTTGTGAATCCTATTCGGTCAGGCATAACTCCGAGCGGTCCGCCCCTTGGGCCAGATCGCTGACCTCTGAATCTTCTCCTGAACTTCCCTTATTTCAGACAGAGAGGAAGCAGATCAGAAGAAACATCAGCATAAACGGCAGCTAAAAAGGAGGGGTGACTGCTCGAGACAGGACATCAGGCACGATGTTACGGAGTCCTTTCCTATACTGGACTCTAAACTGAAACTGTTGAAGCCGCAGGATCCAGCGAGTCAGGCGAGAGGATGTCTTCGGACAATTGAAGGCCCAGGTCAGGGCAGCATGATCAGTGTATATGGTGAAATCAGCCCCCTCAAGATAGTGCTTCCACTTTTCAACCGACCCAAACCGACGGCAAGACACTCCTTTTCAGAAGTAGAGTAATTGCCCTCTGCCCCACGCACCCCTCTGGAGGCAATACGCGATCACTTTCTCGCCTTCGGCTGTTTTCTGCACCAATACAGCCCCCAACCCACATCACTAGCGTCTGTGTGGATTTCAAAGGGTAGGGTGGGGTCAGGGCTGCATGAGGATAGGTGCGTTCACCAGAGCTCTCTTCATCTGATCAAAAGCTCTGCTGACATTCCTCTGACCAGTCCCACGCCACCATCTTCCCTCGTCAGACGATTCCAATGGGGGCAGCCAAGCCAATCAGCAAAAATGATCAATAAATTGTGGTACCAACCCACAAGCCTAAAAAACGCTGATCAAGCTCCCCAAAAACCCTTTTTCAAAGTGGAAAGTGGCTCCAGCATTCCGAGTCCAAAAGGATACACTAAAATTTGGAGCAGTGAATGGGAGGTATCATATTGATCACAAGTTGCAGTATGGAGTACCTCAAGGCTCAGTACCAGGGCTGTTACTCTTCATGCTTTACATGTTACCCTTGGTACATATCATAGCAATCTTTCCTTAGAAAGCCAGTTGTAGCATTTGTACACTGCCATTTTTTTCCATCTCAAAAATATATCTAAATTACGACCATGGCCTCTCAATGTCAATGCAGAAATGGTAATACATGCGTTCTATGACCTCAAGGTTAGATTAGTGTAATGTTTATGGTGGTTGTCTGCATGCTTAATAAACCAACTCCAGCTGGTCCAAAATTGCAGCAGCTAGATTCTTACTTAAAACCAGGAAGTTGACCATAGGAGCCTGTTCTGTCAACATTGGCACTGGTACCTATTAAAAAGTAAGATTTTAAAATCCTCCTTCATTAGTTATAAAGCCTGAATGGTTTAGCACCTCGTATTGAACAGTCTTGTACATTATAGTCCTCTACATTCTGCTGATTTTGTAAACACTATGGCAATTTGATAATACAAAAGAATAACAAAGTCACTGCGGGCGGCAGATCCTTTTCTCTTTACGCCTAAACTCTGGATAACTACCTACATTGTTCGGGACGGAGACACACACTGCAGTTTAAATCTAGATTAAAGACCTATCTCTTTAACCTGGCTTACACATAACACACTATATGATTCTAATATCAAAATCTATTAAAGGATTTTAGGCTGCATTCATTAGTAGGTAAACCCAGAATGGGCACACTTTCCATAACACCCGATGTACTTGCTACATCGTTAGAAGAATGGCATCATTTTTGCAATGGAGTCTATGTGAGGTCCCACTTCAGGTTCTGCAGAGATGGTGGTGCCCAGAAACCTGAATGACTCCACTGCAGTCACAGTGCTGTTCATGATGGTGAGTGGGGGGCAAGTGCAGGGGGGGTGTTATCCTGAAGTCCCTATCATCTTCCACTGTTTTGAGTGAGTTGTTCAGGCTCCCAGGTTTGTTAAGACCGTGCACCAGACAGTCCAGCTGCTCAACCTCTTGGTCTGTAAGCCAGACTCTCGTCTCCATCCAAATGAGGCTGATGATGAATGTATTGTCATCTGGAACTTTCAGGAGCTTGAACAGAGGGGTCCTGTTTGAATTGCAGTCAATTCGTGTAGAGAGAGAAGAGCAGTGGGGAGAGACACATCCCTGGGGGGTGCCAGTGCTGATGGTGATCCTGGATGTGGTTGGCCCATGCTCACTAGATGCTGCCTGTCTGTCAGGAAGCTGGTTATCCATTGAAAGATGGAGGTGGGTCACGTTGTGAAGTTTGTCAGAGAGAGGTCAAAGCATGATGTTATTAAAGACCGAACTGAAGTCCACGAATAGGATCCTTGCGTAATTCCCAGGTCTGTCGAGTGTTGCAGGATGTAATGTAATCCCATGTTGACTGCATCATACACAGACCTGTTTTGCTCTGCAGGCAAATTTGAAGAGGATCCAGCAAGGGTCCAGTGATGTCCTTCAAGGTAGGCCAGGACCAGTCTCTCAAGTGACTTCATTGACCACAGACGTGAGAGCGACAGGTCTGTAGTCGTTAAGTTCAGTGATTTTGGGCTTTTTGGGGACCAGAATGATGGTTGGGGAGCATTTTGAGGCGCAGCAACTTCACACAGCTCCAATGATCTGGTTGAAGATCTATGTGAAGATGGGGGCCCAGTTGGGTCAGCATAGACTTTTAAATAGGCATGTGAGAAAACACCATCTGGGCCTGAAGCTTTTCTAGATTTCCTGCTTCCTGAAGACCCAGTTTCAAGTTCCTCTAAACAGACCTTAAGCACAGGTTGAATGATGTGGGAGGGAGGGAGGGGGGTTTTGCAGGGGTAGTAAGTGAATGTGTGAAATGCAGATCAGAGCGGATGGGGGGGTGGTGGTAGACTAATCCTTTTCAAATCTGCAGTAAAACACATTCAGATCGTCAGCCAGTTTTTTGATTCTCCACAGACTGTGGGGGAGGTGTCTTGTACACGCTGATGTTCCTCAGACCAGTCCATACTGAGGCTGGATTGTTTGATGCTGACAGCTCTTTTTTCTCACCTTTTTCGAGGTAGATTTTTTTTAGCCACTCTGATCTATCTTTATTAGTCTGTTCCTGGCCTGGTTATGCAATATTTTATCCCCACCTTCTGTAACCATCCTCTTTGGCATGACGAAACTGTTTGAGTTTCCCAGTAAACCATGGTTTATCGTTATTAAATGATAAGAATGTCCTGGTAGGAATGCACCCATATCTTCACAGAAACTGATATATGAAGTAACAGTCTCTGTGAAGCTCGCCCAGATCAGTGGCTACAGCTTCAAAAAAAAACAATCCAATCACTGAGGTCAAAACAAGCTTGTAAATCACTCTCTGCTTCATTAGTCCATCTTTTAACAGTCCCTTAAAACAGGTTTAGCTGATTGGTCAGTTTCTGCACCTGTAGGTCAGTATAAGATTACCCAAGAGTAATTGGAAGAGCCCCAAAGCTGCCCGTGGGACAGAGTGATATGCATCCTTTATTGCAGTGTAACAGTGGGACACGTGATGTGCTGCTTGTATTTTGGCAGTGTCACAGGAGAGATTTTTTTTTTGTTAAAATCTCCAAGAATTATTAAAATAGAGTCTAGGTACCTTCGCTCCATTTCAGTTATTTTGTTCGGCCAGCTGTTGCATCGCTCCATGCACGCGTCCCGAAGGCACGCACACATTCACGAGAATGAAAGAGGAAAACTCCCACGGCAAGGAGTAAAAGTTTACAGTTTATGATGAGTGCCTCTAAGTAGGGACAGCATACCTTTTTCAGTGGTTGTTTGCATCTGGAACACCAACTTTCATTGTGTAGAAATACAATCCACCACCTCTCGTTTTCCCTGTTAACTCCGCGATGCGGTTCGCTCTAAACAGCTGATAGCTGGCAGTTGGAGCGCATTGTCGGAAAGGCTTCACTCAGCCAGGTTTAAGTGAAGCACAGTGCAGCAGATTTTGGAAAAGTCCTTATTGGGTGTGGGTGAGGAGAAGAATTTTAATCCGTTTTTGTTAGAAAGGGAACGGACATTTGCGAGATGAATGCTTGGAAGTGCAGTCCGAAAGCCACACGCACAGAGCTTCACCAGGGCACGGCGCATTTCCCTCTTCTTCGTCGTGTACGTGCATGTGAACAAGACAGCTGTACCTCCGACTAGAATTTCCAACAAAATGTGCGAATAATCAAAAAACGGAAAAGGAAAAATATTGTCTGGGATGTGTTACCTTGAATGTTAAGGAGTTTGTCTCTGGTAGAACTTATAGAAGAAGAATAACAAAAAAAACAAAACAAACAACAAAAACAACAGAAGAACTGTGGAGCTCAGCGTCCTGGCTGCCATTTGTGGTGACACCGGGATACATTTATTTGGAGCGTTATTACAGATGCTCGCCGCCCCGATGCCGGGATTATGTAGCACCCTGTGACATTAATTTCATCAGCTGATCTTCTGTACTTTCCGATAAAGGAAGCCGGCTTTACTGGGAGAAAAGAGGAGGCTTTTTCCCTGGGGCTGTATTGCATCTATCGCTCAATTCCCCTCTTGCTGTCTATGGACTGTGACTTTCTTCTCTTACTGTGTAGAATTACTGATCTGAAATTGGATTATATTTTTCACTTTGAGGTCACAGGGCAGCACTGCTCTCAATTGTGCTTCTGGACTCTTACGCTTCATCGATGAGGCCGAGTTAATACACAGACACACACACACATATTTTGTATATATTGGTAGAAGTATGCTATTTGATTAATATACTTTGTGTTGACATTCTGTCTTTATGTTTCTACAGTTTTATTCTGAGTGAGAACATTTAAAAACACTTTTAGAGGATAACAATCTAACTTATTTATGTAGCCAGCCTTATTGAAGGCTGAGCATTAAAAATTATCTTCTAACATATACACAAATTCACTGGGAACTATTAAAAAGGCACAATGTTTCTCCTTTCACTGCTATGCAGATGATATGCATCTCTGTGATGACACTACTCTTGATCTCACTCCAATGGCTCCCAGTTGCAGCCAGAATAAAATTTTAGGGCTTTGACTGTGGCTTTTCAGGACAGCCAATTGAACTGCTCCTCTCTGCCTCAATTCACTACAAGTATATGCTCCCTCTCCGCGCGCTATAGTCACTGAATTGGTGACATTTTGTTGTTCCTTCACAATGAGGCACAAAGTCACTTACCAAAACCTTAAAACCTTACCTATAAACTGCCCTGGAACAACTGCAAGGGGGTGGCAGGTTTAGCATCCATGTTTAAAAGCAAGTTTTGTTCTCAGACTGTAAAAACTGAGATGTTTTCATATTTTTTAAGAGAGACTGTTTTAATTTGATGGACTTTAATATTTAATACTCCTTTGGCAAAGGAGTTTGTCAGTCTTATTGTCTGTTTTCAAATTGTCCCAATGGTTCAAAGACCCACTCATATACAGGGCTTTGACCCTTGTTTTTGCAAACAGTATATGGGTCTAAAAGGTGTCATATGACATTGCTTAAAAAGAACGTTATTTTGTGTATTTTGGTGTAATGCAATGTGGTTTATGTGGTTCAAGGTTAAAAAACAAACATTATTTTCCACATAATGTACATTATTTTTTCTCCTCTATGCCCCGTGTTTCTGAAAACGATTTCGATTTTTTACAAAGCTCATCATTCTGAAAAGTGAGGTGTGCCTCTGATTGGCCAGTTATCCAGTGCTTTGTGATTGGCCGAATGCCTCAAGCGAGTGACGGAAATGTTATGGCGGGCCCCTTAACAAAGTGTTTATGGTTGTCTCCCAGCAGGACGAGGACTCGGTCCAGCAATCTCTGCTTCATGGCACATCCCATCATCGGTTTCTCTTTTAGCAGTTTTTCAGTCAATGTACTGTTAGGAGTAACTGAATAACTTTAACTAAGCGCTCAGAGGGAGTGTCAGGCACGTTTATAAACTGAATAACCTAAGTAATTTGTGGATTAGTGCGTACTGGTAAAGACGTGAACGTTTTCAAACTATTTCAGTTCAATTTGCATCCAGTGGGAAAATAATTGCATTTGTGATTGGAAAAAAACAACAAGCCTACTCTCCCTTACGAAAAAGAAGTTTATTCAAGTGTGGCTATTAGTCTACTTCTTTTAAATTAAAAAATAGGAAAGTATGCTTTTAGTTTACTTTTAATGTACTTAATGGGCTTATTGTACTTAAAATGACATTTAAGTATACTTTGACTTATACTTACAAAAAGTCTAAATATATTTGAGCTATACTTGTGCTCCTAGAATCTGTGTTTTCATTGGTTTTATGGTAGAGAGCGCTAGTACAACATCTTCTGTACAGAATTTCCAAAAAAAAAAAACCACAAGTGAAGAAGAAAAAAGAAACAACAGATACTAAACACAAAATGTAACACGATCATCTGACATGAAATAGCATCAAAACTGTAATGTTATGGAATATAAATGTTGACTGATGAAGAGGTAATAATTACAGTCCAAGCTTTTGGGGTGTTGATTTTACTCCATCTAGGTTTTGATTATCATTTCTGAATCCAATTCATAGTCTTTTTTCAGCTTTTTTGTTCAAAATGTTATTTCTTTATTTTTTATGAAAACATACCTACATTAAAGTGTTTAAAAAAAGAATGAAAATTGAAGCTAGAATACAATGTTTTGTTTACAAGCAGATACGCTATTCTTTCTTTGGATGTTCTGTATGTTCAGATATTCATATAACAAAATATATACAAATTAAAACCTAAATAGGTACATAGTAGTATACTTAAAGTAAGATGTAAAGTTCACTTAAAGAGAAACCTTTTATGAGTATACTTGCAGTATAAAACTACTAAACTAGTAGTTTACTGAGAGACTAATACTTCAAAGGTGTACAAAGTATTTAATTACTAAAACTCTCAGTATACCTATAAGTTTACTTTTAGGGTAATTGCAGTACAAACTACAAACATAGAGGTAAACTAGTTGTTGTACTTAAAGTTTGCTACTGTTTTATACTTTAAAGTATACTTAAACGTACCCCCCACCGCCCGCGACTCAGGCCGGGGAGCCATCCGGCCTGCATCCCCCCCCCCCCCATTTCTGGAGAGGAAATCAGCCACAGCCATCTAAACCCCCAGCCTGTGGACCACCTTGAACTTAAAGGGCTGTAGAGCTAGATACCAACGCGTGATCCACGCGTTGGTATCCTTCATGCGGGTGGAGCCCCTGCAGAGGAGCATGGTCCGAACAGAGGGGGAATTCCCGTCCCAGGGAGATAATAGCGGAGGGTGAGGACGGCCCATCTGATGGCAAGACATTCTTTTTCGATGGTGCTGTTTTACTTAGTCTCTCTCTTAGAGAGCTTGCTACTAATGTTCAGCACCGGCCGTTCCTCTCCCTCTATCTATTGGGACAGAAATGCACCCAGCCCCCTGTCCGATGCGTCTGTCTGCAACAGAAAAGGGAGAGAAAAATCAGGAGAGTGTAATAACGGCCCGCCACATAGAGCAGCCTTCACCTGGGTAAAAGCCTGCTGACACGGCTCCGTCCACTGAACCGTATCTGGCGCCTCCTTTTTAGTAAGATCAGTCAAGGGGCTGGTGAGGTCCGAATAATTAGGTACAAACCTTCTGTAATATCCTGCCAGCCCCAGGAATTGTCTTTCCTCCTTTTTGGTCTTGGGGCGCAGACAGGTTTGCAAACAGCTGCTGTCTTGTTTAGTTTGGGGACACACCTGTCCATGCCCCAAGTGGAAGCCCAGATACCTTACTTCCACACGCCCAATTGCACACTTCTTTGGGTTGGCCGTGAGTCCGGCCCCCCTCAGCAATCTCAAGACAGCCCTCAGATACTGCATATGCCGCTGCCAGTCCATTACTAAATATAATGATATCTTCCAAAGAGTAGGCAGCAGCATATACAGCATGGGGGCCGCTGAATTTTATCCATGAGACGCTGAAAGGTGGCCGGTGCCCCGAACAGCCTGAACGGAAGTGGTAACAAATTGGTGTAATCCGAAACGGCATTGTGAAAGCTGTCTTTTCTCTGACTGGACAATGGAGTCAAGGGATCTGCCAATATCCCTTTGTTAAGTCAAGTGTCGAATAAAAACGAGCTGTACCTAGCTGATCAAGCAACTCGTCAACCCGCGGCATTGGATATGCATCAAACTTCGACACACAGCATTCACCTTGTCGATAATCCACGCAGAACTGAACTGAGCCGTCCGTCTTCGGAACTAAAACTATCGGGCTCGCCCAGTTACTGTTTTGTATTCCTCTATTTACTCCCATGTTTTCAAGCATCGTGCCTAATTCAGCCTGAACTACTTGTGTTCAGACAAGCGATATGGCCGGCTGCGAACCACCACGCCCGGCTCCGTCTCGTTATGGTGCTGAATAAGGTTAGTACAGCCGGGTGGGGGGAAAAAAAAACACGTCCGCCAAACTCAGCTTGTAACTTTAGCTAAATCAGTGAGCTGGGAGGGCGAGAGGTGATCTCCACCTGGGGGCCAGGGCGACGGATTGTGGGTTTGACATTCGCCTCTGGCCCAAGATCCTCCTCTCCACTAAATCAACGTTGCCAGCAACACTGATTCTGCCTCATTCCCTTTTTTAAGGAGATTGAGGTGGGTAAATTTGACGGTGCCCCCGTTCCTATCTGACCGTACTACCTCATAATCGAGTTCCCCAACTTGGCCGTGTGACCTCAAACGGTCCCTGCCACTTTGCAAAGTAATTTAGAACTTGACGTGGGGAGTAATACAAGCACTTTTCTCTCCCAGTGAAAAATTTTGCGCAACTTAGTTCCCCTGTTATACAGCTGGCTCTGTCTGTCCTGGACTTGTAACAAATTCTCCATCGATAGCCGCCCCAAAGTGTGGCGTTTTGTTTCTCAAGTCCAGCACATACTAAATTTCATTGTTACTTTGAGATGGCCCGTCCTCCCAAGCTTCTCTTAGGACGTCCAACACCCCACGGGGCTGACGTCCATAGAGGAGCTCGAAGGGATAAAATCCTGTGGAGGCTTGTGGGACCTCTCGCACAGCGAACAACAGGGGCTCTAACCATTTATCCCAGTTCTTTGGTGTCTTCTTGTACGAATTTACGAATCATGGATTTAATGAGGTCCCAATGGCCCAATGAGGTCCATACCAATTCTCTCGAAGGGGACCTGCATTAATGGGAGGGGGCGCAAAGGAGCTTTTTGGCGCGGCTGGTGGATTTACCAACTGACATTCAGGACAAGACGCGCACCACCTGCGTACAGTTCTCGTGAATGCCGGGCCAAAAAAATGGGTCCCATGAGGCGATTAAGTGGTCATTGCCTGCCCTAAGTGTCCTGCCATTGGGTTAGAGTGAGCCACTTGGAAAAGCATTTCCCTGCGGCTCCTTGGAACTAACAACTGGGTTGTATCTTCTTTTATTGAGCGTCTTGGGTCACTCGATACAACTGATCTTTTAAAATAGCAAAATACAGCTAGGTAAGTGCAACGGTAGGATGGACAGGCTAACCGTCGATGGTACGAACCTGTTCAAAAGTGCGTTTTTTAACGTCTCATCCTGAGTCTGCTCCAGGGGAAAGTCATCGCGCTCCGAGTGAATGAGCCTCTCGATTTCGCTTGGTTCCCCTGAAACAGACCTCAGCGGTCCCCGGTTCAGTCTCTCCCACCTGCAATGCGCGCCCCCTTCCTGTGCCTTTTTTCCCCCAAGAGGCATCCGTGCACAAACAACCCAATTTAACTGCTACCTCAACACTATGTTTTTGACCCCGGAATTGGATAATGACAGGCACTACGGTATATTCCACCACATCCCCGTGCACACACACGTACCGCACCCTATGCTGCGGAGTGCCACTGCCTCAGGATATTGTGTTGCATATTTGATGGATGGAGGTTTGGTTACATCCTGAATCCACCAAGGCCTGATATGTACCCCCCTTGGTACTCACAGGTATTTGGTACTCACCCCACTTGACTGGAGGCAGTCTGTGGGACATCCAGGACCCGGGGCAGGACTCGAGGAGGGTCCGGGTGGACGGTGGACCCTAGGTAGAGGGACAGGTCGAGAGAGAGAAGGAGGGGGGAGAGAGAGAGGGGCAGATGGTAAAAGTTTGCCGACCCCTGGGCACGCCACCATGTGGTCCTCCGCGAGATGGATGGGCCGAGTCCAGCGACGTGGGATGGTGGCACCGGACCCACTCGGCAGTGTTTTTTGGGAGCTGATGAACTGCTCCAGTACCACGAGATCGATTATATGGTCCACGTCGCATCCCTCAGCCAGTAGCCATTTGCGGCAGGAGTCCTGGAGCTGTTGGGCCATCGCAAAAGGCCGACTGGATTCACCCAGGTCAGGGAGGGAGCGGAAGCATTGGCGATTTTGCTCAGGGCTCCAGGTCAATCCAGCTCCGGAACCTCTCGCGGTCCTCCTGCTGGGCTTGGAGGATGGCGGTGGAATCGCCGCTCTTGATCCTTCCTCAAGTCCCCCCCAGCATGGCCTGATGTTGCTCCTGATGCAAGACAGCGAGGGACGAGATGACTTTCCGCAAATGGCGTGGAGGATGGGGTTTGCATGGCAGGCGGCTCACCTTCTTCCTTTTTTTTGCCGGGTTTTCGGCACAAGTGTAACGTGTTCGTGGGGGTGGAAAGGAAGAGGGACCAGGGTCGGCTTGACTGCTGACGATCTTTTATTAGTGCAGTTCACTCTTTCACTACACTCGGTGTCAACGACACCAACTATATACACAATTTATCTAAATAACTTTCACAGACTTGATGCTGTCTCCTTCAGGAATGGGTTCTCGTGCTCAGCAGTCCTTCTCTCTCCCACACACACCTTTTGTTTCTCTTGGCGTTATATAATCTCTCCACGCCAATTACTGAAAACGAGACACAGGTGTTGGTTATTTGCGTTTAACCCACTCACTCACCGTTCGTCTCCCGACTCTCTCTCCCCGCTGCAGACTTCGCTAAACCACGCCCCCTCTGCCACAGTATATGCAGACTTCGCTAAAAGTGGGCCATTAAGTCCCAAGGAGTATTGAAACAGTACTCTTACAAGTATACTACTAAAACACTGATATTTGTATACTTGCTACATAAAGTATACTTAAAATATACTTGAACTTTACTTAAGTATACTTAATAAAAATAAACTTTAAGTATACTACTTTTTGGTAAGGGGACCACACAAATTGTTTGTTATCTGTTTAAGAATGGAGCACACTTCCAGTCAGCTCTTTGTATTCACTGTATTCACATAGCATGATCTCACATATGAGAAGTTGGTTGATGTTATGACCTGTCCTACAGCCAAACTTAAGTTAGATTGGTCAGTGGAGGAGGAGAAATCAGCTCCAGGCAGATTAGATGAGTGATTATTCATGGGTCATAAATGTTACCCTCCAGTAAGACTTCCATTTCTCCTCAATCTCCATGAACAAGTTGTGAGATATCATTGTCCCATGTTCTTTTTGGCTTTCATGTTTTGGCTTTGAATTATTTGAATGTAGAGGTTGGTTTTAGGGTTATGGTTAAATATAGAAACGTGAGGATGCCGAAGATAGAGGGTACACTTGTGAGCTTGGAAAGGATCCGACTTTCTTTATCAAATCCCTGCCAAAACTACATCTCAGCTTGTTAGCAAGTCATGCATGGCAACAGGCCAAGCTGGGAGTGCTTTGCACACCATGGTGGCGCTGCAAGGGCTACCAGGCTGATTTACTGAAGGACCTTGATTTAGGGTAAGGGAGATGTCTCCAGATGCAGTCCTGGATCTCTGGCATATTGCACTGACCTTGCCTCTCCATGCCACCAAGTATATAGCTATTGGCTGCCCTATAGCTGCCATGGTTGCCATGGAGCAGCATATGTGGCTTAACATTTTTGTGGCTCTAGGAGGGGAAAAAGCATTCTTCCAGACTTTTGTTTGTAACCGCAGTGTTAGACGGATACATTAAAAGTTAGGGGAGGGCAGTAGTTTAAGTCACATGTATTTGAGAAATACAACATCCCTCGCTGTGATCAGGGTCCTTCTAGCCTTAGCTGAAGACTTTTTTCATTGGTTGCCTCTCTCAGTTTTTTGTGGTGATATAAAACATTGTGGGCTTCCCTGATATAATCACACACTCTTGAAAGGTTTATGACAAGTGAGTTCCCGACTTTATATCCGTGTCCCACTTTCTGTTTGTCTTCTTAATTGTATGTTTGAACTATTTTGAGTGTGAGCCTTCCTGTTATTACAGGGGGAGGGGCTTTATATAGATGGAAAAGCGGATTGTATCACTGTATCATTATGGAGGGTAATATGGATGGTTCTTCTCTCTATATCACATGTGGCAGGGTGAAGAGATTGGGCAGCTTCTCGCATCCCACTTCCACTTTCCGCCATTCCCTAGTTCAAGATGGGCTGTTACAGATGAATGGATTTTCCGCATTGCATCCCACCTTTCTCCTGCATCACCTCCTCCAGTAGTTGGACTATGGAGTTGATGTTGATGTGCTTCCCTTGTATCACATATTATAATGGGTATGTATGGTAATGGTAAGATTGGGCATTACTGCTAATTGCGTAACACTTTTTATCTAGTGCTCTGCTAGTGTGCAGGGTATAGGGACATTTTCCTGTATACTGTCATATTTTTACATAGAAAATGTTAAAAAGGATAGTACAAAATTTGATGAGCCTGATAGATATGGAGAGTGGGCAATATGCTGCTATGTGCACCCCACTCTCCTTATCTGTTCATCTTTTCACGTTATATTTACTGCATTTAGCAAGACCCTTAAAGCGACTTACAGTGCAATCAGGCTATCCAGTTTTTTTTTTTTTACCTAACATGTGTTCCCTGGAAATCAAAACCCACCACCTTTTTGTATTGCTAATGCAATGCCTCTACAGCCACTGAGCCACAGGAACTTTCAGTACCAGACATATGGGCGTGAGAACTGTGTGTTACCTCTCGAAATCACATAAAATCAGCTGTTACAGAAGAGGAGAGTGGGCAATACCGCCACTCTCGCCCCACTTCCCCCTCATCTCTTGCCCCCTCTGGTTGGAATACAGAGGAAGCGTTCGACAGGGAGAGCATTTCATTAGTGCACTAAGTTTTTGGAATTTGGAATTTGAGGTAGAGCAGGCAGTTGAGAGCACTCATCTCTTCCTGATGCTTAATATGTTGCTTCATTCATGTAATGTGCAAAGGAAGGAGGTGTTGTACAGAACAGGAGGAGTGGGCAGACCACTTACGTTCTAATGTCATGCGTACGGTCGACAGGTTCTTCTTTCCTATCCGTCACCCTCCCTAATATCTAATAATGATTTAAAACTGATAGATCGTGTCTGCCTCCAAAACAATGCTAAGGTCAAGTAACACTAATAAAGTGTTATAAACATGGTTAGATGATAAGGGCAAGTAATTGTGTAACTCTGATGAGATCAGTTTTGGTTCTGTTAATGCTCTGAATTATTACTGGAATTTCTCCCAGATACCATTTCTCTCCCAAAAAGAACATGGTTGTGACAAATACCACTTTATCTAGTATGTTTTACAGAAAAATCAGATTTGGGGTTGGTGTGTAGTCTTTACTAGTACTTCAAGTTCAAGTGGTTGTGTGTGTTTTTTTTTTACACAAACCTTAAAGAGACCTCCTCCGTTTTTCAGCAAAGGGAAATGGTGAATGGATTATTTTACAATAAATTATATTTCTTTTACTGTTCTTCTTTCTTTTTCTTTATTTCTTTAAATCCCTTTAAAAGGATTGCCATAGAATGCAAAAATCACTTTTTATAAGGTGTTGTCTTTTGAACACAGTTGTGTGGATGCAGTGTGTGAAAACAGCCAGGCCTTTAATGGTAAAAATCCACCCACTCATTGTTTTTATAGTCTAAACAAATCATCAAACAGGGTCTCTCCACACTAGCAGTTCCAGATTTCTGACTACTATGATATCATAATCGGGGAAAGTCCCACCCATTTGTGATGCTCTCTGCCCTATTAGCATATACACAGCCCTGAGTGAGAAGCAGCGGTCCGCCATTAATGTTTTTTTTTTTTTTTTTTGCTGTAGCTGCTGGAGGTACATACAATGTCAGCACCATAGAGCCATTAAAAGTGTTGTGTGTTGGGATGTACCACCGAACATAGGAGTCTCCATAGGCTACTGAGGACATGGTGATTACATTTCATTTTTTGAAGGAAATGTCCCAGAAAAAAATGAAAAAGTCCTATTCGTTTGTGCTTGCATTTTACACCAGACTGCCTAACAAATGAGGGTCAGTTCAGCGCTGGAGGTGCGGCAAAGATTGCTTTTGAAAGAGGGATCGATACCAACACTTTGTGCGCAAACGGCCAGACGCCCAGACAAAGATAAGCATCACGTGTCATATTTTGTTTTCCAAAAGAGCTTCTTGGCTCTCTGTAAAGGGCTAATGTTTTGTAAAGCTATCATTGTCTCTGCCTGTTTTCTACACTAATGCTGCCTTCATGTGCTACCAGAATGATCGTAATGCTGCCTGGTAGTGGTAGTTAAAAATTGCATATGGAAGCAACGTATCGGAGGTCAGTAGTACGGTCACCACAAGTTAAACCGTTAACACTGGTACCCCCGCAAGCATGAGCTCTTGAAGCTCTGCACTCATCTGAAAAGGGAGGTGGTTAGCACCAGGCTCATTTTTCATTTAAAGGGCTCATACCCTAAAAGTGTCAATTTCAACACAGCTATAAAAAATTATCCGTGGGGTTATTTTTGGAGATAAAACTTCCCATACAACACTTTGGGGACGTCAGAGAACAATTTAAAATATTGTATCAATGCATTCTATGGCACTTTTAATTCCTTTATTTAATTCCACCCAGATTCCCCTCAATGTCAAACATGGCCTTAACATAAGGGTCATTATATTATAAAGGGGGAAAAATCACATACTATTCCACCCAAGTGAACACACTTCAGCTTTGACCCAAAATTTTTTTTGCCTAACTACACTTTGTCTGAAAATCTAATCAAGCTCAGTTTTGGAAGCAGTAGCTGTATGGGATTTTTCCCTTCATGACAACTCTGGAACTTGGGAAGAGTATTATGAGAATAAATTTCACCAGAGCAGGTTGCAGAAATATGATGACTGTAAGTGTTTTAAATTCTTCCATTTGCACAGGTTGTTTCCCTCACTCTCTGAGGAATGAAGAATCCTCTGTGAGACATGTCATTACAAAACCACACTCAGCCTGTCTTAATCCTCTGCCAAAGAAGGTAGGACATTTATACTTTATTCGGGTCAGTATCCTGGGGTTGTATTTTATGCTGAAGGGCCAAAATGGTGGTTGCTAATGCTCTCATCCTTGCATGGCCTGAACATTGCCAGTACACTACACAACCACCTCTGAGTGCATCACATGCCTAGTGTTCATGCTTTCTGAGGCGGTTAGTTTGCTCTTACATTATGGTTTAGCCAATATGTGTGATCTTTTTTTTCTAGTAACACCTATATAAGTGTTACCAGCTTAGTGGGGAACTCATGGCCTAATGGACAGACAAGTTTGACTCCTAACTCTAAGGTTGTGGGTTTGAGTCTCAGGCTGGCAATACCACAACTGAGGTTCCCTTGAGAACTAATGACCCCCCAACTGCTCCCCGGGTGATGCAGCATATATGGCTGCCCACTGTTCCCGGAGTGTGTTCACTGCTGTGTGTGTATGTGAACTTTAGATGCTGTTAAATTGCAGAGCACGAATTCTGAGTATGGGTCACCAAACTTGGCTGTATGTCATGTGTCACTTTTTTAACTATTGTTTTTTTAATAATTACAGAAAATAATATAGCTTATTTGTTATTCATGTTCTTTTTAAAATGGTTCATGTGGGTGTTTCAGGGGGTACTTTGCAAAGAAGTGGAGGATAATTTAAATGATACAAAAAAACTGTGTTGACTCTGGTCAGGAGTTTCTGCGTACAAACACGTAGAACTAATAAGTGCCAAACTATTTGAGAGCAGAATTGTTCAAGGAATTTGTTAGCAAAACTTTATGGCCACAAGCCATTTGAACCTTACAGATATTTGCAAATGCAGCTCTCTCTCTCTCTCTCTCTCTCTCTCTCTCCTCGCTCCTCTTTAGTAATATCTAGTAAATATTAGCATTTTTTTCTAGTATATTGAAAATTGTGATGTAGTTATGGTATCTAAGATTAGTAGCCCCGTCCTTTTTCTCTAGGTTCATCTAACCAGTAAACTCCTCTTCCTTTAAACTATTTTTCTATTGCCTCACACAGTTTTCTGCAGGAAATATTCATTTAGATTCAGAAGGCCATTTCGGGAATTTTTATCACCCTTGGCAAGATGCCTATGTTCTTTGCACTATGACCTCATTATGAGAAAGCCCAGATGGACAAAATAGTGGAAACAATAATATTTTCTAACATCCTTTAATTCCATTCATCAGAACAGCTGTTTGACTGTGTCAGCTGGGACTTTATTGATCCTGGAGATGGGTGTGGAAAAGTGTTTTAAGCTATTATAGTTCAACAGGCACATTTCTGCATGACCGAAAGACCAAGTGAAATGTGATTTACATCAGAATCACTCACAAAACTTTTTATTGACATACTCTGAGAAGTTACTGACAGATGATGGAAAAAGTGACTGCAGTTAAAGCCATTATTTATTAGTAGGGAGAAATTGTGCAGTCTCTGTATTTCCATTCAATCTTATTGTATGTTTGGTTAATATAGTAAGGTAAGATGCGTTAAGATGCCCCCCAAGGAAATAACCAGAAAACATTTACTATATTTTGGTTGTCATAGCACAAAATAAAACTATTCAACTTCTGTCTGTCCTCCAATTCCTGAGCTTATTCCCCTGTCTGTATCACTTCCCGCTATGGGGATCGCTTTATGGTGTGTTTGGGCTGCATCCACCACCACTGGGACTTTAGAAATGGCGGTGGGCAATACATGATTTCTCCTGAGGAGCGGCTGATGGCTGCAGATCCTCCCGAGGTAGTGACGCACGCTGCCGTGGTTCCCAGAGTGCGATGGCGCATGCTGCAGCTTCTCCAGTGCTCGCGGCCCATGCTATGCAGGACCTCCCAAGGCAGCGGTGCTCGCTTCAGCTCCTTGCTCGGTGGGTGGCGCCCAGCAATGGCACGTTTCGTCCTTTTTATGTCACGGTCCAAAGGAACCATTGATGAACGCTGTACAGCTGGACAGTCTTACCATTTTCAATTAATGACGTCACAACAGAAACTGTCTGCTTTTCTAGTATCTCACAGTGTGCCCTGATTATGGAGACCCATCTGTAATTGTCAGTTTTCAGTCAGGGAGCCGAAACTATGAATTCTGCTTTCCCCTGAATATGTCTGAGTTTGAGCCATCTGTCCTGCCTGTCATGAGCTCAGAAACTACAAATGCACTCTATGTCTGTCCCGTTACCCCTATCATATCAAAGAAACCACTAATGAACTGTCTATATATCATGTCTCAGTCAATGAGTCTAATTTTGAACCATATGTGTGTTCCATTTCGATCAAAAGTCTGATTTTGAAGCGTCTGCTTGTTCCAATTTCAGTCTGTGAGCCCGTTTATTATAAACTGTCTGTCCTGTCAAGTTTCAGTCAATGCAGGCAGATTTTGAACAGTCTTCCCTGTCTGGTTTTCAGCCAATGAATCTACAGGTGCATCTCAATAAATTAAAATGTCATGGAAAAGTTCATTTCAGTAATTCAAATCATATTGTGAAACTTGTGTATTAAATAAATTCAGTGCACACAGACTGAAATAGTTTAAGTCTTTGGTTCTTTTAATTGGGATGATTTTGGATCCCATTTAACAAAAACCCACCAATTCACTATCTCAACAATTAGGAATACTTCATAAGACCAATAAAAACATTTGTTTTAGTGAATTTGGTGGCCTGTGGGGGGGCTGGGAAAGTATGTTCATTTACTGTACACATACTCAATACTTGGTAGGGGCCCTTTTGCTTTTTAATTACTGCCTCAATTCGGCGTGTGGCATGGAGGTGCTCAGTTTTGTGGCACGGCTGCTGAGGTGGTATGAATCCCAGGTTTCTTTGACAGTGGCCTTCAGCTCATCTGCATTTTTGGTCGCTTGTTTCTCATTTTTTTCTCTTGACAACACCCCGTAGATTCTCTCTGGGGTTCGGGTCTGGTGAGTTTGCTGGCCAGTTTCCAAGCACACCAACACCATGGTCATTTAACCAACTTTGGGTGCTTTTTGGCAGTGTGGGCAGGTGCCAAGTCCTGCTGGAAAATGAAATCAGCTTGATGCCTTGACCCCAGCCTCAGTCCATTCCTTGTGAAGTTCACTCAAATTCTTGAATCGATTTGGATCTTGACAAATCTTCATAAGGCTGCAGGTTCTCTTGGTTGGTTGTGCATCGTTTTTTCTTTCTACACTTTTCCCTTCCACCTCAACTTTCTGTTAACATGCTTGGTTACAGCACTCTGTGAAACAGCCAGCTTCTTTGGCAATTAATGTTTGGTCTTACCCTTCTTGTGAATAGTGTCAATGATTTGTCTTCTGGACAACTGTCAGATCAGCAGTTCTTTCCCATGATTTCTGTGTAGCCATAGTGAATCAATCTGAGAGACCATTTTTAAGGCTTAGGAAACCTTTGCGGTGTTTTGAGTCGACTGATATGTTAAGTGGTTGATATATTAAGATAGTGAATTCGTGGGTATTTGTTAAATGGTGAGCCAAAATCATCACAATTAAAATAACCAAAGACTTAAACTACTTAAGTCTTTGTGCATTGAATTGATTTAATACAAGAGTTTCACAATTTGAGTTGAATTACTAAAATAAATTTACCTTCCCACGACATTCTAATTTTACTGAGATGCACCTGTAGTTGTAAACTGTGAACTCAAACCAGTCCGTTGCCAATGATTCCAATGATGAACTTTCTGCTCGTTCAGTTGTCACCAGAGAAAACATTGATGAGTCTCTTGTGTCTCATTTTTTTTCTAGGTCCCAATCTTCTACCAGGAGTTTCTGCTCCATCCTGGTGGGCTCATGCTCCATCTGCTCTGCCCTGGTGGGCTCCTGCTTTGTCTGCTCTGCTGCCCTGGTTCCCTGCTCCACCTTGGTGGTCTGCTCTACTGGCCCTGTGTCAGTCCCCGGTCTCTCCACATGAACCTGGCCCTCCGTCCCTCCCCCTGTTCCGCCTGAATCTGGTCCGTAGGCCTTCCGTTACGATTGCCACCAGAGGTCGCTCTACTATTTTTACTAACTCTCAAAACACACAGACTGTTATCACCCTGGACTGCATTTACCATCATCCCATTGCACTGATTGCACACAGCTGCCAACCAATCACATGCTTACCTGAAAGCTATTACACACACTATAAAACACCCACTCAGATCCTGCTCAAGTTGCAGAGTATTGTTTAGCATTTATCACTGACCTAGGGATAGCCGCTTTAACGGAGCCATTCCAAGTTCCTGAGTCTAGCATTGTTCATAGATCTGTTTTCCCCCCCGTGTCTTGATCCTTGCCTGTTTTATATCTCGTCTTGTCCTGATCGCTGCCTGCCCTGAAGTTAATAGCCTGTCTTTGGATTTACCCTTTGCCTTGCTGTTTCGGACTGTGTTAGCACCTTGACTGGATTATTGCTTGTTTTTGGATTACTCTTTTGACTTGCCTTCAACATATCTGTTTGCTGGTGTCTGACCTTGGGTCCTGTGTTGACCATGCCTTTAAATAAAAGCTTGCACATGGATCCGCATGCCTCTCATCCTCATCGGCTCCATTACAGGAAGTGTTCGAGTTCTTGGTCTCAATGGGTCTGTTTATTGGTATGGGTCTGGGTCCTTGGACAGACAGACAAGTCTTTTCTTCAACTCGTGTCTAAATCTGAGAGCAAAGTCTCTAGCACCTTTTTGAACACTTTGCCACTAAGAATTTAATGTTTTCTCGAGTCAAATGAGGTCCTACCCAGTATTATACAATGTGTATTGTACAAAATAGTTTTGTACATAAACTAGGAACTGTATTTGTCTTAATAGATTAAATATTACCTCATGTAGGCATTTAAGAGTTACGGTCGTGTTTGGAAAAGGGGATCATGAGAACATATTCCCCATTAGCCTCACTATGACTGCATACTTGACTTGCTCTTTTTATCAGAACTTTCATGTGAGCACAGAAGGTAAGACAGATCATCTCCGAAATTAAATTCACTGTCCTCAAAACAAATGCTATTAATGGTGACGTCATCTATTTTGGGCATTACACCAAACAGCCACTAAAAATAAGAGACTCACTGACAGTAAACCAGCGCTCTAAAGACTTCCCAGCTGCAGTTTAATTTTCTGTGTGCATAATCACAGTCCTTATTAAACAGATAAAAAAGAATAGTCACTTATTTTAGCCTGAATGCGTTTTGTTAATTTCTTAGACCAGCTTCAGCTTTAATATAAAATTTCATTTTTAAAAGGATCATTTAAACACAATCATTTTGTCTAACCTGTCTTGTACATTAAATTTTTCCCTGTTTTTTTTAAAGCCATTTGCATGGGAAAAGCTGCTCAAAAAGTTTTCTCCCTGAACCACCGCCACAGTTTGTCATGTATTCTGATACATCAGAAATATTATATTGTATAGAGTTGACTTTACTTTTCTCAGTAAACGTTTGCCTTGGCCACATTTCAGCACTGAAAAAACATACTAGAAATGTGTTTGTATAGCATGATTGTATAGCATGATATCGATGTATTGCATTTTACATATTTAAGCCTATGAAGGATTTGGAAAACAAAACTGAAACCCTTTATACAACTGCCCCAGACACTTGTCAGATATGTTCATTCCCCTAACCTTGAAGCTGTGTGAAGTGGAACTGTAGTTTGTGCAGGATTTGACATGGGTGCCTGACATAACATCACCCTGCTTCAACAATCAGTACAATAGGCTGCTAGGGCTTTCCATAGCTCTGTGCTTCAGAGAAATGATTAAAAACATCATTCCTGTTTTTTCTCTTTCAATAAACCTCACTAGCTGACATGTCAGTGATGTGTATCTATGTACCACTGTTAGTGAGAGAGGCTCTGTGGAACTGCTACCCAAATGCATTTTGAATGACATCACATTTTGTCATGTTTATTTGTATCTTTAGCTGTAGTCACCACTTGGTCGGAAGAAAAAGGAAGTCATGTGTTCACTCCATTTTCAGCTTGAGGCCAGCTTGAGGATTAAAAAAAAAAAGATATGCCATTAAAAGTTTATTTCATTAAAAAATGAAAATGGTTAAAATTCATCTTTTCACCCTCATGTCATTCCAAACCCATAAGACTTTTGCTTTTAGCTGAAATACAAATTGAAGATACTAATGAAGCCTGAGACAGATTTCTGTCCTTCTAGTAAAAGTCCATTCCACCAAAACTTTCTTGCATGAAAAAGTTCATAAAGATAAAAGTCAAGGTAAAAGTAATCCATATGAATCAAGCAAGTTAATCCAAGTTTTTTGAAGAAAGAAGAAACAGATGATTTTATATAATGAAAGATAAACTCTTATCAAGAAAATGTGGCTGAGTTTCACCTACCTGAAATTAATTTGATGAGTCTCTATGTATGCATGTTAATGTATGAGTTGTGTATTTGAGTTCGTGGGTCATTCTCACACAGTGTTTGTGTGCAGTGGTTTTATTCTGACTCCCAAATACAATAAGGAACTTTTATAAATTACTCTTTCTGCTTTCCTGTCTGAAATTATGCCTCAATATGATCACGTACCTTATTGTTGGGGATTTTAATGTCCATGTGTTTGTCCTGATAACCGAATGGGCAAAGGACCTTTCTATACCTCCTTGACTCTTTTAATCTTGTGCAGTCTGTGCCGGCCCCACACAGGAACCGTAGACATGCATTTATCTTGTCTTATCCTTGGTTTGCCTGTTCTTAACCTAGAGCTCTGTGACATCATTAATTTAAAACAGTTAAAAACTAGAAAATGATTTTACATAAAATACAGTGAATACGTAAAATCCCGTGCAATCAGTTTGGACATCGCACAGTGCTCATTCCAATAAATGCACATCTAAACAGATGAGTTGTTTAGTCTATTCTAGATTTAAAATGTGACTACTGTTTTAGGACATCTGTTCTCTTCTGGAAGCGATTCCAACTGGGGCGGCATAGTAACTAAAGGCAGACTCCCCTTTGTTTGTGTGAACCCTTGGTATTTCTAACTGACTCGATCCTAATGAATCTGAGTGGTCTGTTAGGTTTATATTCAGTGAACATATCTGCAATATATTTTGGTCCTAGGTCATTGAGTGATTTATAAACGAGGTAAAAGTACTTTAAAATCAATCCTAAATGTAACTGGAAGCTACGTGTAGGGACCTGAGGACTGGTGTGATATGCTCAGATTTTCTGGTGGTTCTAGTCAGAATCCTGGCAGCAGCGTTCTGGATGAATGAGCCGCAGCTGTCTAATGGTCTTCTTGTGAAGGCCGGTGAGGAGACCATTACAATACATTACAATTACAATAGTCCATTACAATAGTCCACCCTGCTGGTGATAAAGGCATGAACAAATTTATCCAAGTCTTGACTGGAAACAAAACATCCAAGTCTTGCAATGTTTTTTAGATGATATTATGCTGAGTTTATTTACTGATGCTATTTGACATACCTACTGGAAACTAAGGTCGTGTCTCTCCAGAATCACCACCAAGATTTCCTGACTTGATTTTTTTAGTTTGTTTTGTCCCCTAAGTCAAGTATTCATTCACCTTGAAAACAATTTCACATCTTTGTTTCCAAAAAAAAATGCAATAACTTCAGTTTTTTTTCTTGTTTAACTGAAGAAAGTTCTGGCATCATCCAACTATTAATTTCAAGCCATCAATGCATAGGGGCAGGCAGAAGAATCAATGGGGCTGTAGTCATTTGGCAATAAGGCTAGGTAAATCTGTGTATCATCAGCATAGCTGTGGGATAGGCAATTTGGTTTCTATTCCGCCTTTCTCATTATCTGACTTAGTGGGAGCATATACAGGCTAAACAAGAGCGGTGCAAGAAATTGAGACTTGTGTCAACGGACGTCCGGACGTCATGGACGTCCACTTAGACTTAATGCCCTCCTAGACGCACATAATAGGCCTCTCACCTTCTAAGTATGATCTGAACCATTTGAGTACCATCCCAGAAAAGCCCGACCCAGTTTTCCAGTCTCTCTAGTAGTATGTTATGATCGACAGTGTCAAAACGCAGCACTGAAGATCTAGCAATACCAGCACTGATATTTTGCCAGAGTCAGAATTTAAGCGCATATCATTTATGATCTTAATGAGCGCTGTCTCTGTGCTGTGATGCAGTCGGAAACCAGACTGAAATTGTCCAGGTATCCATTTGATTTTACCCTGTGCATTGTCTGCAAATTCACTACCCTTTTCGTTATGTTTTTGGATGAAAACATTCCACTAAATTAAACTGCTGTAAAAATGTATAAGATAAATATTTTTTTTCCAATTTTTTTTTTTTGTTTTTCAAAAATCTATTATCAACCTCCGTCGCCCTGATCAAAACTACCAAATGTTTTAAAAAAAAATCCAAGATTTTAACTCTTTAATACCAAGTTCATAAATGATGTCACTGATTTGATAATGACGCTATTTTCATCTATAAAAGTAATTGTGCTGGATATTATATATAATATTTTTTTTACCTTTTATCACAGTGTCTTGGCATGTCAAAGAATTAGTAGTAGTAACATTTGGCAACATGGGCTTTTGATGCGTTTTTTAGTTTTGGTGCAGCATTAGATTTTTTTTTTTCAAGAAAATGATCATATTAACCCCAATACTCCAGTCCTTTGCACTGGCTACCTATTAAGTTCCGTATCAGTTACGAAAATATTATTACTTACTTATAAGGCGCTTAATGTGTGGCTTTGCTCCTGCATACCCTAACTAGTCTTTCTACCACGCTTACAGACCCCATAACGCTCCCTAAGGTCACAAAAACGCTGGGACCTTTTGATAACACCCTAGGAAGTAGCAAAGTCCACTAAAGGAAGTAGAGCTTTTTCACATTTGGCTCCCAAATGTGTGGAAAGCCTTCCTGATAATGTTCGGGGTTCTCAAACACACTGTTTCTGTTTTAAATCTAGATTAAAAACACACCTTTTGGCCAATTTCTTCAAATAATGCAATCTCATAATTTTGGACTGCATTTATATCTGATCCAAATGCGACATTATTTTTTCTTTAGCTTGGTTTTAAACTAATTAATTTTACATGGCTGGAAAACAGCAGATATGCTAAATTATTTCTCTATTTGTTTATCTGTTTTGCCCACGGGATGTAGGATTTACCACAAGCTCCAGTTCTGGATCCAGAAAACACCTGAGAAGATGATGAGGGCCAAACCCCTCAGAGGACCTCAGATGATTGCTAAACCCAGAGACAACATACAGAAAAAACCACAGTTTTGCTATAAGTTTGATTGCATAATTGCTTGTTCTTGAAATTAGTGTTAATCGTCTGTTTGTTTACGTATTTTATTGATTTTTCCTGAACATTTCTGTCGTGTTGCACATAAGACTGACAGGCATCACTGATAAGCTACTACTAAATATTGTTAGAAACTTAATTTTCTGTAAAGTTGCTTTGCAAATGATTTGTATCGTAAAAAGCGCTACTACAAATAAACTTGAATTGAATTGAATAAACTTTTTTTTTCCTCCCTCACTTTATTGTTTGTGGCTGTTTTTTTGCCCCATTGACTTCCATTATAACAACATTTTTTTGATTGCAAAGCCATGCCACCATTAAAATCATGCATTCTTGAGGGTTGGTGGGTTTTTCCCTGTTGGGAAGAGGTAAAATTTGTTATTTTTACAGTTGATTACTAGGTGGGACCATTAAACCCTTTAGATAGGCCTGTGCAAAAAAAAGCTCCTTAGTTTCTGGCTTGTAGTGATGGAGTTATATGGAGTTCTTAACAGCAAATTATGAGTGTGTGTGTGTGCAGAGCCGAGAAAGAGAGAGTGTGAGAGAGACCTTTGTGCACGTTACCTTGATGTATCTACAGAAAATGCTTGGTGTTAAAGATATAGCCCTCCATAAACAGCACACTAGTGTTTTCGTAATGCATTCCTTCTGACAGAGTGACAGATCTAGATTCAGTGGTAGCAAAGATCAATATATCAAAGAAATACAGAAGTGATCAGATAGTGCTACATCCTTAATAACAATGCATGAAATGTTTAGACCCCTACTGATGATTAAATCTAGGAGTTGTGTCCACCTTGTGTGTGGGTCCATGGCACATGCTGAATCAGGGTCAAAAGTTTTAGAAAAACCGTTATCATTTCTTTTGTAGTTTTTTGTTTTCTGCATTCCGTATCTATGTGAATATTAAAATCCCCTGCAATAGCAAAACAGCCCAAACGCTGAGGAAATCATTGATAATATTTCTGTGACCTCTTCAACAAAGGCTGGAGAGTATTTGTGAGGCCTGTAAATAAGCTATAAAAAGAATGCGTGGAGCACCTTTCAGCACAATCCGTAGATATTCAAAAAGACAAGTACCTGACCACTAAATGACACTTGCTCTGCATGTGATAGACATTCTACGCGTTAAATAGAGCAGCTACACCTCCACCTCTCCTAACAGTCCTGCAAACACTCATGAAAGTAAAGTTAGGAGGGGCTGCTTCATTGAGGACTGTTGCACTGCAGCTGTTCTTCTAGACATGTTTCGTTTAGAAACATAAAATACAGATTGATTGTGGTTATTAAGTCATTGATTAGAAATGATTTATTTTTTAGTGAGCGAATGTTTAAAAAATGCTAACTTGATGGCAGTGCTTTTTGTCTTTACAGCAATCTTAGTGTGCTGCATAATAGGCCGCAGATTAGATGAGTTTGCTGTCTTCGGCTTGAGAAGGCCTTAAACTTTCTATCACGTGATAAAACTGAAATAGAGAAAGCTACAGGCACACTTGGTTCCCGATCTTGTTTCTTGTAAACATTTGTGAATTTTGCTGCTATTTAGCGGGGACCCGACACATATCACTGAGAGCTGCTATCAGCTGTTTTTGGTTCACCTACAGCAGATGAAGGGTTTGGGCCCTGGCATTGTGGCAGCAGTCGGCAGAGCTCTCACAGGAGCAGGGGCCCACAGGCTTTAAAGGGTGGTCGGGGGGCCCACAGTTTTTTTGTTGATATCTGTGGCTTGCAGCGAATGAGTGGAGAGAGTTTAGTCCCAGCATACACCAATTCCTCCATTTTCTGTGAGAAGCACAGAAGTGGAGATGCTGGAGAGAGGGATAATGTCTCCGGTGAGAGGGGCTGTGTCTTTGGTATTTCCGGTGACTGTGTGATATGTTGTCCTGGCTTCCCTGGCTGTTTTCCAGAAAGTCGGTCCTTGTGGTGCTGCTGAGTCTTGTAGCTGTTTTGATACATCACAGTCTGTCTGTGAAGAGCTCTGTGGGCAGGGCTCAGCCGGGATAGTGTCCATCTGCAGTTGAATCTTGTGTTCCACTGCTATCATTAACCCTTCCACTGCTGTTCATTCCATTTTCAGTCAGAACTGTACATCTCGAGGATACACAAAAACTGTTATAGATACTGTGGCTCCACTTAAGATCAGGCAGCCTAAAACTAAAATCTGAGCTGAATGATATGGCTGGATGATATGGCTCCTGCTGTCAGACGTGTAGTACCATAGAGCTGTGCGCAAATTGAAAATGTACAAAACTGTATGTGTTGTTTCAAATGCTAAAGGGACTGCTGGCATCCTTATCAGGGACAACTGTTAAAGATGCCTTAAAAGAAAATATTTATCTGAAAATTATTCTGTCAAAATGTAACAAGCCTTGTGTTTTGTTTAAGACCAGGGCTCATGAACCATGTTCAAGGAACGAAAAACGAACAAAGTTTTGACAGGAACAGAACCAGAAACAGAAACAAAATCAAATTTTATAGGTCTGAAAATTTCAAATGGCCATTAACCGCGTTTGTAGTAAAGTCAATGCTCGGAAGGAAGGAAGAGGGCGGGTCAGTCAGATAGACTGCTGCTGGTGACTTTTATTTTCCAAAATAAACACAAACAAAATGTCGCGCTAACCAGCGCTCAAAAATGGCACACATTGGTATACAACAATTCCCAAGTCTTCTCCAGAGCAGGTATGATCAACTTCACCAGGCAGCAGTCAGTCTCTCTCTCCTCTCCAGCTCACTCCTGGCCTTTTTATCTGGTCTCCATGCCAATCATGGAAACAAAGCACAGGTGTTCATCATTTGTATTTGACCCACTTACTCACTGCTCGTCTCCCAACCCAGGGACAGCAAGCAGTTTTGGCCCCGAACACGCACCCCCACATCTGGCCCGCATGGATTTGTTGCTGTCTGGGAACTCTCTCTCCCACTGCAGGCCTCGTTGAACCACTCCCCCCTCGCCACACCGGTTAATAACGTTATTTTATCGTTCCATTTAATATTTGAAATTTGCTGTCAACCAAATCATGAATTCCAGCAGTTCTATGCAAATGTGACGCTGAAGCCAATGAGTGAAATGTCTGCTCAGCTGTGAACTCATCATAGGTAAGTCGCAATGGCAATGCACCGCCCTTAGAGTTTATCTGAGGATAGTGTAAGATGAATTCAACAGATCACACGCACCTGCAGCGCTTCTGTGAATGGAGAAAACAGAAAAGGCTTACATAAAAAGGAATATAGGCATGTACACTAAATATATTTCACTTAAATCATATTGACAGATTAATGAAACGAAAGAAAAAATGTGCTAAATTACAGTTCATTGTGACACGTTCCAAAGTCGGAAAGGAAAACAAAACAGCAGAGAGTAGTTTTCTTTATTTTGTAAAAGCTTGACAGCTTTGAATAATGTCTTGTGTATAACCAACCAGCGTTGATATGACCATCGCGCCGACGCCTTACGCCCACACACAACATAATTTTGCTATATTGAAGCCTTTTTATTATCAAAATAAAATAATTGTTTTTGGATTGACATTTTTATAGCCTAAACTTTAGATGATTTGTTTTGAAGAGGAACTTATAACTGTTTTTATAATGTTTGTTAACATTTTGCTTTAGCCTAAAAAAAACGCAATCTTATATGAGTGTGTGTTTTTTTTTTTTTATGCAGCAAAACATTTTTTAAATATCTTAAAATGGTAATAATATCAGAGGAATGCAGGAACAAAAACATTAAAATATTTGATTCTACTCGGAGTGAACCGATTGAATTTTTTTTCCGTTTTTTTCAAGCCCTGTTTAAGACTATCGGTTCTAAAAATTTTCTTTATTTTTTAATTGATAAGGTCACTTCCACTAGGGGCTCTTTATCTCTCTCCTGCTTATGACCCCTCAGTCTCTGTTCCCTGCTCTGCTGTCTTTGACAAGTTTGGGCCTGTGACTTTGACTTCTACACTTGACTGGATTACTGTAATGCACTGTATGTGGGGTTAGTGGTGCTTCTGTCACTCGTCTGCAAATGGTACAAAATGCTGCAGTGCATCTTTTTACTGGACAAGTAACACGTACATATGAGCACATTTACCCAATTTTTGCCTCACTTCACTGGTTGGTAGCCCATACATTTCAAGATCCATTTTAAAATTATTTTATTTGTTTTTTAAATCCCTAAATGGTCTTGCCCCACCCTGATTTCTGAACTGCTACACCCTTATAGTCAAGTCAAGTCCCCTTTATTTATATAGCGCTTTAGCAATACAGATTGTGTCCAAGCAACTGTACAGCATTATTTAGGAAAATAGTGTGTCAATAAATGCAAAACCACAATAGTAAATGGAAAAGAAAAAGGCCAGAGAGTAGGTGCTGTGCAGATAAACTTTACTCCCCTGATCTCTAGACGTACTAGTGACTGACCGTAAGCACTGCGTCCCGCCTCTCATGTCAGAGACCCAGATTGAGACCCACTTGAAACGAGAATGAGGTGTGGCCTGGGAGAGAGGGTCACATTGAAAGTGAAAGTGGTGACATTTGCCAAGTATGGTAACCCATACTCGGAATTGGTGCTCTGCATTTAACCCATCCAAGTGCACACACACAAAGCAGTGAGAAGTGAACACACTGTGAACACACACCCGGAGCAGTGTTCCAGCTACATCCAGTGCCCAGGGAGCAACTAGGGGTTCAGTGCCTTGCTCAAGGGCACTTCAGCCATGGGTATTGAGGGTGGAGGAGAGCGCTGTTCATTCACTCTCTCCTACCTACAACTCCTGCCAGCACCGAGACTCAAACCTGCGACCTTCGGGTTACAAGTCCAACTCTCTAACCATTAGGCCAGAGCTGCCCCCATGACCCGGCCCCATGACCCGGCCCCATGACCCGGCCCCATGACCCCGGCCCCCATGACCCGGTCCCATGACCGGGTGCCATGACCCGGATGGGAGTGATGTTTAGGGGGGTGAGTGTATTGGAGGCCAGTGAGTAGGTGCTTTCCAGATAAACCTCGTTCCCCTGATCTCAAGAGATGCTTTTAGCGACTGACGTTAGTAGTTGCAGTCATTTAGCGTCCTTGTTAGTGTGTCCGCCTCCCATGCCGGAGACCTGATCAGCTGTTCCTGAATGTGCCCAAAACAAAGCGTAAGCTTAGAGGGGACTGTGCCTTTGCTGTGGCAGCTCCTAAACTGTGGAATGATCTGCCTTTGCCCATTAGACACACTTCTTCATTGTCTTTATTTAAATTGTGTCTTAAAACCCATATTTTTTTCCTTGGCCTTTGACATCTGTTGAAATTTTGTTTATATATTTTATTGTGTCTATGGTATGTTTTATGTCTGTTATTTTATGTTTTATTTGTATTTTATGACTTGTATGAGTTATGTATTTATGTTTTTTATTTATTCTTCTGTACAGCACTTTGGTCCACTTCGGTTGTTTTAAAGTGATTTATATGTAAAGTTTGTTTGTTTGATTGATTGAATGATTGATTGATTGATATGATGATGCATCATATGAATTAAAGCCTAAATCATATAAAAGCAATTGCGTCTTTTCAGAAAACATAGATTAAACTGCCTGTTTCATATGGATTACTTTTACTACAGGGACGGAAGTCTCTCAGGTTCATTAAAATATCTTCACTGACATTTCAAAGATTAAATGATATTTTACAGCCAATTTAACTCTAATCAGTGGTAAATTCCATCACGTGCTTGATTTCACATAGAGCAGCGGTTACTACACAGAGCCGTTGTTAACTGACAAGCTGCACAAATCAACGTTTCATTATCAGGTTGGATTTGCTCACCTTGTCAGTTTAACAACGGCTCTGTGTAGTAACCTCTGCTCTATGTGAAATCATGCTTTACTGACGAGATGCGCATTAATTATCGGACGATATTTATCGTGCACCCCTAATTAATATTACGTAAATAGTATTCCACCCACTACATCAAATATTAAAAGTTCACCCACGTGTAGGACTCTGTGAGAGAATTTTCATTTTTGGGTGAATGATCCCATTAAATGCATCGTTTTTATACAAGAGACAGTTAACAGAAAAGAAAGGGTTTAGCTGATAAACACTATCTGCCTCCAAAAAGCATTTCTCCTTTGCTCCTTTCTCTGTTGATGGGCATTCAAAAGTAGCCTCAAAATATCAAATGGAAATGGTCTGAAATTGTTTATGAAATATTTTTTTCAATAAATAAATAAAATAAATAAATGAATAAAATAATATGAGCATATATCCATAACTGTGTTTGCTTACTCAGCCATGTCCACAGCAAATGAAGCTCCCCTGTAGGTGTTTGGTATTGCTATTCTTAAATAGAACTTTGTTGAAAGCAGCTATACTTTCTTGGAAACTCTACAGTGCACGTCTCTCTATAGTTTGGAAGAGAGCTGACCAAATGTTTGCACATCATTAGGACATCAGGAAAAGAGGTTTTTAATTACAGTGTTGAAAGTATTGTGTAAAGAGTACTTTTTTGAGGGCTCTCATAGCTCAGCTGAATATATGTTCTCTTGGCAAGTTGCACACTAATCATTGTTTCCACAGCTGAGGAACACACATTTTCTCCTTATATTAATCAGTTTAATGAAACCCATTCTCAAAGCTAGAAAGGAAAGTGTTCCGTTTTCCGTCTTATGATTCTGAAGAAAAAAGAAGATGGGATTTTGGGGATTGCTGATACCTTCCCACAAATGTTCAAAAGCATCTAAACTCTCAAAGATGTGATGAAAATGCACAAGAATATAAACAGATGCTTTGCAGGCTCAAATGGAGAAACAGAGCTTATATGGCTATTCTCTAAAGAAAGAATGGCTTGGATCACTTGAGGACTGAATCACTGACTCATAATTGGCAACTGAAGCTGCAGTAATGAGAATAAAATGAAAGTTTCTGAAATCTGGTAATTTATTCATATCTTGAATGGATTGTGGCCTCCATGTTTTCATGTTGTCTGATTTTTCCACATGTAGTTATGAAACAGTGCTGTTGATTCCACTTGTCATCAACATCTTCAAATACAGTGATGCAGTGAAAATAAGCAGCTATTTAGTCACACAGAACCAGACTAGCACTTTGCAGCTTAATCTGGACAAGAATAGTTTAGAGTCTAAATCAAATGATGGCACAGCAATCTCCCCCCAAAGCAGCTGTAGAAACAACATTCAACAATTTGATGCCTCTAACCTTCAGTGGTGGAAAGAGTACTGAAAATTTGTACTTAAGTAAAGGTAATGTTACATTGCTGAAATAATACTCAATTACAAGTACTGCTGTCAAAAACAGTACTTAAGCAAAAGTACAAAGTACTCCTCTCAAAAAAACTACTCAGAGTAGTAGTTACTTTTTTTAGCCGGCAATATTTAATGAATTACAAAAAATATTTATATCAAGGTCTTTGTGGATAATAGCTACTTTGAACAAGACCCACTTTTATCTTATTGACAAAGTACGTGAATTAGTGGTCATGATACAGTAATTTCTAACTTCAGTACACTGAAAAATATCAGTATCAAAGTACCTGTGAACCAGAAGTTGCAACTGACTTCAGTGTTGTGATGTATTTCCAAGTGAAATGGAATATTGAATAAAGGGCGGGGTTTTATTATGGTGCACCTTCACTCCACCTCTTGCTCATAGCAGATTCACAGTTGGATAGGAGTAGTTAAAGGGGTCCTATTATGCTCTTTTACAAAGTCTTGATTTCATTTTGGGGGTGTACTAGAACATGCTTTTATGCTTGGTGGTTCGAAAAACGCATTGTTTTTCACATAATTTACATTATTACAATATCTTTCTCCCCAGCCTGGCACAACTGGCTCGATTAGTTTGGGTTTGATGAAGGCCTACCTTCCAAAAAAAATTAAATGTATTGTGATTGGTTAGCTTTCCCAGTGCATTGTGATTGGCAAACAGCTTAGACGGTGTTTCAGTACTTCCCCGACCCTTGCCAAAGCAGCAGGTTCTGAGCTGGATTCAGACCCCGAAAATATTGAAAAAGAGGATCACGCAGAACCTTTGCATGCACGGATATTGCAAGACATATTAGTGTGGTAACATTATTGTTGTTTTTTTGGCTAAATCATGTTTTAGATAGGATGTCTACAACCGCTTAAAAACAACTGCATTTACTATGTACAGATAAGTGCAACGGTAATATGTGTTACATCGCAGAAACGGCATACAATTTATATTTTAAAATGGAAATAACATGCACAACAACAAATAAAGCAGCACACTTACAGGCTGTGATGCAGATAGAGCAGATTGTCCCGACAAAGTGGGAACTGCTCTGTCTTTTAGGAAAAGCTTGTTGGCGAAACTAGTACTGTACTCCCTCATGACTCCCCTCAAAACTTGACGCTATAGTAGCACTTCTTTGTTGTCGTCTTGTCTGATCCACTCAACCAAGCGTCCTAACCACGACCATATGGTATTTAAAAGTGTCCTAATATTTTGTTGGAGTCCCTACAACAGGTTTTAAATGCATCTAAAGTCAGAAAAAATTTTAATTTTCTCAGAATATACATTTAATATAAGAGTCATTTGCCAATGATTTCAAAACGATTCGTTCCCAGCAAGTTTGGTGCAAACCCCTCCCTTCCAAAAGCCTACTCTGCTCTTACTGGTCAGCTTGCCAAGCCTGTTGTGATAGGCACAGAGAGGAGTCCTTGAGCCATTTAGCCAGCGCTACCATTGACAAAGCACCTTTACATAAAACAATAATATAGTCAATCCGTTCTTATAATGACATAAAATACAAAAACACTTATGCAAGTGAATCGTGCTAACGTGACTAACTGATGAAACTGATGAAACAATACAGTTTGTAAACCAAAATATGTCTACTGTAATGTTTGAAGAAAGACAGACAAAAGGCGCTCTGTCTTAACTTTTAATCAGAACGCAGAACAGTATCTCAGGCGCACTAGCCTAACTAACTCGCTCGTCTCTCATGCATTAACCCTATGGTGCAGCAAAATAAACAGCAATTTCACAATGATTATAAAGTCTGTGCGCTACAAGGCTTTTATTTTCAAAAGAAATAAGTAGAATAACTCAGTCGACAATAATCGACACATTCTTAGGTTCACAACAAATTATCAGAACTACTTCAGTAAGACAGTAATATCGTGCTTTACCTGGAAACCTAAAGCTGCACTAGGCATACATCAAATATTAGCACTAAAACCCATATTTGAGCCCTTAATTGAAAATGTACACATAACGTATCAATCATACCTACAGGGTGTGGGTCAGAGACACTTGTTAGTCTGAATTAAAAAGATTAGAAGCCAATGAAGATAAAAAGTAAAGATTAGAGAAGCAGTCCTCTGATAATGACAAGCACACAACAAAAGGTTTGAATTTTTATTTCTTTGGTATCCTTGAACACGGGTCTTCTTAACATGTTGTAAACACACTAACTAGCGGAGGTGTTTGTGGGCAGGTCAGAGTGTTCATATTTCGCGGGCAGGCGGGAATTATGCAAATGTGTTACCCAGTGACGTATACCAGTAACAGGCAAAAGATTCGAAAATATGACGACTCATTTAGGCGATTCAGAACTGACTCTCTCTTTTGAGAGACAATATGTTTATTTATCATGCACTTTTTTGATTAACAACTTTGCAGATTGTTTTCATTTAAGGATAGCTACATTATAAACTGCAAAAGAAATATTTTTCAAAAACCCATATGACCTGCTCTTTAAGAATATCTGCTTATGTCTGACATCATGCTTCACCGCTTCTGGGTCCTAACTCTCTGCCGGACACCCCCCAAAAAACAACTAACTGTGCATACACAGTTATGATGTCATGTAATACTGAAAAATTATAACCCTAACCTTTATCTCCATACTGAAAGCCCAGATGGCCTGACAGTGATTCAGCTAAAAAATCAGTGTCTGAGACACTGTGAGTACAGAGACTGTAGTGTGCACAGCAGATTTTTAAATGCTTAGCTTAAATATGTAATATTAATTAAATAATGCTCATAAACGGCTGCTGAGATAGTATTCTCAAGTGAAATGAGTAGAGGCATGGACCCGGAAACAGCAGTCCTTACATCACGACTTAACATTACATTTCTCTCCAAGCCATCAAACTGACGTCATCAGAGCTGGAACGCCATTCCAGAGTGGAAGCGATGGCAGACAATTTTTGTTCCAGTGTATTGACTTGCATGGTTCAATTGTACACCACAAGACTTGTAATGTGCACTAAAAAAGTAAGTAGGGTCATTTTTGGATTTCATGACGACCAATCATTTTTAATACCATTGGCAAAACTACCACATACTGTATACTGCCATATAGATGTTATGGTTCGTGGTAGTGTGAAGGAGTTATAACGCTGGAGATCAAGAAAAGACTTTAATAAGGTAATACCAAAACTTGCAGGGACACTTGCCAACTTAACATAAACGAGAACGGACACAGACTAAGGGAAAACTGAGGTTATTTGAAGGGGAGCAAACAAACCGACTGATGAGATAATTAATCAAACACAGGTGAACAGAATGACAATTAGGAGACAAAGTAAAACTAAGTCACAGGAGAACAGGTGAACTGTAAACACAATGAAGACAGGACAAAAAAATAAATAAATCACCCCTCCCGAAATAACAGTACCATCGGGGAGGGCCGGCGGCCTGGAGGCCGGTGCCGGACTGGAACAGGGCTGAGACAAGGAGAGCCTCCAGGGTGGATCAGGGAGTTCAGGAGGCCATGGCAGAGCTGGTAGCTCAGGAGGCCATGGTGGATCGGGGACTCAGGAGGCCAAGGCGGATCAGGAGACTCAGGAGACCATGGCAGATCCTCTGTGACCTTAGCTGGCTCAGCCATGGGTATATGTCACCCCCCCCCCCCACCCCAAAATCATCTTGGGGAAATCTAGGAATCCTGGGGGGCACTAAGAAGAAGCAGTCTCTAGAGGGCGCTCTGAAGGAGCGGGCTCTGGAGGGTGCTCTGGAGGAGCGGATCTGGATAGCACAGGGGGTTCAGGGAGATGAAGGAGACTCAGGACAGTGTCCTGGAGTGAATTCTGGGGTGAGGATGGGTGCCAAGAACCCCAGGGGTAGTGCCATGTCCATAATCGCCCAGAGACACGCTAAAGCGGACTCTGAAGCAAGCTCTGGGGCTGGAGCCGACACTGGAGCAAGCTCTGGGACTGGAGCCGACACTGGAACGAGCTCTGGGACTGGAGCCGACACTGGAGCGAGCTCTGGGACTGGAGCCGACACTGGAGCGAGCTCTGGGACTGGAGCCGACACTGGAGCGAGCTCTGGGACTGGAGCCGACACTGCGCCATGTTTGGGGACTGGAGCCCTCAATGGGCTTAACTCGGGGACAGGAGCCCTCCCTGGGCTTACTTGAGGATCTGGAGCCTTCCCTGGGCTTAACGGGAAATCCTGAGCCCTTCATGGGTGGCACTGGAGGGTGCTCTGGAGGAGAAGGCACAGCAAGGCGCTTTTGAGGACCAGGCACTGGAGGGCGCTCTGGAGGGTCTTACTAGGAGTAGGCACTGGAGGGTGCTCCAGAGGGCACTTACGAAGAGCGGGCACTGGAGTGTGCTCCAGAGGGCACTTACGAGGAGCGGGCAATGGAGGGAACTTAGGGGCTGGAATTCCGAATGGTCAACGATCTTGACTGCAGAGAGGCCAGTGCTCCAGTGGAGTTTAGGAGGACCGCAGGGAATTTGGGGTTAGGCAGGCGGTAGGAGCCGTTGGAGAGGTATGGGGAGGTTCTCTGCATGGGGTGAGCTGGGGAGATGCGGCTCTTTCCTGCGGGATTTGGATGACGAGGCTTGGGAAGTTTCTTTACTTCCTCAACTTCCAAATTAGAACTATTTACGAACAGCACAAGATTAATCAGCTCGATCAAAGGAAAATCACCCATCGGAAGATTGCAGCAGATTATCTCGTCATTCAACCCCAGCAGGAAGCAAGCACCTAGAGCGACGTCATACCAGCTCAACCAGTTAGAGAGCTTGAGGAAATCGCTCCAACCTCAGACTACCCTTCCGTAAACCCCACAGCGTGTCCTCAGCTACCGTCATCATTTTGGGTCCATTCTTCTGTTACAGTTGGTGGTAGTGTGAAGGAGATGTAACGCTGGAGATCAAGAAAAGTTCTTTAATAAGGTAAATCCAAAACTTGGACACTTGCCAAATTAACATAAACGAGAATGGACACCGACTAAGGGAAAGCTGAGGGTATTTGAAGGGGAACAAACAAAGTAACTGATGAGATAATTAATCAAACACAGGTGAACAGAATAACAATTAGGAGACAAAGTAAAACTAGGTCAGGGGAACAGGTTAACTGAAAATGCAATGAAAACAGGACAAAAACTAAATATAACCCTAACAATAGATAGTTTAATATTTTTTTTTCAAGGCACTCATTATTTCAAGCTTTGAAATTGGTTTAATCCAAGTCTTCTAAAAAGACACATTTGCTTTTGATGAAATGATTTTATATAGGCATTTGTTTACATATGTATAAATATCGATCAATTACCATTACAAAAATCCAATCTTAAACATTTGCTCATTCTATGCATTTGTGTCTTTAAAATAGGGTAACTTTGTTGCAAAAGCTTACAGCACAATGAAGCTTGATTTCAAATTTGATTTCAAACTGAATTAAGTTTACAAAAAAAAAGACAAGTACACCGTAAGTAATAAAATGATAAAAAAAATGACCTCAATTTAGTTTTAGGTTTTCAAAAAATGATAACACTGAATTTTTATAAGCGGTGATTTAAGAGCCATATACAGTATGTTAGGCCTATTTATTTAGATAAATGGAACATCAGATGGCTTTGACCTGTAATGACTGTACAATGTAGTGATGCAGTTAGGCAAACTAGGATATTTATATATACAAATCAGACAAATATCCCATTCCAAAACATTTCTAGCATAAATTTACACTGTAAAGAAATTAAAGTTCCATCTTTGATTGTTGAAAGACATTTGTATAAGTTAGGCCTATTTGAGAGCTCGCATCCAGTTTTCTGTGATAACATGACTGTGTTCTCATGTTACAATAAAGCGCTCACTACATTTGTATGGGAATTATTGGAGAAGAGAAGACGTGGCTTGTATTGGTGTATATTCGGTATACTGTGGAAATGCTTAATGGAACCATGTCAGATATTTCAGTATTGGTATCAAAATATAGATATTTATGATAACACTACCAAGTAGTTTGTTTCTCCAAGCTTTGAGTCTATAAATTACGCTGAGCTCCCTCACTGTCTGATCAGCTCTTCACTTGCTGCAGCAGCGCTTCTCCCGGTTCAGATATCAGTGCTTTTATTGGTCCCTTTACGATCAGATATCTTTATTGGCTGCTGAAGTGCTGTCAAAGGTTTTAATATCAATTCAAATTGTGGGCGTAGCCTACCCCAGACAGCAAGCAGTTTCGGCCCAGATCCGGCCTACATCTGGCCCGCATGGATTTCACACGGGCCAGATGTGGGCCTGATCTGGGCCAACAGTATGTTGCTGTCTGGGACTCAGTAACAAACTATGATTTGAAAGTAATGAAGTAGATTATTTTGCTTAATTTGCATTTAAGTTCAAGTTAAAGTACAACTTAAAAAATATACGCAAAAAAGTACAAGTACCCGAAAAAACATCTCAGGTTACAAAGGTAACCATGGTTCCCTGAGTAGGGAACTTCTAACTGCTTCCTCTAGGGGTCGCTATAGGTAACCCCTCATTGTGACCCTAAAAGTGACATGAGTGGTGACCCATACTCAGAATTCGTGCTCTGCATTTAACCCCTCCAAAGTGCACACAAACAGCATTGAACACACACACACCGTGAACACACACCTGGAGCAGTGGGCAGCCATTTATGCTGCGGCACCCGGGGAGCAGTTGGGGGTTTGGTGCCTTGCTCAAGGGCACCTCAGTCGAGGTATTGCCGGCCCGAGACTCGAACCCACAAGGGTTAGGGTTAGGAGTCAAACTCTCTAACCACTAGTCCACAACTTCCCTATGTCTGAAGCATATATTGAAAAAACACCAACAAGTTGGCCGGCGACAGCACCTGATGTCACTACCAGTGTGACTATAGAATAAATAGACACCGGGAGAACACGTTATTCACTTCTTCGTCTGAAGCTTGCATCCAAAGCATGGCAGGAAAGCTAGAGGACGCAGTGGGAGTGCAGGACAGAACCATGGCAAGCACTTAATACAAACTCCATTTCCATGGGAGTTGCCCCTGGGATGTTAGACGGCAGTCCGTGACATTATCCCTTAAGGCCAAAGGCCTAGGCTACATACCCAAACTTAACTGTTAGGGCCTAGGCCCGGGGTAGAGCTCAAGGCTTGGAATCAAGAAAGATTCATTTAAATTAATTTTATTTCATTTAAATACCGCTTGCTCTTGCATAAGCTTGCTGAAGGAACGGTCTCAACAGATCCCTAGTAGCAACACCCTGTTTAATTAGGTATCCTGAGGATACATAGGTGGAGTGGTGCCCAAGATGAACCACCATATAGGATTTTAGAAAGAACGCAGAGAACTAGCGTGTGAACTTACCACAGTGTGGATTTAAGAAAGTGTGCAAAGATTTACGTGCGCACTTACCATAACATGGACTTTAATACTGTTCTAAGGGGCTCTCGTGGCACTCTGAAAGAGCAGCTCATAGATGTATCCCAAAAAATATATGTTTGAGAACACCCAAACGAGAGGGGAGCTCGACCTACTGCATGTTCCAAAGCTGGAACAGCTAGCAGTAATTTACTTAACTGAGGGAGCACAACCCAACTTTTATGAGAGAGGGGGCTCAACCTGCAGCATGTTCCAAATGCTGGAACGGCCAGCAGTAGGCTACCTAGCTGAGGGAGCACAAACCCAACTCTCAACAAGAGAGGGGGCTCGACCTACAGCCTGATTGTGAAAATCTGAAGGGTAAGCGTACTGCAAGCTAGCCAAAAAACTCAACGCATCAGAGACGCGGAGGTAGGGCCTAGTTCACCTGATGCTGCTGGTTGCCAGGTGCTCTGGGAAAACATAGAACTCTCAAGCAAAAGGATAACTCCAAATACAGGAAGAGAGAAACGCGCTCATAGGCAACCCTTTTTGGTAAAGGGGAATGCTGCTAAACTACCATGAGAACAGCCCACGGAGCGAGGAATTCAACTCCTCAGAAGGGGAGAGAACTCAGGCGCTTAAGGGGAAGTGCCATGCTCACAATAGCCCTTCAAGTTGAGGAAAGAGATGCTTGAAAGTGTATTAATAAAGACACACTGGTTGAGTGGAGCCCAAAGAACCATTGTCTTACCAACTTGGAGAAAGGGAACAAAGCTGAGCACTAACCCTTACCGTACAGGATTTCAAAAAGTGCGCAGTCTTGCGTGCACACTTACTACTTATGTGGATTTTAGAAAGTGTGCAAAGTGCTAGCATGCACACCTACCACTTATATGGATTTTAGAAAGTGCACAAAGTGTTCAACGTGCACACTTACCACCATATGGATTTCAGAAAGTACACAGAGCTTAGCAAGTGTACTTAAAGGTTCCTAAGCATCGCAGAGGTGCTGAACCGAATGGGAGAGGCAAGCTGAAACACAACCCTCTAAGGTGAGGGGAGCACTGCCTGAGCCAGCATTATACAAGAAGATTCTCGCAAATGCCCCCTAAACTTCCCGCTCGATGCTTCAGCCAGAAGGGATATCCAGGTACTCAGGAAGCCTCTCAGGGCGACCTAGCCAGACCAGGAAATTTTTGCAGTGCCGTGCCGGGGGCCTGATGATCAAGAAGGCTCCCGCAGAAGCCTGTGACCTGGCCGCATGATCCAGGAAGCAAGAAGCCGGAATCAGGGCTATCATACCAGCTGGACATAATATCGACAAGTGTTTAGGAAACTCTGCAAGTTGAGCACCCGGTTCTGAATCCAGCCAAGGGGGCGGTTCCAGAGGACCTACCCTAGACGAGACAGAAACCCATAGGTCCCAGAAGAACACTGCAAAGAAATCTCACAGAGGATTAATACACACATAACCACCAGCAAATTAATATATATGTGTATATATATATATATAGAGAGAGAGAGAGAGAGAGAGAGAGAGAGAGAGAGAGAGAGAGAGAATGGATCATACTCACCCACCCTGGTTCCTGCGCTGGAGCCCCGCTCAAGGGGCTACACCTTTTAGTCCAGACCATCGGTAAGGTGGTCACTATGAAACCAAAAAAACAAACAAAAACATCATAGGTCCAGCATAGGAGACCATCATGCAAGAAGTTCCCACCTAACCTCGGTCAGGTGGAGAGCTGGTGGTTATAGGGGAATTAGGAAGGGGAAGATAAGGGCAGATGTAAAATCCCCCAAAGGGAATTAGTAGATATTCAAGTATCGCTCTGATTTGGACGAAATTGTTGACGCCTTGTCTGGATCACATCCCTTAGGTCTAACCTACCTTCCTTTGACCCACGATTCCTTCTACCCCTACCTGCAGGTGGGGGAGGAGTGCGAGCCGCGACACTAGCCTTCTGTACCCGTCTCTGATCCTCAGACTAAGACTGACCGAAAAGTTTGGAAGGCGAAACCGGAGCATTGAGAAGAATGCCCCTTTCTTTCTTCCCGATATCTGCCAGGTTCTGCCACAGATGTCTCTCCATTACTACCATGGCCGCCATAGACCTGCCCATGGCGGAGGCAGCCTGCTTGGTAGCACGGAAAGAGAGATCTGTGGTTGCGGTGCAGCTCAGCTACCTGATCAGAGGAAAGGTCCCTCACCTTTATCCAGATCTTTCAGCAGATCAGCCTGATATGCTTGAAGCACTGCCATCGTGTGCAATGAAGCCACAGCTGACCTGCTGCTGCGTATGCCTTGCCATTTAAGCGAGATGTATCCTGGAGGGGCTTAGATGGCAAGGAGGAAGATTTAAGAGAGGACATCTCCCCCACAGAGAGATAGCTAGCCAGCGTCTCTTCTACAGGGGGCATCCTCTAATAGCCACTTTCGCGCATTGCCTTAATGTTGGCATAACTTGTATGCTGAAACTGATGGATGCGAGAAGAAAACGGCCTCTTCCATTCCTTTTCGATCTCTGTATGATGATCAGACAGAAATGGAAGGCTCATCTGAGCTGGAGGGCTATGGTCAGGAAGATAACGCTCGTCGAGACGACCTCGCGGTGTCACCTTGCTAGCACACTTCCATGGTAAGTCTAACTTTGCCATGGTGCGATACATAACCTCCAACAGCTCTTCGTACGCAGGGCAGGAGGATTGAGAGGGCTCAGCCTCAACTTCTTCGCCATCCTCTGACATCTCTTGTTCTTCCTGGGCCGAACCCAGCAGAGCACTAGCCTCTTGATCGGAAAGTGTTAAGGAAATAACATCATCCTCCAGCGGCTCTCTCTCATCCACAGCCGACAAGTCCGAAAGGGAAAGTCCCTCTCTAAACTCCTCAGCCAGATCCACCTGTGATCCCCACAAGCTCATTCTCCTCCGTGCCTCAGCAGTGGCCGGTCCTGAACCGAGGGAAGCAGATGGCTGCCCCTCTTTCCTCGAAAAGAGAGACAAACAAGAGCGGAGCTTTTCATTGAAAAACGCTCGCAATGCACGCAGATTGCTCCCTCAAGGACATCGCGTGCTCTTCGCCAAAAACAAAAAAATGCAAAGATCGTGTGTGTCATCGGGTGTCAAATAACAATGACATGAATGCATACACCCTCTAAACACTTAGCTAGTAGTCACTATGTTTGATAAAGAAAGATCACTTTTACCACGTTCAAATGCACGCTTCAAACAGAACAGTCAATGAAGACGAAGAATAGAATGATGTCTTCTCCCGGCGCCTATTTATTCTATAGTCGCACTGGTAGTGACATCAGGGGCTGTTGTCGGCCAGCTTGTTGGTGTTATTTCAATGTATACTTCTACAACTCGTGTCTACAACGGATGCGAGCGTCAGTGATACTGTCTACACTCGATGCGGCGCAGCGCTGCGCGACAATTCCCCTACAGAAAACTGCTGAATCAATTTATTTTTGACGTGCTGACACAAAGTTCAAATGATTTGCAATGCTTTGTCGTGTCCAGTGTAGATATACGATGTGACAGCAAAAATATGGCGAGTGTTAATGGTGGTTGTAGATTATTATTCAAAGTGGGTTGAAATTTACCCTTTGAGGGATGCTAAGACACCAAAAGTTTGTCAGATCTTGAAAAATGAAATTTTTACCCGTTGGGGTGTTCCAGGATTTTTGGTTTCAGACCGTGGACCCCAGTTTACTAGCCAAGTTATGAATAAGTTGTGTGAATCCTGGGGAGTGGTACATAAATTAGCTACAGCTTACCACCCTCAAACTAATTTAACTGAAAGGGTAAACAAAGCTTTGAAAACGATGATAGCTTCATATGTTGGTGAGCATCATCAGGATTGTGATAAATGGTTACCTGAATTCCGTTTAGCTATAAACACAGCTGTTCATGAAACCACTGGGGTGGCTCCTGCGCTGCTAGCTTTAGGACGGAATATAAAAGGCCCATTGCAACGGTTGATTAACAAGATACCCATACCTGATACGTCAGCATATAACACTCTGAAAAAGCAACAGGAGATACAGGAAGAGGTGCACAGACATATTGGTGTAGCCAAATCTAGATAAGCTAGATATTACAATGCACAACGCAGAGATGTACACTTTGAAGTTGGGGCTCTAGTCTGGGTAAGGGCTCATCCTTTGTCTAAAGCTGGAAGTAAATTCTCTGCTAAACTTGCGCCATGATGGTTAGGGCCAGCTAAAGTAGAGAAAAGACTGGGGCCCATAACGTATAGAATTAGCAGGATGTTGAGTGATGGCAAATCAGATACTGTTAATGTAGTAAATTTGAAACCCTTTTTTAGCCCTAAGCCGTAGGCTGGGGTTGGGGGATGTAATGGTGCCCATTAGCAGAGTCTGATTCATGCATGTTATTGTATACATGAATTTATTATTATTTTTTTCTATTGTCATATATTTTGGTATGCATATTGTGCCCTATTTACTCTGTGTATATTTGGTCTGGGAACAAAGATTGACAACGTGATTGCGGAAGAGAAGGTGCGAGGTGGAACTAGCATGTTAATGATATGTGTGGACTCAGATGTATATAAGGGGAACGCAGAATGGATGGAAGGGTGACAGTTCCTCTCATGCCGGGTGAAGTTAGACTGGCGTTCACTTACGTGAAACACTTCACCAAAAGTCGGAAGGATGGGCCCTGTTTTGGACTTTTGGAATGAGCACGTTATTTTCCACAAGTGAGCTGCACTGTCGCAAAATGCTGGTGTGGTAAGCAGCGGGAGTTTAAAGCTGGGAACCGCTGTGTTCTGCACATAATTATTACCGAGTCAAACAGCCGCACAATGAACGTTTTTTTAAAGTGGACTAAAACGGAAGAGATTGAAAAAGGAAAATGGACTTTGTGAATTTTTTTAATGGAATCTGCAGGCTATTACAGTGTTGAATGTCTTTGTTTATTATGCAATGTAACTTGTGATGGTTTTAAAGGTACTGGGTTATGAGCAATGTAAAGCTGTGTTTGTGTATACAAGGGAAAGGGTGTTTGGAGGATGAGAAGTGAGGTCAATACACACAATTTGTTTAAGCAGTTTACCAAGTGTGATGGGTTTTTGGTTGTTGTTTCTTTTTCATAATATTATTTGCAGTCGCAAGTGGATCCAACCTATGCCCTTGAAGCGTACAGTGAAATCCCTTATTGTAATTGTGGATGAAGTATAAAGGGATTTTTACAAGTTCGTTCTTCGATTTCGTTTGAAGTATATCTGGGCCTTTAACTTACCGTCAGCTAAACCCTGAACTTTCGGTTGATTAACCCCAAACCTTGCTTACTCGAGGTATGTGGTTTCAAAAATGCGTCTGGGAGTAAGTTCATTCAACTCAGAGTATGCTCCTTGTTAAGACTCAAGACATTCTCAACAGAGCGACGAATCAACGAGTCACTATGGAAACGGACACTAACAAAAAGTGCACCATGCTGTTTCTTTCTTCTTCTTTTATTCAGTGGTCATTTACATACTTAGTGCATATCGCCACCTAACTGATGGTTGTGCAATCATTTTTTTTTTCCGTTTAATCTTTTTTTTTTTGTTTAATCTTTAATCACTGAGAATTTGTATTATTTATATATTAAGACATATCAGATATGTATTTTGATTTAGAATTTAGGCATTATAGAAAATGCTGATCCATGTGTGAGATGACAATATAAAATGTAATATGTATATATATATATATATATATATATATATATATATATATATAATATATATATATATATATAGATATATATATATATATGTTTGCCCCCGTAACCTAATAACTGGTTGGGCCACCCTTAGCAGCAACAACTGCATTCAACCATTTGCTATAAATTGCAATGAGTCTGTTACAGCGCTGTGGAGGAATTTTGGTCCACTCATCTATGCAGAATTCTTGTAATTCAGCCACATTGGGGGGTTTTTCAAGCATGAATCGCCTTTTTAAGGTCATGCCACAACATATCAATCGGGTTCAGGTCAGGACTTTGACTAGGCCACTCCAAAGTCTTTATTTTGTTTTTCTTCAGCCATTCAGAGGTGGACTTGCTGGTGTGTTTTGGATCATTGTCCTGCTGCAGAACCCAAGTTCACTTCAGCCTGAGGTCACGAACAGATGGCCGGACATTCTCCTTCACGATTTTTTTGGTAAACAGCAGAATTCATGGTTCCATTTATCACAGCAAGTCCTCCATGTCCTGAAGCAGCAAAACAGCCCCAGACCATCACACTACCACCACCGTATTTTACTGTTGGTATGATGTTCTTTTTCTGAAATGCAGTGTTACTTTTACGCCAGACGTAATGGGACACACACTTTCCAAAAAGTTCAACTTTTGTCTTGTCAGTCCACAGAGTATTTTCCCAAAATTCTTGGGGATCATCAAGATGTTTTCTGGCAAAACTGAGACGAGCCTTTATGTTCTTTTTGCTCAGCAGCGGTTTTCGTCTTGGAACTCTACCATGCAGACCATTTTTGCCCAGTCTTTTTCTTATGGTGAAGTCATGAACACTGACCTTAACTGAGGCAAGTGAGGCCTGCAGTTCTTTGGATGTTTTTGCGGGGAAGTCATGGCCTAATGGTTAGTGAGTTTGACTCCTAACCCTTAGGTTGTGTGTTCGAGTCTCGGGCCGGCAATACCACGACTTGAGCAAGGCACCGAACCCCCAACTGCTCCCTGGGTGCCGCAGCATAAATGGCTGCCCACTGCTCCGGGTGTATGTGGACTTTGGATGGGTTAAATGCAGAGCACGAATTCTGAGCATCGGTCACCATACGTGGCTGTATGTCATGTCACTATCACACAATGTCAGTATTTTGTGACCTCTTGGATGAGTCGTCGCTGTGCTCTTGGGGTAATTTTGGTCTGTCAGACACTCCTTGGATGGTTCTCCATTGTTCCATGTTTTTGCCATTTGTGAATAATGGCTCTTACTGTGGTTCGCTGGAGTCCCAAAGCTTTAGAAATGGCTTTGTAACCTTTTCCAGACAGATAGATCTCCATTACTTTCTTTCTCATTTGTTTCTGAATTTCTTTGGATCTCTGCATAATGTCTAGCTTTTGAGGATCTTTTGGTCTACTTCACTTTGTCAGGCAGGTCCTATTTAAGAGATTTCTTGATTGTGAACACGTGTGGCAGTAATCAGGCCTGGGTGTGGCTAGAGAAATTGAACTCAGGTGTGATAAACCACAGTTTTAATAGGGGGGCAAACACTTCTTCATGTAGTTTTGGATTTTGTTTTCCCTTAATAACAAAAACCTTCATTTAAAAACTGCATGTTGTGTTTACTTGTGTTATCTTTGACTAATATTTAAATTAGTTTGATGATCTGAAACATTAAAGTGTGACAAACAGGCAAAAAATAAGAAATCAGAAAGGGGGCCAACATTTTCTTCACACCACTGTAGGCTATATAACATATTGTAATATTATATAATGTTGTGCACTATCTGTCACACCCACTGAAGGCTCGTCAGTAGATCTCACGTGTGCTGAGGTGAACTAACCCTGGAACAGAAGCTGCTCTGGAGCAGTTGATCTTCAGAAAGCAAGTTATTATGGTTACTTACATACCCTGAAAGTAACCTCTGTTTTTGGAACCGGAAGCTGAGGTTATCCGCTCGCTTATCCTCGAACATACCCAGGTATGTCACATAACCTGCTTTATGGAATACCCCCCTATGCTTTTGTTTAATGTTTGTTCAGCCATTCACAGCACATATAATGGCTTCTCATTGGAATTACACAGCACACACAGATGCATACACTGTAATGTGCAGATACACTGCTGTCAACAGTGCTGTGTAAACAAAGTGGATTGTTAGCCACTGTATGATTGTATATGTTGCCTGTACCACTTTTTGTTATTGTAAAATTATAATTTAAATTTTAAAAAATCTTTAAGAAAGTGAAAAATCTTAAATGTCTCATGTTTTTGGTATTTTGGTTTATTTAAAATAATTTATTTTATTATGTAAAATACTTGTACACTTACCAGTATAAACATTTTTATTTAATTATGCTCAAATTAGCTTTGGTTATAATATGTTATTAATCGCCAGTATGTATCATATGGCTGAAATTTGCCTTTAAGTATAATGATCTTTTGTTTCTAAAGATTATAGCTTTTTTCTTAAAAAATATTATTTTGAAAAATTACATATCAATTTAAGTATTGGTATTGGTATTGTTAAAAATTTGTAACAAAATGTATTGTTATCATATAGAATTTCGGTGAACATCATGGCCACGCAGGTCCATCAATGGTAATCAAAAAAAAAAAAAAAAAAAAAAAATACTTTAAGCCTAAATCAGCCTGGGGGAGCATGAACATTCATGCAGGTCTTAGATGGTTTTAAAGGAAAGCATGGTCCTAATGAAACCGTCATTTTATATCTGATGAAACAATTTCAGGCCCTCCTGAGGTTTCATGTCCAACTGGCTGAGATTTCCTCTTCCAGAACGGGCCAAAGAATATACAACGTCAAGGACACATTCCTGGACTCAGAAACATCATCTGTCTCGCCGCCTCACGGCATACCTGACCAAAAACACGTCTTAGCTTCGACTCTCTGGAGATGATGTCTGTGAAACATAAAAACAGTATATGGAGATGAAGAACTGCAGCCCTTTTATGCCCGCAGACAGACTCGTGGTTCTGCAGATCTACAGTTAAGTGATTAGGCAAAGGAAATAATAAAGCAGTTTTGCATATAACTTGTCTTACCTCCTTCCTCTGAAATATCTAAAGCTGACAGCCTTTGGAAAGGACAAAAAGTACTACGAAAGTTTGTGAACTTCATGTTGGCTTGATAAAGTTTAGTTTCAGAATTCTGGAGGTCTGACCAATATTTATTCATCCTCAAGACACAGTTCACTGGGTTTGTTAGCTTTACTTCAAGCAGTAGGAAAGGAGCCAGCAGTAGCAAATGACTGAAATACTGTGGTGATGAAAGACAAAAACTGAGGTACACGCAAATGAAGCAGGGCATTGGTGTACACAACAAGGGCATACATCATCAGTACTACATGGAGCCGTTAACCGAGTTACAAATTGTGCTCTATTGTGGACTTCTGAAACTATGAGCCAGAATCCTGTCTCTACGTTTGGGTTTTTAAAGTAATGTAAATTCAAATGATATTTTTTGCTTTTTTTGAGGATTAAATGCATATACAGCATAATTTACCTTACACTACGAACAAGCTACCAGTCCTATAGAATTTGTATCATCACTTATATAAAATCAAGCGACATTTTGAAACTTTTTTTTTTTTTTTTTTACAAAAGGCCCCAGGTCCAAACATATAGTTCATATGCTCCAGCCTCTCAGACGAGAGGACGCAGGCCTGTCTCTGGATACGAGGCAGAGAGTGTGTTCGCATGCATCACTGTACCGTTCTCCTGCCAAGCATGAGAAAAACATTTCCTCGCCATTCCAAGACTCTGACCTCTTTTGTACGAGGCAGATTACTGCAGCTCAGAGAGGAGACCGGGGGGGTGAGTTTACCCTGAAAACATGGGAAAATGAGGTCAAGCATGGAGAACGTTACCAACTGTCGTCATCTCCTGTCTGTCAGAGTCATCCACCCCAAAACACAGCACAATGAGAAATGATCCTCATAAAGTGTCCGTCCAGTCATGACTTGGTTGTCTACCAAGACATTAGGGTTGTTTTCAGCTTTGAGCCCGGGCCAGGATGACGTTGCACATGTTCTCGTCGTATTCCACTCAGTCATTATCTGCTTGGCCGTGGACGTTTTTATGGCAGACCACACATGTTTTTGCAGCATATGGACAGTGTTGGCCACACAAATGTGTGTATGAATATCTGACAAGCTTTCCTGGGCGATACATCTCTCATAGACGCAAGCATTTCAAACACCTTCTTGTTTAAGTCTTGGGTCTGACAGGTTGTTTGCCGCAGTCACGGTGGCTTGTGAAATCTTCTGTTCATTTTTTATCAGCACATGTCAAAAAAATGATCGTCCGCATTTATCAGGATTACAGATATACAGTTCTGATCGCGCACTATCAATCACAGCGGCACTTTCACACCAGCTCAGAAAGGGCTCAACAATATCTACCATTCAGATGTGTAAGGGAAGCAGCTGCTTTGCCATCAAACAGAGAGAAAGGCATCATTAAGCGAAGCGTGTCCTGCATCAGTCACAAAGAGTTCAACATGCCAATTCAATCATGATTATAACCAATGTTAGTTTTTGGTTCCAGTTTTGTTTTTTGTTTTCATTTTTGTGTTTTTTGCAACCATAAAATAACGTTCACAGAACATTGCAGGGTGGTTATTTTTAAAATAACCTAAAAATAACATACGGAACAGTCCCTAATGATTATTCTCAGGTTATTTTTATAACCCTGTAAACTATCTTTCCAATGAAAACATTGCAGATGTTTTTGTGTAATGACCTATACAGAGCCCTAAAATTTGTTTATGCAGTATTTACTAAAATACAGAAATTAACAGTAATTTTATGTTACTGTCTGACTGACTCATATGTTTATCTCTTTATTGAATGATTACTTAAAAGTAATACAATTATGAGAGTAAATATGATTTCGGAGGAATCTGACACGCCTAACTGAAGAGAACATGATGTTAATCGAGAAGTTTTTGTTTACGGATCAAAAGAAAAATGTCTGCACAAACTGGTAAGAAATGAATGTACTGATATCCTCCCTTGTCAAGTAATTTTTTATTCTTTATTTATATCTGTGAATAAATGTCATATTTTATAAACCATAAATTGTGTTGAAGTCATTTTTATTTAGTGTTGAAGAAATGTCAAATCTGGGTACCCCGTGACCTTACATATTAATGGACAGATTTAATCTTACATTTGGTGGTTGATGTGCTCAGATTCATTTTATTAATTTAACAACAGATAAAAAGAAGATATGTACAGATCATTTCAATGCATTTATACTGCACTGGTTGCGAGTGTGCTGGATGATTAGTGGCTTACCTTTTCCCTCATGAAAACTTCCCTGTGGCTAACCAAAAAAAAACCTTGACAAACTAACATTCTGGGAACCAAAAATTGTCAGCTGGGCTGCCATTCTGCGTGGAAATGAGATCTTAACCCTGACAGATCAGCGTGTGGTCTGTGATGTTTGGCCTAGAGAACATATGGCTTCAATCTCTGAGTGCCATGAGACGTGGTTTAATCATGATATCACCACGATCAGCCCCAGGACTACACATGGATCTGAAAGACCTGCTTCATTCTTACACAAGTCAAGCCTTTCGTTCTGTCGCTTGCGGCTTTGTGTTGTGCATTAATCCTGAAGAGCTCTTAATGGTTATAAGAAGCGAGACCGTTTGGATGCAATAATGGTGATGTTCCATATGAATATACCTCCCACTGTCTTTGCGACAGCAAGCATAATATTTGCAAAGATATTCTGCATTGAAAATCTGTTTTTCAAAATGTAACTGAACCATGGAAGAGTCAGTATTTGGAAAAAGTGTAACCAAAGGCAACATAAAACTATTTAAAGTTTTGCATTGATTTTTTGCAGGTGCTCTGTTGAGCTAATGAATGCTGAGAGACAGAGCTGAGCTTCATTTAGTAGTCAGTTCCTCTGAAGATGTTAAACACAAGGTAAAGACTGTCAACTTTGGAGAATATCGACCTACAGATGCAAATGGTGCTGTTCACACAAGATGGATTGTTGCATTAAAAACATAGCTGCACAATAGAACAGGGTCTCTAGATGGCTCAAAATTGAACTGCTTTTAATTCTCTTACAATTGCATTGTTCATGCTGTGTCAGTCAAAGACATCGGTTTAATGCATATTAAAATATAAACACAAGAACTGTAGCATTTTTTGTAAAACATTTGTGTAAAATGTGATTCTTTTTTTATCTCATGAATAAGTAAGTGAAAAACTCAGTGGTTACTGTGGTATTCTGAGTCAACAACTAGTGTTGCTAGGTGGTTGCTGGTTGACTAGTAGCTCAAGAGCCCACCCCCATGTCTCTATGTAAGAGCAAATCTTTGCATTTTGCTGTTTATTTTAAGTGCATTAAGTTCTCTCAACTGTCATCTTAATTACTGTCCAAAGTAACACTACTGTACTTTGTTTTGTTCACTAAACACAAAATGCCTCATTCAACCAATACATGTGTCAAGACAACGAACAATGCTGAACAATTATCCTATGAAACAAAGAGATAGAGGATATAGTGTTAAATAGTTAAACATCTTGAAAGCCTCAACACTCAACACACAAACCTGAAGTGATGACAAAGAGCAAAACAATATTCTTATAACAGTTACTGCGTAATTTAGTCATGCTGCAATGCATGCTGGGAATTCAAAATCCCTTAATTTAGCACTATGAAATTCTTTGTTCAGACAACTTTGTTTGACTAGTTGAAACAACATTTGGGGCAATTCTTTTGGTCTGACCCATGCATTTCAAGAAAACTGCATTTCTTAATATTTGAGACTCGAAATGTTCCAAAAACTTGAAAAAAAAAAATATGTAGTTGCCTTTTGGATCTAACCAACCATATTAATGTGTTAGCACTTTACTTTGCAAAATAGACTGACATGATGCTGGTACTTACATTTTCTCATCTCATTGAATTGTGTATATGAATAGATCCAGCTGGTTTGCAATCTTAAATCGGTTTTGCATCTTCTCTTAATAAAAGTATACATAATTTATCTTAATAAGATTATAAATATTGTTTATGTAGACAGCCTGTATTAACGGCAGTTATTATATTGTATAAATAGTGTAATTATTGTGCTGTGTGATCTAGTTTTAATTTAGTTGTTTCCTTCAGTGTGCTTTATTTTCTAAACAATCAAAACCCTGATGCAGTATGTCATGGCGGCAGCTGTAAGGAATCACCTCAGAAAGAGAGACCAAATGCCTCATCTGTCATCGATATTGCTGTCTGTTGCCTAATTATCATTTTCATATCACAGCGCACACTGATCACGGCTATGACATCATGACCATCACATGCTCAAACACACGGCGAATTCTGCACATGACTCAAGAATCCATCTTCCATGTTACATCACACATTTCCCACATGGATCCTTGTTTCCAAATAAACAGAGGCACGGGGCAGGCTGCGGTCCGAGCGTCATGAGATCACCACATTCAGTCTGACATCCGTAACGCTCCACAGGAGTGTCGACAGAGCGATCCAACTCAGGAATCGGCAAATGATGCACTTATGATGCGTAAACACTTCGGCTGGATGTGTAAACACACACTTGACATCATTTTGACCATTGCTCTATTGCTGAAAAACAGCTGTGATCGTCTTAGCTTTTATCCCATCATGCCTGCACATGGGCACTTTTGCATATTCAAATGTTCAAGAATCAATGGCATTTGCCATTGTAACACTGTGTGAGGAGTCCATTTTTTAAAGGAAACGTAAATGAGATTTCAGAGTTTCAGTCAAGGGTTAGATTTTATGAATTCAGAAAAGTTGGCATATGCAGCAACAATGAAAGCTCCAATCACCTTTGACACACTTATCAGGTTAACTTGTGCAAGGACTCACATCCTCCTGAGCGTCTAAACTCACACAGCATATGTAGACTTTAAGAGTAGTGTGCTAGTAGTGTGTCTTTGATACCCTGAGATTTCATTCACCAGCGGAGACATCATAAACAAAAGAAAGGTAACAGGCGCAAGGGATTTACAGTATTTACTGTTTATTGAAGAAAGTTAGTTGAGGAGTAGTTTAACAAAAGATCTCATTTGCATGTAATTCACAAGCGTAACTATGCCATCTAGACGAGTTTTTGTGCATTCATTTACATCAGGTGACGGATGATGAATCCTGCTGTCATCATTTTGCTGAAATGAGCAAAAGCTTATAAATGACATGGTTTTTATCACATTGTTTCTTTCATGTTGTAAGCATTTAATTGGTGTCAGCACACTGCCATGACTTGGCGGAGGATTGCATTTCCACAGACTTTCCCCATCTGTCCACAGGCTGTCCATGGCCACAAATTGTTTCCAGAGACACGGCCTTTTAAAGCTCAAAGTGTTGTTCCCTGAATTGGGTTAATCCATCGCTTGACCGTTCACATGTTTTTGAACCGTTCCCACCAGCTAGAAACCATGCGAATGCAAGTCATAATCATTGTGATTATGATTACAATCTTCCAATTGTTATTGAAAATAACAGTAAAATGGACTGCAGATCCTTTATTATGAGAGACTGGAGCTTTGCCTGAATGTTTATTCAAAGCCAGCGCTTTCCCAATGCCAAGAACCTTCTAGCAGAAATACATTTTTGAAACATACTGTGTATTTATGTTGTAAACAACGCGGTCGAAAGAAATGTTGTTTTCCAGATTGAAAACATATTTTGTTTAAACCTTTAACTTTCAAAATCTACTGCAAAATTTTACTTTCAGGTCCAAGATAATGTAAAAAAAATATTTCCGTTATCAAAACACATTTTAATTTAATATGGTTGAGACCAGGGATGGCTTTTCCAACTTGTTTGCTTTATTTAGATAAAATAAAAAAAATACTGAAATGTATTTTATAATAAATATCAGCTCTATATTTTCTTATATATTTTAGACTTTTCTTTGTACAATTTAAAATAAATCCATGGCCATGTACATGGCGTTCAGTCAGTGTGTATTTCTCAGTCTTCTGCAGGCCTTCATGAAAGCCATGTTAGGGTTAGATATGATAATGAACCTCACAAGGAATTACTGCGTTTCACCCTAACAGCTTTCCTGGTCTTTGTGATCGAAAGCCAGCAAGTAATGTGTGTTTTGAAAACAAAAGTCAAGACATGCCTTACCAAAAAGTAGTATACTTCAAGATTTATTTTATTAAGTATACTTAAGTAAAGTTCAAGTATATTTAGACTTTTTGTAAGTATAAGTCAAGTATACTTAAATGTCATTTTAAGTATATTTCTGAGGAGTACATAAAGCCCATTTCTTAGAAGTACATAAAAAGTAAACTAAAAGCATACTTTCCTATTTTTAGTTTAAAAGAAGTATACTAATAGCACACTTGAATAAACTTCTTTTTCGTAAGGGATGTTTAGCTTTTAACTCAGACTTTAATGTGGGTAAATATCTAATATGTTGTTTATAGATCACTCGTATTCATATTTCTTTCATTTATTCTCTTCAGCTGTTACTGAAAAATCTTCCACAAACTCTGCATGAAATTGTGCACAAACCTCATCATCACAGATCCCTCTCAAATATCATGCATAATTCACACACATAATTCACACACCTTTAGGTTAACGACCATCAAATTTGAATGAATCTTTATAAAAGAATGAAGCCTACGGCAATTATCTGCAACACTTGACATTGTAAGGAGTGGAAAAGTATTTCTAACACACCTCGTTCTCCATCATATAAACCCACCACTTCTGCTGAAATGTTCTGAAGCTAACACGAGGGAGGAAAATGCTAAAAACCCTCAATCCGGTTGACGGAGCAGTAAACAGGTGACTGCAGACATCATGCATTCAGTCTCGCTAATGAGACCTGCGACAGTCTCATGAATTTGGACTATTTTCCCACATGGCTGACACTGTTGCTTTGAGAGCTGATAACAGTCTGCACTAACCGGCCCCGGCCAAGCAAAGCAAAGAGGAAACAGAATATGTTGATGGACAGCCAAATGACTCTGGAGGGGTGTGGGACGTGTCAAAGATCCACCCAAATTGCTTGAAGAGGTAAAAGACGCCTTCTTAAAAATGACCCTCGGCTCACGCTCCTTAATGGATGGCCATCCAGCTTTTTCCTGGGCTCTTCAGAAGACGTATTAGAGCAGATGTTTGCACAGCTGCCGCTGTCAGAGGTAGAGTCTCACTTCTACAGCGCATGAGGAATGAGCCTCACACATCACCCTCAGCCTCTTGTGAAATGCTCTCACCTCGTTTCCAATGGTTTCCAATGGTTCATGGACTGGCCAGGACTGCTGCAATGCTTTGCAACTCCTAATTATTTTGTAGACAAGATTTGGGACTTCTATAAAGCAACATGGAAGATCTTAGTGGCCAAGAATGACAAGTGTACTGCAATTATTTGAATCCCTACATTTCATTTCCCATATTCGCTTCTAGCAGCTTATCAGTCAAAGAAAACCGACATGTCCCTTCATTTACAAAGTTAGATTTGAAAGCATTGAGAGAAGAATCCTGTCCAATCCTCAGTCTCATTACAGGTTAAACAATACTGTAGCTTAAGCATAGTTTAACTGTACTGATCCAATCAATAGTGGCACTACTACTCTTGCTCATACTTGAAGTTTGTGTGAACACAGGAACGTGTAACCAGCTCCATTTTTGCTACATGAGTTGGTCCTGGGTTCCTCCTGGTGCAGGACAATGTCCGGCCTCGTGTGGCCAGAGTGTGTAGGCAATTCCTGACCCTCATGTTCCCCAGACCTGAATCCAACTGAGAGCATGTTATGTATGGGGAGCATCCGAAGCTGCCATGTAACTCCACAGACTGTGCTGACTGATGCCCTGATGCAGGCCTGGCAGGAGATCCCACAGGACACCATCTCATCAGGAGCAGGCCCAGACACTGTCAGGAGTGCACACGGGCACATAGGGGTCAAACACACTAGTGATTTACATTATGAGTTGCTTTGAGGAAATTCATGCACATTCAGTCAGCTTGTAATATATATTATAATATATATATATTAATAATTTTGAATCCATCCCTCAAGTACATAATGTATATAAGTAAAGATTTTCAACTTATTGTATATTTTGCTCATCGAGATCCCAAGTGTGACTTAAGTGTTCCCTAAACTTTTTTGAGCAGTGTATTTTAGCTAGATCAGTAAGATTGTAACACCTGCAAGCAACATCTCAGAATGACCAAACAAAAACCCTGCTGCATGTTTTCATACAATCTGCGTACACCCCACTGACGGTAATGGGGTTTGGGTTAAAGGGATTTTTTTTTTTTTAATAGTACATTTTTGTACAAATTCACTCTAAATCACCATCATGTAAAATGTTTAAGCTTTCCCAAAAGACTGGTTTGGAATCTGTTTGTTTTCTAGTGTCTTCTCATTGGTCACTGTCCATTTGAAACATTTGGAGTGCTTGATGTTCAACAATAGTTAAATTATCTACAGCCGATGAGAACAAGATTCACAAGCTAGGATTTTAAGATCTTGAGCCTTGTGTTTATTATTTCAGAACATTTTTTAGAAGGAAAAAGACAATGTATTGTTTAGACAGACTGCTCGCACGGGAACACAATGTTAGTTGAAATTACTACAGGGTTGCCAGCTTTGGTTGCCGGGCTGGAGAGAGATTCTGATGACTGAATTGATGACATGCCCCTATTTGGATCCAGAAATGTATGTTTAATTTAAACTTAATTCTATGAATTACCCAAATGCTTAATGTGGTAGATTTTGGTAAAGTTAGGTAGATTTTTCTTTACCATCTATGCTGATTAGACGACTGTCTAATATTACCTATGTGTGTGTGTGTGTGTATATATATATATATATGCAGTTTAGATTATGCTAAAATTCTATACACCTATATATATATATATATATATATATATATATATATATATATATATATATATATATATATATATATATATATATTGACATGGCGCCCATTGCATAGGAACACACATATTCACTTCTTTGAAAACACAATAGAGTCATGCTTTAAACCGCACAGAGAAGGTCATGTTTCTACAGACACTCTTTATTTCTTTAGCAGAAGCATCATTTGACCTGGTGTTTGTGTTGCAGTTGACTTTGTTGCATGTTCCTTAAAATCTGTTTAAAAAACTAAAAGTCTGGCATGGCCATAACATGACATCATTCTTTCTGTCCCTTCCATTTACGGATGAGTCATTATAACAAATAAGATTTGTGCTGTCCAACGCTCCCATAACATCATCCAACCCAAGTAAACAGGTAACAGGCAGACAGACAGATGCATCATCACAAGTACAGATATCATTAAACAGGAAAAACACAAATCATTTCAGCCTGACGGAATTATTTCCAGGTGGAAGTCAGCGTTGTGTTGCTGGGTTTACAAACATTTCTATTATCCTCATCTGAACCAACAAGATGACGATACGTCTGCGAGAGCAGCAGAGCCCTTACATGGTGCTCAGGCTGAGTGCATGTTAACAGCAAAACAGGCAGCTTTTGCATTTACCCGAATATCTGAAGCTCAGAAACTTTGGTCTGCTGGCATAAGCATAGTCCATACATTCGGAATTCCATATTTCACTTTTGAGGAATGGTATCAGATGGGATTAGGTTCGGTCCAGCTCAGCTTTCCCAAGAGAATCTGGCCAGGCGCGCTTAACTCAGGCCTGAAGTATCCATGCAATCCAGTGTGCGATACCTCTCTTCACGCTCCCACTGGACGCCGGCGCTAATGACTGATGTGGAGAGAGTCCAATACTCGCAGGAGAAAAGCGAGTGTTTTGTGCTGCACTTTCCTTTATGATTTAGTATGCCTGTTGGGATGCCAAGTTTGAACACATTTAACCAATCAATATAATATTCACAACAGAATATGTTATTGTCCAGTGCTTTTCCTCAAACGGGCCAGAGTTTCAGGGCTGAAACTGTTTCTCTCAACAACCTATACATATCTCTGAAGCTCATGAAACCTGCTACAACTGCAAACCGTATTTTGGTGAATGTGATTTATAGCTGCTAGATGTGGGCGGTGAAATGTAGGCATTTATTGCTTTGTTAGAACACACAGTGCACACAAAATTGTAAGGTTTCACATACTGTTTGATAGTACACCCTAAAATGAATCTTGATGGTAGTCATCATTTACTCACTCTCATGTCGTTCCAATCCATGTCATGTTCTTTCTGAACACAAATGGAGCAGAACGTCCATGCTGCTTTTCCATGCATTAACACACAAATGACCAAGAAGCACCAGAAAAGCAGTTCAAATAACTAAGTGCTACATTACAAGTCTTCTGAAGCCAGACAATAGATTTGTGTGAGGAACAGGATAAGAATAAAGCCATTATTCACTAGAAATCTGATATTCTAATATTTTATGTTTCTTTTCTGTCATATTTTCATGCTCCACTGCCCCTGTCACTTTTGTTTTATGGAAAAGAACAGTATGAACATTCTGCTAAATGTGAAAATACAAGTTTGGAACGACAGAAAGATGACCAAACGATGACATAATTTTAATTTCAGGACAATCTATTCCTTTGAGTCATTTTCTTACTAATGCTAGTAATGTGGTTAAGGCTCTCCTGTTGGTCTAAACATTTCCATATTCTGAAGCATAAAAGAATCTTTTGTCCAACAATTCCTCTTTGATGTGATTTATGTCTCAGGATTAAATCAAATCCATCCGAAGGATCCTGCTGAATTCCAGGGGTGGTGAGCATTCTTGTCAAGCCAAAAATACAAGCTCTCCTGCGCATGATGAACTCATCTCTAGATCTGCTTTCCTGATAGAGACCCGGCGCTCCAGCCACAGCTTCTGTAAAATGAAAAATACCATCAACATCAAGGATTACCAAAAGGACACATGACACAGAACTGTCCGATTTTTGACATTTGATCTGTTCACTAATCTCAGCAAAGACAGAGTAGTAAAGCACTGGGTGCATTGGTCATCATGCCCTGATGTCGGCAGATCTCTCTCAAAGACTGAAAAGCACCAAGCACACATACAGGTGCTCCTCAATAAATTAGAATGTTGTGGAAAAGTTCATTTATTTCAGTAATTCAACTCAAATTGTGAAACTTGTGTATTAAATTCAATGAACACAGACTGAAGTAGTTTAAGTCTTTGGTTCTTTTAATTGTGATGATTTTGGCTCACATTTAACAAAAACCCACCAATTCACTAGCTCAACAAATTAGTTATTTTGATTGTGATGATTTTGGCTCACATTTCTAAATTCGGCATGGCATGGAGGTGATCAGTTTGTGGCACTGCTGAGGTGGTATGAAGCCCAGGTTTTCTTTGACAGTGGCCTTCAGCTCATCTGCATTGTGTTGGTCTCTTGTTTATCATTTTCCTCTTGACAATACTCCATAGATTCTCTCGGGGTTCAGGTCTGGTGAGTTTTGCTGGCCAGTCAAGCACACCAACACCATGGTCATTTAACCAACTTTTGGTGCTTTTGGCAGTGTGGGCAGGTGCCAAATCCTTCTGGAAAATGAAATCAGCATCTTCAAAAAGCTGGTCAGCAGAAGGAAGCATGAAGTGCTCCAAAATTTCTTGTTAAACGGGTGCAGTGACTTTGGTTTTTAAAAAACACAATGGACCAACACCAGCAGATGACATTGCACCCCAAATCATCACAGACTGTGTAAACTTAACACTGGACTTCAAGCAGCTTGGGCTATGAGCTTCTCCACCCTTCCTCCAGACTCTAGGACCTTGGTTTCCAAATGAAATACAAAAACTTGCTCTCATCTAAAAATAGGACCGTGGAGCACTGGGCAACAGTCCAGTTCTTCTTCTCCTTAGCCCAGGTAAGACGCCTCAGGAGTGGCTTAACAAGAGGAATACAACAACTGTAGCCAAATGCCTTGACACGTCTGTGTGTGGTGGCTCTTGATGCCTTGACCCCAGCCTCAGTCCATTCCTTGTGAAGTTCACTCAAATTCTTGAATCGATTTTTGCTTGACAATCCTCATAATGCTGCGGTTCTCTCGGTTGGTTGTGCATCTTTTTCTTCCACACTTTTTCCTTCCACTCAACTTTCTGTTAACATGCTTGGATACGGCACTCTGTGAACAGCCAGCTTCTTTGGCAATTCATGTTTGTGTCTTACCCTCCTTGTGAAGGGTGTCAATGATTGTCTTCTGGACAACTGTCAGATCAGCAGTCTTCCCCATGATTGTGTAGCCTAGTAAACCAAACTGTGAGACCAATTCTGAAGGCTCAGGAAACCTTTGCAGGTGTTTTGAGTTGATTAGCTGATTGGCAATGTCACCATGTTCTAATATGTTGAGATAGAGAATTGGTGGGTTTTTTGTTAAATGTGAGCCAAAATCATCACAATTAAAAGAACCAAAGACTTAAACTACTTCAGTCTGTGCGCATTGAATTTATTTAATACACAAGTTTCACAATTTAAGTTGAATTACTGAAATAAATGTACTTTTACACAACATTCTAATTTATTGAGAAGCACCTGTACACAAAATGAATAAACAAGACCTGACAATGAACACTGAAACAATAGGGCTTATATACACATGGGCAAACAATGTAACAAAGGACACCTGCAAAGACACTACAAAACCAGCACACAGGGCTCCAAACTGCGACTAAAACAGTCGCATTTGCGACCATAAATATTAATTTGCAAGTGACGTTTTTGCTGAGGTCGCCACTGGCGATTACCCGCCGAAAGCTCCTCAGGATTTAACCGCTAAAAAAAGTTTTCTCAGGCGGATGATTTGCTTCATTCTAGCAGCGCCCCGTCTGTGATAAAACGAACTCGGGCCGAAGGTTAATACACACAACTATGGCGAGTGTGGAGCTGCCGCGTGTACAACAGCTTTCAGCCGAGATCGGCCCATAGAGAAAAAGCCGTCTGTCAGCCAGAAGTGTTTTGTAGAGTCGGCGCGGCTCTGGTCCATTATCTTCTCACCGATGCCGAGACTGAACCGACAGAGACGCATTTCAGCCAGAATCAGCCCAAGTGTTATTGCTATCTGGGTATATATTTACATGTTATAACTTAAAATTTTGAATGTAATGCCTTTTTTCCTAATTGTTTTGTGATCAAATCTTTTGTTATGTTCACGTATTAAACTGAGACGATGCGCATTAAAGTTTTAGTGAAAAAAGAGAGTTTCAGACAGTCCTTATCTCTGCCGCACATCAGTGCTGCCGCACACAGTCTGATAAACGCAGCTCCGCTGTGCGGCGAGAGAGAAATGACGGAGACGGAAGAAGGGAAAGTGCAGAAAACACAGCGTCTATTTCGTGCACAACTTGAACAAACTAGAACAGGTAAAGCTGTCAGCAGTGTGGATATTGGCAATATCGTTAACAATTCTCATTTATAATAATTACTAATATGGCTTCTTCTAAACAAGATCTTGGTCTGTGTTCTTTTAATGCGTGAACTTCATTATTTGAAGTGCAGTTGCCGTCCAGTAATCGCAAAAGCTCTGTGCTTTGTAACTTTTTAATAAAAAGTACCAGCTTTAAAATTATTCCGAATTCATAAAGAAATTCAAACCATACAGTTTTGGCGCTCCTTAATGGGGCAGGCGCGGGTCGCTTTAGCGCCCCAGTTCAAGGGCAAGTGAACCCATTTAATCTTTCTCTTTACTAATATAGTACATAGTGAACATGAATTAACATCAAAAGGTAGGCTATTTTATAAGAGAACCTACAGTACAACTTACTGAAATGTCTCATGTAGGAGGAGCCCAAACTACACTCAGTGGCCAAGTGATGCTTATGCTCCATGATACTGTACAGATTCTGTGTAATGAACAATTCTTTGTGACTGTAGATTTCAAGCTGGAAAAGACATTTAGTTCCCACTTTAAGTGAACCTTAGTTTCCCAGGTCATCTACATACGTTTATCATCTACGAGTTGGATTAAAATGCTGATAAAGTCAAGAAAAGATGAGACATAAACACATGACAGTATGATTGAAATGTTAAAATGTAAATAAATAATAATAATCGTAAAATAAATAAAATATGTTTCTTCTGTGGCACCTAAAAAAATTATTTGGCTCCTAAGTTTTTTTCTTATAGGAGCCAATGGCTCCTTACTCGATTTTTTTTTTGTTTGGAGCCCTGTGCACAGGAAACCAAGAAAGAAGAAGTTCAAGAGCCCAATAAGGAGCAGGATTCAAGGTGCTTGAAAAAAAAAACAGTTCAGGTGTAAGGTGGAGGTGGAGAACACTAGGGGAAGGGATGGAGGCCAGGTGGAAGAGGACAACACCAATGATGGAGACCACCATGGAGGAGCCAGTGAAGCAGGGGGCCAAGGCAGAACTTTCTGTATCAGAAGTAGAATGGCTGCAAGGGAGCACTAGTGAGCATTTGTTCTTTTTCTTCTTCTTAAAAGTGGCAAAGTTTAAATAGGCCCTAAAATAATTCTGAATGCTCAACTGAAGGAAGAGGTTAATGTGGAAGCTGTTGAAGAAGAGAAGTCTGATGCAGAAGAGAGAAATCAGAAGTCTGCTGAAGATACCTCTCTTCAAGAGCTCAGAGAAATGTTCTGGATGCACATGGTGATGCAGCGGGTCTAGGACAGTCATTTAGAGCAGGAGGTCTCCTGGCAGGAGACACGATGGGAATGAATCACTTCATCAGTTCAGTCTGCTCCAGCAGAAAGTGCAGCTACAACCCCAGGTTCACATCAAGAGAGGGGCAGTGTCACCCAGACTTTATTACCCAGCATCCAGGGCAATGGACTCTGTCCACAGAGAAGACTGGGGGGGCCGAACCCAGGTGACACCATCACAGTCACACCTGATGATGATTGGGGTCTTCAAGGTGGAAACAAGCCTTACCGACAACTGTTGAGTGAAATAGATGACACTGAACATTTTCTTACTGAGTCTAAGTGAATTGCAGTGTGTCAGTGGCCTACAGATGACAGATTATGTACAAATGGAAATAATTGCCTCACTCAGTTATGACAGGGTTTAAAGGGATGGTCCCCATTGACTTCCATAATAATTATTTTCATACTTTGCAAGTCAGTGGGGACCCAACAACTCATTCTCAAAAAAAATAATTTGGAGTGGAGTTTACAAATTGTTTTTTTCTTCTTCTTCTTCTTCTTCTGTCCTCATTTTGTGATGAAACAGAGAGATTCTTACATTTTCTCTCTGACAAGTGAAAACAGACACGTTTAATGCATCTTCAGCAAAATACCCTTCATCCAAGGCTATGACATCCATCCCTCACTGTATGACATCTGTACAGAAAGTCTTAAAACATTACGTAGTTAGTATGTTTATTAAGCCATTCCTTACAAGAATAGTGGTGTTTTTTTTTTTAGTGTTTATTATCTTTGTGGGGACATTTTGTCCTAACCAGGCTTTGAAATTAAATTGCCAACTGTTTTTAAATAACTGGGCCATTCAGAACTTCTACGTGCCAAAATATAAAAAATAAACCAGATTATCAAAGTTACAGTTAAGATTTAAATAATTAAAAATCTGATTCTATTCTGATCCCTATCAGTTATATGAAATGCAATCACTGTCTGCATAAAAATTCTACACAAACTATACGCTAAATTCTCCAAATTCATCACATTAACACCTCTTCTCCATTGACATCCATTCAAAAGAAGAAAAATATTGTGTCATGTTGACAAAATGTAATTCCCAGCATATAATTTCATGATTTGTCTTGTCACCAGAGTATAGCTATGCTAGCAGAGTGATTGAACATAATCATAACCTTCCAGTTAACTGACAGAGTGACCACGGTTCATTTTCACTGGCGGGTGTTCATTTCAAACCCTATAATTTAGACAAAACCTGACAAAACACACAACACACACACACCACTGTGTCAAATCTTTTAGCATTTGTTCTACTGATTTTCTGTCTTATTTGTACGATTATTGAGTGATCATGTAGAAATCAACTAGTTGAGTGAGCTATAGAGCTAACATTAGCCATACAGCGGCAGGCGGGAGCAATCTTCTATGAGTTCATCTCATGCCATAAATTTTTTGGCTTATTAACTCACATGCTAAATCAAATGCACTATGGATTCACTCCAGCAGTTCCTGTTTTGTAAAACTCCAGAATCCCCCTGTGGTGGAGGAAATAGCTCTGGAGATGCGGTAAAATGATTAGCATATGGGAAACAAATTACTCTTGACTGATAGTGTGATGAATGGCACGACCTGTAAATGAGTTTATAATGTGATTTGTTAATTTAATAGTTTGATAAATTAATGTATGTGTATATTTGTCATGCCTCCACCAAGCTCTGCTTATTCTCACATGCACAACCAAACACTGCAGAGATATATAAACCCTCCCGCGTCTAACTATAGACTCAACAGTAGTGTTCCTCACCTCTAAAGTCCACTTCTGGTCGGTTCCCTCGCGTTTACTGGATCTTTACAGGAGGCGTTTCACAGCAGAAAACATTGTTATGTTTCCCTGCGTTTACTGGATCTTCCCATTTTGGACATGCATAATAGGCTACAGAGTTTTTTTTGTGCAGTGGTGTGACATTTGTGAAGAGAATATTATATGATGTGTGCAAATTAACAATTTGCTCCCACAACTTTTAATTTGTCTGTGACAGTAATGTGTTATTATTCAGGTAAACTTGGTGGAAAAAAATGGTGGTGAAACAATTTTCATTGACAAAAATTTTTTATTAAACAGTAGGGGAAGACTGAAATTGCATATTGTTTTAATTAAATGATACTCCGGTAATAATTTTTAAAGTGTCAGAAGTTAACTAACTATCTAACTTTAACCTGATTCTTTTCAGACTTTATTCCCATGACAGGCCTTGACCTGAAGGAGAAAACCAAGACTATAGCGTCCCCTGTGGGACAACGCATCACATGCTTGTTATGTATTGCATCAACACATTTCTGAAGACAATAATAATGTGTGAAATCACGCTTGCATAGCTAGAGGTGTTTGCGTCCCATTATTACGGGGGCCCAAGTGTTGCATGGACTGCATGAACTTTGCAGACATTACACATGAAACAATGTTCAACCCAAACAGTAAAAGAGAGGGAAAATATAAGCTTGCTGTTCTTGTGAGTCATTCGGGACAGACCAAATCACTCCCAGGCCCACGCCAGCATGTTTTCCGAGCCTTTGGTGGACCTGTGTGCCCAGCTGTGTGCGTCGGTCGACCCGTGCCAAGCTCTTGATTGAAGCTTGTGGATCCGTGTGCCAAGAATCACAACTGCTGGAAATGCCTGCGCTGGAATGGCTCGGCTCGCTCCATTTCCTCTCTAAGTGACCATAAAAGGCTGAGAGGATTGTTCAAAAGAAAGGAAAAGCTTCAAAGTCGTTTCTTGTAATCTAAGGTAACATGAACAAAGGTCTGACGGAGGCTCACTTCCGAACACGTCATGTGAGAGATTTAACACTCTGTTCGTGCTGAAAGTTCATAAAATGCAAGAATGCATATTTATCTGGTGTTTCGGTCACGAGGAAGGTTCTTGAGAAGTTTGATGCAGATTCCTTCAAAATAAATATTTTCAGGACAGCACGAGTTCAGCTTGAGAGATGGAGGTTTGACTGGTTAGCGCCGCTGCTGGCAGATGCCATAACTACACCTTCTGTGAGCAACCAGTATGATTAGTCACATGACACTCACGGATCAGATGATTGGTCCAACAACTGTGTTGATGAGCAAACAAACTCGCAAATCAGCAAACAGCTGTGAGTAAAGTGACTCATGTCTGACACAACACCCCCTTTTATTTTAACCCCCCCCCACAAACACACACACACACACAACACACACACACACACACACACACAGCGTTTCTCTTGCACCAAATTAATGCAGTTCACAGTGAAGGCATTTTATGGATGCTGCTAATTATTTATCATATTAATTGTACATGAAATTATATATATTATATCCTCAATGCAAAGCAATTAGTAGCCCTATATATTCAACTTTTAATATAAATACATCACTATAAATACAAGCTTTACTAGGGTGACCATACTTCCTCTTTTTCCCGGTCATGTCCTGGCCAGGATTTCTAAATTGTTGTGTTGGCTTTGTTATGCTATTGTTTTCATAGCTGCCGAAGGTAATGACCAAAAAAGAGGTTTGACCAATAAAGTGCAGGCATTGTACATAATCAAAGCAATGCAAATACACATATACATAATGTATGAGGACTGTAGAGAGCATAGACTTGAAGCAGCTCTGCACACACCGATGACATCAAATACCTAAAATATCTTTGAAGTCACACACTGATTGTTCTGCACCGCTTCAGGTCGAACACACCTGATGTCAATAGAAAAAACAAAGCCAAGATGCAGACATTTTAGGCATATTAGAAGTCCTGGCCAGGACATGTCTGGAAAAAAAAAAGAGGAAGCATGGTCTTTTTAAGCTCTTTCTGAACCAGGAACGGCGCCAGAATCTCTACATGTGCTATGGGGGGGCTAGACCAATATGTGGGGGTGCTATGAAAAATTAATTATATTGATGACGTCAGAGTTACTTCATAAAGTAAAATGGAGCTAAACCAGGGGTATTCAAAATTCTGACGGGGCTATAGCCCCCCCTAGCCCCGGTGTAGCACCGTCACTGCTTTCAACCTATATGAACTGTTAAATAAATTAGTTGATTTGTATTGATATAGTATCAGGTCCCTTCTCAGAGATTCACAGCGGCAGTGGTGTTGCTGCCTGCCTTGTAAATGCATTAAATCCAATTCAAGATATTTGTTAATCTTTTGCATAGAAGAGAATTGTTCCGTGTGATTGGCTGTTGGCTGCAGACACTTTGAGAGTTAATCACAAACTCTGAAACAAACCTAGACAGACGACATCGGTGAGTTTGTCTGGTTTTGTCAACTCGAAACCTGCTCAGAAACTGCTGCTGTGTAACAGGCCTCTGACTAACAATCCCCAGAACACAGCTGATTCAAAGACACTGTGAGACATCAGACACTAAGAAGTGAAGAGGAAGACTCATTCCAGCATATACAGACACCTGCTTTGATATTATCTCATGTAAGTACAGGCATGGCTAAATGTGACTGAAGCAGGTAAATAATTCTGTTGTATTTTTATATTTCATTTTGCAGTCTTTGCACTATTTTGATACTGATGTTTTTTCATCTATACATGCGTGATGCATGATCACATATGGCTGTGATGCAGATGTGTGTGTGAGGAAACAATTCAGAAGAGAGTGACAAAAGCGCCACCTAGAGGCCAGTGTAATACAACACAACACAACTGCATTCAGTGAACTCATATGCATGCTCATATGCATCTAAAGCAGCTGACAATGCATTTAACTTATTCCTTTGATCTTGGCTTTGGTGTTGCTAATTGACTACAGAAACACATACAAGGCAAGGCTTTTTTGCAGAATTATTTATTTTATTTCATATAAGGATCAAGAATATCATAGAGACTTGGGAATGGACTTTTGACCACCTAGCAACCGCTGTGATCACCCTAGCAACCACTCCCAGCACCAGGACTGGACACACGTGCTCACTGATGTTTGATCAGAGCGGCTCCGCTCTCTTCTGATGGACACGCCAAGGTTTAGAGAGTCACAGCTGGGGAATGGCTGAAATGTAATGTAATCAGTTATTCATTTGTTATATTAACTGGTTACAGAATGTTTAATACTCTGTTCTGGCACTAAACCGCTTGCAATGACAGACATGTTTTGATGTTCTGAAAGAAACTACGATCAACAGATGTGATTCCAGCTCAAATCAGCAGGAACTCGGATCATCAGAGGTGTTTTCACATATGATCCCAACTGTTGAAACGTGTCATGATTAATAAGAACTCGTCAGTGCGGTAAACTAATCTCTCCGATCAGTTTGTGATAACGGTGTTGTTTCTCAGGGCAGAGGTGTCTGTCACTGATCTTGAGCAGATCTCCATCTTCTGAAATATGAGTCAGAAATAACAAATATTATAACAGAGAGTTCTTGGAGCTCTGATAGACAAATTGCTCTTGTTTATACTCACTTAAGTTTTGGTTTTGCGTTGGATTTAACCGAGGACAGAAGTGAAGAAAAGAGTGCCGTACACAAATGTAATTTATATTCATTTCTTAAATCTCCATATATGAAATATATTGTCATATGAAGTGAAAAACATACATGAAACCTGTCAGAAATTGGAAACATTTTCAAGCATTAATAGATATACAAATATGTATGTTAATGCATGCATAATATATTTTCATACATGTGTGTCATGTAGATGTATATCCATCCTAAAACCTGTCAATACATGATGATATTTTATAAGTAACTATAAATGTCTGACAAATATATGTTGTTTTAAACAGTTTTTTAGATTTGTTTTCCCCGGTGGGTGCAGCGATGAACGACTGCTGAAACACTGGTGCAGGAAGTCTTCCTCTCGCTGGGAAACATCTCAAGCAGACTGATAGTGATCAAGGGACACATCTTACAGGCAAAGCTTGAAAAACAGCGGCACAGCAGCTGGTGCTGGAGAAGCAAAACTCTTCTTCAAGCACACAGTAGACTGCGCAGAGAAGAACTGAGATCTCTCATGATTCAGATGATCCAGAAAATCATTATTTATTCAAGTACCAATAGCTGCTTATCACACTAACCCTGAAATTAACCCTCAAGCTATTTATGCACTTAAACTCTTGCAGTGTGTCTAGTATTTAGCATATCTTAAAGTAAAGAATATTAATAAGCAATGACGTTTCATTGAAAGTCTAAAGGTTGAATGTTATGGTCTAAAGTCTAAAGCAAATATCATGTCAGCATGCCACAGGTATTTTTATGCTTTAAATATCTCTAGTTTTTCACCCGTTGCATCTAAATGTCGAGGCGGACGAGGTCAAGTGTAAACATTATGAAATAATGCTAAATACTGAAAGAGAAACATATATGACATAATGAGTCATGTGTCTGTGGCTTTTCTGCTAATTACATTATGATTACGAGGCCTTCAGTGATGAAGATATCATTAAATTCTTATTTGTTATTATCTGTGAAAAGAAAAGAAAATTGTGTTTTGTTTTTTATAGTTTTGGGGGTCCCTAAACTATTATAAAAATAATAATAATTATGATATTTGGTTTGATTATTTATTGTTTGGTCCAGTTTTAAAGTTCACCACAGATTATGACAATAATTAATATAATAACTATTATAAAATTCAAACAGTTAAAAACAATATTACATTATAAGGAAATTATTAACTAAATAAATATGAGACTATAAAAATGAGAAAAGATAAATAGATTTTTAAAAAAGATATACACAGCAATTCTAACATTTAAACGTTATTTTATATTTGTGCTTTTGGAAACGACTCTTCCTTAATTAGTCATATTATTTAGCATTTTAGGCTCATTTTGAGCACACGTGTTTCTTGCTAATGTAATTGTTGCAAGTCTAATAGTTCAGTTTTATGTATGTATATATCAGGGTGTTCCTTGACTCAGGTGGTAGAGTTAGATGTGTGTGGGCTCTAAAATGTTTCTGAGATTCACTAGCAGGACTAGTTTGACTAACTAGCAGTTAACCAGTCAATTTGTATGTATGTAACTGATTACAAAAAGTCTATGTCCAGTCTCAGCGAGAAGATAAATAAATGAGAAGACTAGTGTAAAGTGTAAGCTGCTGGTTGCTGGTTCGTAGCGCCCCTCGCGGCTCCGCGGGGAACTGCAGCAGTTTAACTCGTTCCTCGCCGGCTGTTCGTGTCCTATCAGTGGAAGATGGCGACCAGAGTCCTTCAGAGCTCTTTCTCCGGCCTCTATCGGGCTGCACACACGGGCCGGGCGAAAGGACGCGCTTCCGCGGTTATCAGGTTTGATCTCAGTTAATTACCCGTCATAAACACGCGCTCTGTGCCTCGGCGGACTCTCAGATCTGTATGTGGCGCATTAGTTAAAGGCGTGATTAGCGCGACTGCTGCGCACAGATGAATGCCGAGACTGTGCTGATGCAGTGACTGAGAGTGTGCGCGAGCGGCTCGGCGCTGAGCGTTGCTCTGAGGATCGCAGCGGAGACAAACGCGCGTGAATCTGCTGCTCAAGGTCATCATTCAGCAGAGCGCGCGCGCGTGTGCTCATGGCTGCTTCAGCTGTGAGAGTCATGACAGGCTGCAGTAGTGATCGATTATCGATGATCGATGCATGCAGACCTTCAGAAAGGCCTTACGGTCCTCTGACAAACCGTGACAGTGTGCTGTTATTATATGTGCACCAAGGGCAAACCATAACGTGGGCACAGTCTTCACATGCAGTGTCTATGTGTGTGTCATAATAATGCGGAGCTGGTTCTGTTTCAGGGGTCTGTCGGCGTCTAATAACCGGAACCGAGAGGACAGCTGGTTCAAATCACTGTTTGTGCGGAAGGTGGACCCCAGAAAAGACGCTCACTCCCATCTGCTAGCCAAGAAAGAGGACAACAACTTGTATAAGATCCAGTGTAAGTTCTGCCCTCCGCTGGAAACACTCTCAGCGTGCCATTTGTTCATTAACGCGGTTATTTTGCTTGTGTTGTAGTTCACAATGTGAAGCCCGAGTGCCTCGAGGCCTACAACACACTCTGGTAAGTCCGACGTCTCCAGCACAAACGAACGGGGTGTTAATTACAGGAAACGAGCCGATGTGCCGTTAGCACACGGCCTGTGTTTGACCCTGACCCTGCAGCACACTGTGCTTGTGTCCGCAGTGACCAGGTGCTGCCGTCCATCCACGCGGACAGCGCTTACCCGTGTGAGCTGGTGGGCACCTGGAACACCTGGTACGGGGAGCAGGACCAGGCTGGTACGAGTCCCGCAGGGATAGAGAGACGTTTGTTAACGCCTCGAGTTACAGCTGTGCAGACTTTGAGGGAAACCTGAAAAGTGTGAAATAATGCAACACAGATCACTAAAGTCATCAGATTTAACTAAATAATCATCCGTGACATTTAATAGTTTGGCTTCTATCACTATTTATGTTTGTCTTTCTTCAGAAAAAATATTAACAAAATTAAAAGTTTTACTGAGATTTGGTTGATTTGACACGGAGCTTGTGTGTATTCTGTTAGATGTGTGTGTTTCTAACACCTGCCTCTGGTTCACTATGTAGTGCACTTGTGGCGGTACAGAGGAGGATATCCAGCTCTGACTGAAGTCATGAATAAACTGAAGAACAACAAGGTACAGCAGTGTTTGTGTGCTGCACTCATACACACACGAGATATTACGGGTTTGTGTGATGAACATACAGCTGTATCCTCAGTGCTCTCATATTTACTGTAGTACACATCTCATGAGCGAGCGTTAGCATGAATGTACATGGTGGAAGTAGCATGTGTTTTGTTGAATGGTTATGGAGATTTACTAATAGTGAGCTCACGTCTGCAGGTGGCGCTGTTCTCACACAGTCACACACTTCATGTTGTGTTTTATTTACATCAGCTGAGGTTGTCAGGTGTTATCCAGCACTGTAGTGTAGAGGGCACACGTTCACTGTTGAAATGCCGTCTCAGAGCCGCAGCAGCTGACGTCTGTCATGTCGACCGCAGGACTTCCTGGAGTACAGGAAGGAGAGGGGGAAGATGCTGCTGTCCCGCAGGAACCAGCTGCTGCTGGAGTTCAGCTTCTGGAACGAGCCGGTGCCCAGAGACGGACCCAACATCTACGAGCTGCAACTATCAGCGAGCTGTGCTGTGTGGTGTGTGTGAGAGAGAGAGAGAGTGTGTTAGAGAGAGTGTGTGTGTGTGAGAGAGATAGAGAGAGATGACTGTGTTAGAGAGAGTGTGTTGTGTTTGTTAGAGAGTGTGTGTGT